>NC_066583.1:60102204-60421948 GCF_024323335.1 Lathyrus oleraceus
AGATATCAAACATCCAAAATCATCTGAGGAAGACCTAAAAGGTATATTTCAACTCAGGAAAATTTGACTCCATAGGGGGACAAAAGTCATAATAGGGAGCAGAAGGAAGGAACACCAGGGATACCAATTACTAGGCATATAATAGGTGACCGACCAAGCGTGAATTGGGGAATATTTCCAAGACACTCATCATCTGAAGGGAGAGCTGGAAAAAAAAGCAAACTCGATTACAGGATGGATATTCGACTCCGCGAAGGGAATACGAATCTTACTCGACTGGGGAAGAGCAAAAGACTTCGACCGAAGAGCGCATGAGACATATTATCTATTACCGTCAGAACGTAGATAACATACTCGCATGGAAGATTATCCACAACCGGTTACTGGGTTAATAAAGGCTAGATCATCCTTTGCTGATATAACTGACCATGGCACATGGCAGTCAATCTCTTTTCTTCAATCAAATTCAATTGGTCAGAACGACTTTGAACCCATTCAGCATCAGTCAACTTGGCTTCCATCAAGACTCTCATTGGTGGGATCTCCATCTCTACTGGGAGCACAACCTCCATGTCGTAAAGAAGAGAGAAAGGGGTTGCCCCTGTTGAAGTGCGGACAGATGTACGATACCCATGCAAAGCAAATGGCAGCATCTCATGCCAATATTTTTACGTAACAACCATCTTCTGGACAATCTTCTTGATATTCTTATTAGCATCTTCAACAACCCCATTCATATTGGATCTGTAAGGAGAAGAATTATGATGTGCTATCTTGAACTCGCTACACAGCTCTTTCACCATCTTGTTGTTCAAGTTAGATCTATTATCAATAATGATCTTATCTGGCACACCATAACGGCATACAAGTTGATTCTTGATAAACTTCACAACCACCTGCTTGGTCACATTTGCATATGACACCGCTTCAACCCACTTGGTGAAGTAATCAATTGCTACGAGAATAAATTTGTGACCATTGGACGCTTTCGGCTCTATCATGCCAATCATGTGAATTCCCCACATGGAGAAAGGCCATGGTGATGAAATCATATTCAGAAGTGTCGGGGGAATATGAATCTTATCCGCATAAATCTGACACTTGTGGCATTTCTTCACATATTTGCAACACTCAGACTCCATTGTCAGCCAATAGTAGCCTGCTCTCAACATCTTTCTATCCATGGCATGTCCATTGGAATGAGTACCAAATTAACCCTCATGGACCTCAGTAATTAGCAGGTCTGCTTCGTGTCTATCCACACATCTGAGCAGAACCATGTCAAAATTCCACTTGTACAACACATCTCCATTAAGGTAGAAACTACTTGATAATCTTCTTAAAGTCTTTTTATCTTTCATAGATGCCCCAGGCGGGTAAATCTAGCTCTAAAGAAAGCACTTGATATCATAATACCATGGCTTGTGATCTTGCACCTCCTCTACTGCAAATACATGAGCTGGTATGTCCAAGTTGTAGCGGGGTATTCGTTACCATTAG
The DNA here is from genome assembly GCF_024323335.1 of Lathyrus oleraceus. Classification (NCBI taxonomy): domain Eukaryota; kingdom Viridiplantae; phylum Streptophyta; class Magnoliopsida; order Fabales; family Fabaceae; genus Lathyrus; species Lathyrus oleraceus. Next base: position 60,103,705 of record NC_066583.1, read on the forward strand.
AGATATTGACTAAATCTAAGGTAAACCATACAAGTCAAGTTGCCAACGCACTTCTATTTATCCAAAGGAATGGTTAGAAAGCGAACAAATACCTAAAAGTTTTATCGAATCAAAAACTAGTAAAAATGTTAGAGATCAGGGTAAGGGGGTTGGTTATGCAATGGGAAGGTTTTAAGCACCCAAAACATCCTAGGTACTCCTAGGGAGCCCTTTTCACACTTGTTGTAAGGTTGGTATTTTGTGAAAATTTATTTGTGCAAACATGATTGAAGAGATGAGAAGAGAATATACAAGTTATTTACATTTTGTGTTCGGATGGATGAACCCATTGCCTACGTACCATCTTAAAAAAGATTAGGATCAAAACCTCGTAGTTCGGGGTAAAAATCTCAAAATGAGTTGGTGAATTGATTGGTCCGAAAGCCTTAAGGTCTTTTGTTATCTGTAAGACCCCAATTTTAGCCCTAAGATCCCCCATGGCATCATAACATTGCATTTGCATACCCTCAAGGATCATAAGCATCTTGGTTCCCTTTGCCTTTGGGTGGGACTCCTTGTGATTGGTTTGAGATCACCAAGCATGCTTGAATTATACATCATTGTTTCTCTTATTTTTGTTTATTAACCAAAAGCACAAAAATGTGTCACTAACATCTTTTGTTTGAAGCTTGAGTATCATCCAAGACACCTTGTGGATTCTATTCGGGTGATCAGTCAATACAAGGGAATGACGTGGGTTACTTCCAACATGTTCCAATAGGTTCCATTCATCATTCAAAATGCTAATCTGGAAAGAGTAAAAGTCTGTTCCTGAGTTGTCACGCTCGCTAAGCGAACCATTTCTTCGCTAGGCGAAGGTCTGAGCTGTCATGCTCGCTAGGCGAGCAAACCATTCGCTAGGCGAAGACCACGCGTTCTGAAAACATAACAGAATTTTGGGCCTGAATTGCATTCATTTTAAGCCCACAAAGCCACGAAAATTAGGTTATAAATACCAGAGCTTCATTTCAGAAACAGAGATTGGAGACTATTACAAACCCTGGATTATCAGAGAGAAAGACTACCTGACAGAGAACTCAGAGCAGTCTCCAGACAGCTCTGAAAAGTTCACTCGGACTCACACACTTTTTCACTCCCGTCTCACGCAAACCTTAACATTACTTTGCAAACCCAGTCGTGCCATTCGAGTTTAATCGATCTCTCCAATCAGGTTTGCCCTATTCCTATTACTTTATGCCTTCAATTTGAACTTTCTAAATGTGTGATGTATTATGTTTGAATTTGGAAGAGTGGGTATCGTTAGCTTTTGCATATGCATGAATATGTGAAGCCAATGCCTCGAATGTTTAATCACATGATTTCTGAAATGAGTACCATAGGGTTTGGGGTTTCTGAAATCGCACTGTTATCAAAGGAGAATCCAGAATTCACAGGCGTTCGCCAGCAACTTCGTTAGGCGAACATGTAGCGAAGCTTCGCTAGCACCTCGCTAAGCGAAGCAGTAGCGAACGTGACAGTAGCTTGTTTTTCTATTTGGTTTCAGATATGTTTTCGTGTTTGATTGTAACATGTTTTACGCCGCATCCATGCATTATTTACCTGTTATTTCTAACCTGTTTGTTGAGTTTTTGTGAGGACTCACGTGACTCTTGCAGAGATGGCTTGCTTGGTATTCCACTTTATTTGTGGGATACCACCCTGGAGGTTTATTCCGATTACCTGTACTGACCCACTTTCTTTGATGGTGCTAGCTTGAGAGATCTCTCGGTTTCTTGTTTTTTGAGTTGCTGTTACTCCGGATCGTTATCCGTGTGGTAGATCTTAATCCCTTTGACATCTTTTAGCATTTTACCGCTTTCTTAGCTGGAAGACCTTGATAGGAGGCATTGTTTTGTGTGTTCATTTTCGTGCCTAAAGACCTCCATGAAGAGGCAATTGACGGATAAAAGGGATTAGTAATCAATCCCCCGTTATTCAGTGTGTCGTTCTTTATGCTCACACTACGTGTCGATGTTTCAGAACAAGAGCCCAAGATCATTTGTCCGGTCGGTCAGTGGAGAGGGTTCCACCTTTCTGAATCCCCACTTTTTGTCATGAGCTCACCCTGTCCAGGGTTAAGAGCTATGAGGTCTTATCCTCATTACCCCTTTTGCATGAGCGTTCCTAAAACGCAAACAACTCATTGATTTTTATTCTCATAAGAACACGTTTACTCCTTCTACTACAGGCGAGTAAGTCTCCAAAGGTCGAGCATCCGGTAGATTGTGTAGTAACGACGTTCATCCCAAAACTTAACCCGTAGTTAGCCGAACTACGGATTTCTCTGATTCTCATTCCAGATGAGATACGTAGGCATAAGATGCGATGTCTTACCGAGCACACTCCTCTCTAACCCATAGGTAGCCGAGCTACGAAGACTCTGATTCTCAGATTCATATGGGATACGTATGCAGTGGATGCGACATCCGTGCGAGTCATTTTCTTTTGACCCTTCTTTTAGTAAGTAGTACATTAGATAAACATACACGCTTTTCTCATCCCTTCAATCATGTTTGCACAAATAAATTTTCACAAAAACAAACAACCTTTGCAACAAATGTGAAAAGGGCTCCCTAGGAGTACCTAGGATGTTTTGGGTGCCTAACACCTTCCCATTGCATTACCAACCCCCTTACTCAGATCTCTGACATTTTTACTAGTTTTTGAATCGATAAAAGTTTATAGGTTTTTGTTCGCTTTCTAACCATTCCTTCGGATAAATAGAAGTGCGGTGGCGACTCGACTTGTATGATTTACCTTGGATTTAGTCAATATCTCTAATGGTAACGAATACCCCGCTACAGAAAAGTGGCGACTCTGCTGGGGAAGTAATTTGCCTAGTGGGTTTTACCGACTTTTCATTTTTGTTGTATTGTACTGTATATTTTTTGTGTGACATATTTTTGTGCAATTTGGGATTACTGTATTGTATGAAATGATTGATTTGCTTGATATTAATTCCTTGTATGCTTGGTGATCTTTGTGAGATGAGTTCTATACCCGAACTCGAGTGCACTTAGGATAGGAGAATGGCATAGTCTCGTCGACTTGTGTGGAGTTATTCCTTAGCAAGCCCATTCACTTGGTGGAGGTCATGTTGGGATCAATAATGTCACACAATTAAGTTGTGGTAAGACATTACTCTTTCCAATATAGACCTTAGAAGCCAAGGACCTTAGTTTACCAAACCCATCTTGGGCTATTCGTAGGATGTAGTGCGAAAGTCGTTCAAGTGTAAGATTTGATACGATTGTTACGCGATACTACACTCATAAGAGTCTCTCTTGAGAATATTTTTTGGAATACGAGTAGTCGTTTCTCCGATAATATCCAAAAGATGGGATGATGACTATGGGAACCTCTTGTAGAACATGTTTGGCAGGTTTAAACTCTAGTACACTCCCTTTGGGTGGTTCTTAACCAAGACTCCATGCTCATGACTTGCAACACACCCTTGATTCATGGTTGATCCATTCAGGTATCCTTAATATCAATGGAACTTAGGTGTTGATAAGGTGTAAACCATAATCCACCAAAATGGATGGTTGATATTAAGGATAACATGATCCATCCCATGACCTTTGTTTGGTGTGATTTGCTTGATCCTTGAGTGTGATTATTGCATTCATGCATTCATGCACCCATTTGCATTCATATCATTAAAATAATGAGAAAATTTTCAAGGAACTTAAGAGGTCTATTTGCAAAATTTTCAGACATGGAAAGACAAAGAAGGAATACAAAGAAGTACAGTTTCAGACAACCAGACTTGAAAGAGTTAAGGAATTTAACATCCTATGTATTCGATCCCTTGGGTTTCAAGGCTCGTTTTGGGAAGCTTCTCCCTCTTCTGACTACTCAGGTGGATGAAGGATTGATGAGTGTATTGGTGCAGTTTTACGATCCTTTGTACCGTTGCTTCACGTTTCCGGGTTTTCAGATTTTGCCTACACTTGAGGAGTATGCTTATCTTGTGGGTATACCTGTTCTGGATCAGTTGCCATTCAGTGGCTTGGAAAGGGTTCCTACTTCTCAAGAGATAGCAGACATGTTACACATAGATGAATCTCTGGTTGATGCTCAGATGACTACCAAAGGGGGAATTCAAGGTCTTCCTTCTGAGTTCCTCATTGCTCAAGCTACTATGTATGGGAAGGCCATGAGTGAGGACGCCTTTGAGGCCATATTTGTACTTCTCATCTATGGGCTAGTGTTATTCCCCAACATCGACAAGTTTGTGGATGTGAATGCTATTAGGATTTTCTCTACTCTTAATCCCGTTCCGACTCTGTTGGGCGATACCTACTTCTCTTTGCATATGAGGAATGCGAAGGGTGGTGGCGCCATTGTGTGTTGTTTGCCTCTGTTGTATAAGTGGTTTATTTCTCACTTACCTCAGACGGTCTCTTTCAAGGAGAACAAGGAATGTCTACGGTGGTCCACGAGACTTATGTCTCTCACTAATGATGATATCTCTTGGTATAACCGTGTGTATGACGGTGTGCAGATTATTGACTCTTGTGGCGAATTCTCCAATGTACCTCTTCTTGGTACATGTGGTGGGATTAACTACAATCCTGTTTTGGCACGTCGGCAGCTTGGGTTCCCCTTAAAGGATAAACCCAATAACATTATGTTAGAGGGTGTACTATTTCAGAATGGTAAAGATCCCCAAGGCTTGAAGGGCAGAATGGTACGCGCTTGACGCAAGATTCATAAGAAAGGAAGGAAAGAGTTGGGTCCTAAGGATTGCATCGCTTGGGAGCCTTACACTGTTTGGGTTAGGAAGAGAGCGTCTGAGTATCTCATGCCTTACGAGTATCCGAGACCTACACCTATGATTATGGCTGGGCCTTCAACCCTCCCTAATCAAGGAGTAGGGGAGTTGAGAGACGAAGACCGTTCACGTGCCTGGATCCGTGAACGTGAAGAGTTGCTTCAGCATATTAAGGAGAAGGATGCGTTGATTGAGTTTCTTGAGCATCAGGTTATTGATGACCCTGATGATGTATGGACTTCTCTACTTTCTCAGTCTTCTAAGTTCTGGAAGAGGAAGTATGATCGACTCGCCAAAGAGAAGGCCGATATGGAGGCAGCCTACGAGAGGGAGGTGAAGAGGCTTCGCGCATCTTATCTTCCTGTGTCTCGAGCTTTAGATGATTGTTTCTAGGGATCCATAGGATAATTATTTTTCTTTTCTCTTGTACATGATTGACGATGTTGCACTTCTTTCCAGTGATATTATTTGATGAGATATTTCCGTATGTGATAAAATGCTTAATATTTCCAAAATTTGCAAATAAAACTCTAAAGTTCCTTTGAAATAAAAAACAAATCATATGCACAAGCATTGCATGCATCATATGCATAAGCAGATTTTATTTCCGGTCCCTTGCCCTGTGATCTAACTCTGTGTCCTTCATTTATTTTGAAGACAAGCTGACTCACCGGTACTACACTAGAGCCAATATTTCAAGACTGATGGATCATTTAGACCATGAATTCACGAGGCAGACGCCGTGACATCCACCCTACACCAGAAATTGAAATTCGTGAGAAACAAGAAACTGGTAGTGGTAGGGGGAGAAAGGGATCTCCTAGTTAGCCATTTGTCTTCCTTCTCTTATATAGATGCTGAGGTTGAAGTTTGAACTCCTTTCCAAGCGTTATCTATTGTTGAGCCTATTGAGAAAAGAGCTCCTTCATTTGCTTCCTACAAAGATGCAAAGCTGGCCATTGAGCGTAGTGCAACCACTAGTTTAGGAAAAATGATTGAGTTAGAAGACAACGAGTCTCGGGCTGGCATAGGTTTTTCTTCTGGTACTTTCAACAAGCAAGGGCTATTCAAGAGTGGAGGTTTCATCCACACTGGTCTACATGAGGAGGCTGCTGCCGTTTTAGAAGAAGATACAAAGGATTCTGGCAACTTCATCATCCCTGGTGGGGTCTGCAACAATTGGGTCGCTGTGGATATTCCAACAATTGTCCATAAGTCAACGTAATAATCACTTTGTTTGAAAACCCTTCTCCCATGCCAAAAGGAGGAGTGATGACATTGTTGGCGCATAAATACAATGATATTTTCATTCAATAAATTCATGTTAAATGTTTGTTTTCCAATTATTTTCCCTTTTTGCTTTTGCATGAAATTGGTGATCACATAAAATCCTAAAAAATAGAATAAAATCGATATTTTTCATATGCATAATGATTTGCCTTGTTTGAATTCTAAAGCTTTTCATATCCAAAATCGTTGTGTAGGTTGATTTCTACACCCATTGAACATAATGACCCAACACCATCTCCCAATTTTGAATTCCCTATATTTGAGGCAGAGGAAGATGATGTTGAAGAGATTCTTGATGAGTGTCTCATTACGCGAAAAACCGGCGGGAAAACAAAACAACAGAGCCGCCACCGTGCGTTATATATCCCAAAGGAGGGAAAGGAAACGCTCGAAGTAAATTGGGAAAAGACATGGTCTCGCGACCAAAGAGAATGGGATCGGGAGTCGGTTATGCGAAGGGAAGGTATTAGCACCCCTACGCATCCGTCGTACTCGACGGGATCCACGCACAAAAGGAAGGATAAAGGTTGCTAAAAATTGCTCAAACATCACACACTGGCTGAAAGAGATACAGGAAAGACAAAAGAAACTAACTCGGCAGGATATCGAATCCTAGGCCTACGTAGTCTGTCAGGCACAGACATCAGAGTCGACGTAGTTCGGGACATGGGAAACGTGCTCGTTTGGTGTGCTTTGCTTGATCCTTGAGTGTGATGTTGCATTCATGCATCCATTTGCGTCCATATTGTAGCGGGGTATTCGTTACCTTTAGAGATATTGACTAAATCCAAGGTAAACCATACAAGTCGAGTCACCACTGCACTTCTATTTATCCAAAGGAATGGTTAGAAAGCGAACAAAAACCTAAATGTTTTATCAAATCAAAAACTAGTAAAAATGTCAGAGATCGGGGTAAGGGGGTTGGTTATGCAATGGGAAGGTTTTAAGCACCCAAAACATCCTAGGTACTCCTAGGGAGCCCTTTTCACATTTGTTGTAAGGTTGGTATTTTGTGAAAATTTGTTTGTGCAAACATGATTGAAGAGATGAGAAGAGAATATACAAGTTATTTACGTTTTGTGTTTGGATGGATAAAGCCATTGCATACGTACCATCTTAAAAAAGATTAGGATCAAAACCTCGTAGTTCGGGGTAAAAATCTAAAAAAATGAATTGGTGAATTGATTGGTCCAAAAGCCTTAAGGTCTTTTGTTATCCAAGGGAGAAAACTCAACCTAAAACCACAAATCCACCATGTGAGGATAACTTCAACATGCTAGTGAGGGGTTAACCCTATAATAAGCATGGAAGAATCATTGTCCATCACTAAGGATATAGGTGAGTATTATATCTACCTCAAGGATAACTCAAACCTAATAGCTAAAGGTTATGAGAAATTTTGATTAAGAAAGTGGCCATTGAAACCACAAAAAGGTATTTGGGTGAGTGGTATTTACCAATGAAAAGTATTTACAAAGTATGGTCAAAGTTGACTTAAAAGTTCAATTTAAAATAAGTGTTATGAAAAGAAGTTGGAAAAATCAAAAGCATAAGGCTTAGGTTTCTAATGATTGAAAACAAATGTTAAATGTTTGCACAAAAGTTTTGGCTTGGGTTAGAGTGGAGGGAAGAAGAAGAATGACTAAAGTCCTAATCATAAAAGAGATAAGGGATAAGAAACAAGACCACAAATGGAGTTCCTCTCTTGAGATCATATTGATGATCCAAGTAGCTCCCATCCTTTGGAATATGCAAGCAAAATAATAGTAAGCTCAAGCAATCAACATAATCAAACAACCTTCTTATAAGATCCTCAATGGATTTTAGATCTCTCTCTCTTAGAAGCTCATGGCAATGGTTCCTCACTTAGGCTCAATGTTGGAATCCCTAGCACAAGAGCACACACATTAAAAAGTTCTATCAAACAAATCAAGAATGAACAAGCAAGAGTTTAGAAATTGGTCCTTCCAAAGTTCTCTTTAGCATTTATAGCATTCTAAAGGCCCAATGCCTAGTTGCTCTTTGACTTGTATAGCACTCTAAAGGCCCAATGCCTAGTTGCTCTTTGACTCCAAATTTGCATAGGGGAAGTCCTAAAGTCTAAGTCCATTTGTCCATTTCTTTGCATTTGGTCCACAACAATCAAAACAAAACACAAGCACAATGATATATACACAATTATGTGCTCAAGTGAGCAAAAGGCAAATTGCATTAACATAAATATGTGCTCAAGTGAGCAAAGGAAAAAGCAAATGATAAAATATGTACAAGAAAGGTAAATTGCATAAAAGTAAAGTGCAAAAAGTAAATGTTAATAGTTAATGGTTAATGTTAGTAGTTAGTGTGCCATAAGGTAAATTTAGCACTCTGTTAAGCAATCGTAATTGGACTTATGTAGAAGTCACAACTATCTGAGGCCGGTCAATAATAATGTAGGCAACAATACAAGTTAGAGATCTTGATTAGTGAATCAAACTCCAACAACTTGCCATGCCAAAACGAAGAAGAGAAATGATCTTGTATTGATTTAGGTTCTTTGCATGATTTAGAAAGCAATCTATCCTTAATGCAAAGCCATTCACTTGATCCATGATAAAGATGAATTAGACTTGAATCAAGGAAGATTAAACCTCCATGTATCAATGCTAACCACCAATCTTTAACTCAATGATCAAAAAAAGAAAAAAGAAGAAGGAGAAGAAGAAGATGAAGAATTAAAATGCATTAAATGAAATGAAATGAGATAATCAACAAGTTATGACCAAAGATAGAGAAGATCAAGGTCAAACAATAGGAAACAGAAGTAAAATGAGAATTAGAAGTCAAGAAACAAATAAAATATTTTTGTCATTTTTAATATTTAAAATAAAACTTGAATTAAAAATATAAAGAAAGGTCAAACTTCAAATTCACTTCAAATCAACTTTGAATTGTCCAAGTGAATTATCCCAAGTTCAACAAGGTCAAACAAAGTTTGACAAAAAATTTCAGCATTTTTAAAAGTCAGAAACTATTTTTAATCAATGTAAAAATGCATAAAAATGACCTAATTGAACTAATATCTCAAATAAATCTCAAATCAATTAATAAATTGATGAGAATATTTTTCATAGGTCTATCATCATTCAAAGAGGTTGAGAAAATATTTTTGTATTTTTTGGATCTCAAAAACTATTTAAAATGAATTAAAAATAACTAAAAAGAGAAAATTTATGAAAAATATCAAATGATAAAATAAAAAATATTAAAAATCATTTTTAGAAACTAGAAATTAAAAGAGAAATAATGCAATTGGTCCCTTAATTTTTGGACCAATAATGAGAGAGATATGAATTTTATAAAATGAAATGGAATTAAAAAATAGAATGGAAATTAAGATCAGAATTTAAAAATAAGGAAAAGCGTGAACCGTCTGATGCACCTTCATTAATTGACGTGGCTCATCACGCGGCCAAGAAGCGCACGCTCACCATACACCCTAGTCAACTGAATCACATAGTGCATTAAAATAAGTCATAATGTTGGACAACTTGAATTAAATATGGAAACATAAATGGATGGCTTATATTGGATCTGGAGCCCAGACGGTGGCCAGCGCCACCGTCTTCTCTGGCTAGCTCCGGCGAAGGCAAGAAATTACAGGAAAATAAATGTGAGCCAAAACGCGCGATCCAGGTACCAAACGAAAGGTAGAGTGATGTACATCATTCCTATGCCACTAAATTCCATTCTAGATTTCTAGATTGAGAGAAATCGGAGAAGGAAGTTTTGTGGTGTTCAAGTGAACTTGCTTGATATCAAAAATTCAAAGCTCAATAGTATTGCCTCTATGCAGAGGACTTCAGATCACACAAAAACAAGGCAAATGGAATAATATATGAGCTGATTCGAAGCAAAATGCAGTTGAGGAAAACCTTTGAATTGTGAGGAATTGAGTCAAGATCCTTGAGTTCTTTTGCAAACATAAAGCTTTATGGATCAAGGTGAAGAGGTCTAGGAACTTTAGATCTGAATTTTCAATCGAGGAAATCAAAATTCAGATCTGATATTTGAGAGAAAATTGAGATTGTTCCTTTGGTGTGGGTGTGGGATTTCAGTTGCACAGCATGTAGGGCGTCTTAAGGTTGAAGAATTGAAGAGCATTGGCCTTGTATTTATAGATGGAGGGACCTGCAAGCATCATCAAAACCGTGTGCATGGGAGAAGAGGGCCTCCATGCATGGGCCTGTACAGGCGCATGGAGGGCCCAATTCTGATTGGAATTGCAAGCTATACATCACCAAATATGAATTGAACGTGAAGATTGTGTGTTAATGGATCATGCATGGCAATTGGAATGATTTTTCATAAAATGCACTATTTCATTGAAGCCTTCGAAAATTCCATGTCCAAAATCCAAATGCAACTTTATGAGTAATGGTTAGAAAGCTTGTTGTATAAGGAACAAATGTCATGTTGATCAAAACATCATTTGCGCCTTAGAAAATAATGAAATTTGAGCTTGAAGTGTAGGGTGCAAAACATGCATGTGTGAAATTTCCAAATTTGGCCAATGTTCAAGCCCTTCTGTCTCAATGATGCAAGCCCCAAATGACAAATTCTTCAACATGAAAGTTGTATATCTTTTCAAGGCAATCCATTTGGACTTAAATTGTGCATCATTTGGATTTTTGATGAAGAAGTTATGGGCACTTGAAGTTGGACTTTTTCTCATTTCAATGCATTTGGTCCAAAATGACCTATAATGTTTTGCATTATCACATGTATTTATTTTAAGATTTTGCAATTTTTCTCAACATAACATTTGAAGTAGACACATTAAGCTTTCCAATTCATTAATTATCACCACAAAATCATGAAATATGAAGGAGTTATGTCCTTGGGAAGTTGACCCAAAATTAGGGTTTCAGTCAAAATGACCTATAATGTCTTGAAAAACTTTTGATGAACATGAAAAAGTTGTTCATATGGTTCTTAAGATCATTTTTTCTCTTGGGGTCATCTCCATTTGGTCAACACATAAAAAGTTAGGTCTCAGTGCATTTCAAAATAGTCAGATGAATTGACTGATCAACTTCTCAAGTCCAAAACTCATATCTTGATGAATTAATGATTGAGGACACTTAAATAAGTTCAAATATGCATGAAATGATGAATTAAAGAACTTCCCTTGATTGTATTTGACCATGGGATGAGGTTGCTTCAAGAGCAAAGCACAGTTGATGAATAGATGAATTAGGGTTTCCTTGGGAAGCACATCTCAAACCCTTTGATTTGCTTGATCAAAATGATGAATTAAGATACTTGGGAGGCATATTTTATGGATGAGAGCTTTGGGAACCATTACCATGCTTGCTTTCATCTTCTCTTGACCATATCAATGAACATTGGGTCTCCAAGAAGCCTTTAGACCTTATGACTGCTTAAGCTATAGACAAGAGATGTTAGTGACATATTTTTGTGCTTTTGGTTAGTAAATAAAATGAGAAAAGAAATAATATATAATTCAAGCCTACTTGGTGATCTCAAACCAAATCTCAAGAGATCCCACCCAAAGGCAAAGGGAACCAAGATGCTTATGATCCTTGAAGCAATGAAAATGCAATGTTATGATGTCATGAGGGATCTTAGGGTCAAAATTAGGGTATTACAGATGCCCCTATTTAAAGTCATTCTAGCCGGAGAAGTAAAGGTTAAAATCTTCATCTGGACGAGGTAGAATGGGTTAAATAATAACAAAGAGACGAATTTTGGTCCTTAAGAGACCTCATGATGCAGATGTATGTATGCAAAAGGTAATACTTTGTGGAGATATGTGTCCACAAAGAAGAAAAGAAATCCGAAGAAACTGACAATCCATATGAGTAATTCACTCCATGGGACAAAGACTCTGGGACTCTAATGGGGAAAAGAGAGGAGATAAATTGCGTAAGCAGGTCACGACTTAGAACTTGCTGAGACACGAGAAGGATTCCATGAAAATACATCAATGGAAGGACTCAAGCTGACTCAAAAATACATGTATTGGGGAATATGCCAGTACAGCGGAACTATCCACAAAGGATACTTCGGATGAAAATCCGGACTCAGATGGGGAAAATCCACTAAGGAACTACACTGAGGAATGTCCAAACAGAACTCCTCTGGGGTAAACACTAGGATGAGGTATTACCGGTTACTGGGTAATAAGCTCAGGGAGACATGTGATCAAAACACTAGTATGAGGGTGAAAGAACAACATGCTCGGGGAGAATGAATATCTAAGACCGGTATAAGGGTGAGAGATATCAAACATCCGAAATCATCTGAGGAAAACCTAAAAAGGTATATTTCAACTTAGGAAAATCTGACTCCACAGGGGACACAAAGTCATAATAGGGAACAGAGAGGAAGGAACACCAAGGATACCGGTTACTGGGCATATAATAGGTGACCAACCAAGGCGTGAATTGGGGAATATTTCCAAGACACTCATCATCCAAAAGAGGGATAAAAGGCAAACTCGATTATAGGATGGGCATTCGATTCCATAAAATGGGATACGAATCTTACTCGACTGGGGAAGAACAAAAGACTTCGACCAAAGAGTGCATGAGATATATTATCTATTACCGTCAGAACGTAGATAATATACTCGCATGGAAGATTATCCACAACCGGTTACTGGGTTAATAAAGGATAAATCGACCGAAAGAAAAGGGGCATCAGGATACCAAAAACTAGGTATATAATGATGACCGATCACAAGGGAGAAACGATCATTACCAGCCAAGGGTAAATGAAAGATAACTCATTGGGGATACATTGACAAAGGCAACGATCCGGAAGACATATCACCGGTTACGGGGAGATATGCTCAAAAAGGGTGAAGGACTATCAATACCGAATATTGGATAAAGATAACCGTCAAGGAAGGGATTAAATCTACCAATACTGGGTAGAAAACCACGGAAGAGTAACCGTCATCGGTTAGGATGAACAACAAAAAAGGTTAACTCTGCAAGGGGATAAAAATGGGGATTACAACTACCGGTATGAGGGTAGAGAACCACAGTAATAGGACTTATAACTATCAGTATGAGGGTAGAAGGCCATAGACTCCGCCGGGGAAAAGATGGACAATTACTGGTTACTGAGCAATCATTCATCTAAACAACGGGGAAGTTCAAGGAAAAACACAAGAAACCAATCTAGGAACAGACTAGATAGGCACGACGAAACAAGACTCATCCCTATGAGGATATAACTCAGCGAAGAGTTACATCCCAGTATATGTGTTGGGAGGAAACAGAAACAACCATCATCCAAGAGGGCATAACTCAGTAGGGAATATGGAAGGAAGGATAAACACTTTCTGCTTATGGGGCTAACTCTACATGGGGAGATCAGACACAAACATCCGCTTGGGGAAATATATTACCAACTAGCAGGAGATAACAAACAAAGATATATGGCAAAGAATGCAACATGAATATCTGAATGTTAAAATCATATGCCTACATGTGTGGTTTATGTATGATGAATGCTGACAAAACAGACATATCTAACACAAACAGGTCAAAGAATCAATGAACATATATCCGGTACTACATCTCAAGAGAGAAAGCCACGCCCAGTGGAGAACATCCAATCCGATGGGGGCAAGAGATACCAGGAAACAAAGATCTCGGCAGGGGAATGAACATCAATCATTTCGCCTAGGGACAGGTAAAATCCGCTGTAGAAGCAACTCTACTGGGGAAATAATCAGAGGGGAGGATGGATCTCTGTGGGGAACAACCACCAATCAGAAGCTTCCAAGGTCACTACTAAATACTGTACTACCAAATAGATCACATCTGCTGAGGAGGAAGGATCACTACTCTGTTGAAGGAAAGAGGGATGAATATCTTTACCAAACACTTTGCTCGGGAGAAAAACCACAAAAGGCTCCAAAGGAAGAGGATATAAGCATGCCAGGAATATGAACAAATGTCTCACCCTGTTGGGAATCATACCATCTTCGGGAGAGCACTGAAGACATACCAAGTATCTTTTTATCATTGTGAATGTTCACTTTGTTTAAAAACGAGTTATGAAAATTTATTTATTTAAACAATGATATTTCTCAATTAAAACATGCAAAACATTTGTTGAATAAAAAACAAATAAGAGTGCAAGTAATTGGATAAAGGCTCAAATTTATTTGATGGAATGGTAGTCTGCAAATGGCGAGACTCCATAGATCTTTACAAATTTGAAATTGGTGATATATATTGGAAAAGGGCTACATTGAACATAATTACCATTTCTCCACCAACTCTGAATCCGATGTATTTGAAGCTTCAGTTGACAATGACTGAGCGAGAATCTTTGACAGATGACAGTTTGTAGAATAAAGTCTTGTCAGGATGCAGTTACTTGCCAAATCCCTAATTTTTGCCTAGATTTCCCCAGGGTGAGGTACTCAATCTAGCGGGATACATATTCATCTTTTACGTCTCTAACTTTCTCCTGGATCTCCCTTTCTGGTTTTCAATCCACCGAGACGCTCATTTTTGCCTAAGCCGCCCTTTCGGGTTTTCAACTTAGCGAGCTATTCTATTTTTATTTTTAGGCAAAGTATTTATTGAGTGCATCTGAATTCACAAGAAGAGTGAAATCCTCCCCATCCATAGTTGTAAGTATCAAAGCACCGCCTGAAAAGGCTCTCTTAACAACATATGGACCTTTATAGTTTGGAGTCCACTTGCCCCTGGAATCGGGCGCGAAAGACAAAACTTTCTTGAGCACAAGGTCACCTTCTCGGAACGCACGAGGCTTGACCTTCTTATCAAAGGCTTTCCTCATCCTTTGCTGATATAATTGACCATGGCACATGGCAGTCAATCTCTTTTCTTCTATCAAATTCAGTTGGTCATAACCACTCTGAACCCATTCAGCATCAGTCAACTTGGCTTCCATCAAGACTCTCATTGATTGGATCTCCACCTCTACTAGGAGCAGAACCTCCATGCCGTAAACAAGAGAGAAATGGGTTGCCCCTGTTGAAGTGAGGACAGATGTACGGTATCCATGCAAGGCAAATGGCAACATCTCATGCCAATCCTTATACGTAACAACCATCTCCTGGATAATTTTCTTGATATTCTTATTAGCAGCTTCAACAGCCCCATTCATCTTGGGTTTGTAGGGAGAAGAATTATGATGTGCAATCTTGAACTCGCTACACAGATCTTTCATCATCTTGTTGTTCAAGTTAGATCCATTGTCAGTAATGATCTTATCTGGCACACCATAACGACATATGAGTTGATTCTTGATAAACTTCACAACCACCTGCCTGGTTACGTTAGCATACGACGCCGCCTCAACCCACTTGGTGAAGTAATCAATTGCTACGAGAATAAATTTGTGACCGTTGGACGCTTTCGGCTCTATCATGCCAATCATGACAATTCCCCACATAGAGAAAGGCCAAGGTGATGAAATCACATTCAGAAGTGTCAGGGGAATAGGAATCTTATCCGCGTAAATCTGACACCTATGGCATTTCTTCACATATTTGTAGCAGTCAGACTCCATTGTCAACCAATAGTAGCCTGCTCTTAACATCTTTCTAGCCATGGCATGTCCATTGGAATGAGTACCAAATGAACCCTCATGGACCTCAGTCATTAATATGTCTGCTTCGTGTCTATCCACGCATCTGAGCAGAACCATATCAAAATTCCTCTTATAAAGAACATCACCGTTGAGGTTGAAACTCCCAGACAATCTCCTCAAAGTCTTCCTATCTTTCACAGATGCCCCAGGCGAGTAAATCTGGATCTGAAGAAAGAATTTGATATCATAATACCATGGCTTATCATCTGGCACCTCCTCTACTGCAAATACATGAGTTGGTCTGTCCAAGCGCATCACAGTCACATTGGGAACTTCATTCCACAGTCTAACCACGATCATTGAAGCAAGTGTAGGAAGAGCATCTGCCATCCGATTCTCATCTCGAGGAATATGATGGAAATCAACCTCAGTAAAGAATGTTGAAATCCTCCTCGCATAATCTCTATATGGAATGAGGCCAGGCTGATTCGTCTCCCATTCACCCTTAATCTGCTTAACAACAAGGACCGAATCACCATAAACATCAAGATGTTTGATCCTAAGATCAATACACTCTTCCAATCCCATGATACAAGCCTCATACTCAACCATATTATTCGTGCATTTGAAAGTTAGCCTTGCTGTAAAAGGAAAATGTGTGCCCTGAGGAGTAATAATCACTGCCCCAATACCATTTCCATATTGATTCACAATGCCATCAAACACCATGCTCCATCTGGAACTAGGCTCTGGCCCTTCATCGAGCGTAGGCTCATCACAATCTTTCATTTTCAAATACAGAATCTCCTCATCTGGGAATTCATATTGAACATACTGATAATCCTTGATTAGCTGATGTGCCAAATGGTCAACCAAGATACTACCTTTAATCGCTTTCTGAGCTCGATACTCAATATCATACTTAGATAACAACATCTGCCAACGGGCAATCCTCCCAGTTAAAGCAGGCTTCTCAAAGATGTACTTAATTGGATCCATTTTGGATATTGTAGCGGTGTATTCGTCGCTATATGATCTATCGATTAAATCATAAGCTAGGAGATACATGAAATATTTCGAGTCGCCACCGCACTTTTATTTATCCAAAGGATTGGCTAAAAAGCGAACAAAAGCCTAAGAAGTTTTACACGTAGAAAACTAATAAAAAGATCAGAGAGTCTGGGTAAGGGGTAAATTACGTAATGGGAAGGTGTTAGGCACCCACTACGTCCTAGGTACTCCTAGGGAACCCTTTTCACACTTGTTATGCAAAAATTATTATTTGTTATGACATATGTATTGTGCAAACATGATTGGGATGGTGAGAAAAGAATATACAATTTTATTATTATTGGGTTCGAACGGATGAACCCGTTGCCTACGTACCTTCCATCAAAGGTAAGGATCAGAACGCCGTAGTTCGGCTAAAAGATTTCCAAAAGTGGGTTAGGTTCAATTTTAAAACACAAACCCTAGGTCTTACGTTATCCACGGGAGAAAACTCAACCTTATACAAACAACAACGTCCACCATGTGAGAACAGCTTCAACTTGCCAGGGAGGGGTTAACCCTATAATAGGCAAGGAAGGCTTACAATTCAATCACTAAAGACAGAAGGTGAGATTAACATCAACCACTAAGATAAATCAAACCTATAGCTCATGTATGAAAAGATTAATGGACAAAGCCAAAACAAGTGAATGAGTGGAATTACTGATTATGATTATGAAAATGAAGTCAAAGTATAATTAAGATCAATTCAAATAAGTATTATGAAACGGATTTTGGAAAAAGGTCAAGGACTTGAGTCCAGGTTTTTAGTTAGAAAACATGAAGATGTTTGCACAACACTTATGTCAAGTTTTAAAAGATAAAGTGTGAAAAGGTTCTAAGACGTAATGAATGATGAATGGATGAAGATGGATAGTAAAACTTCTTAGAAGGTTCACTTCTTGAAATCATATAGCAGATGATTCAAGTGTGTCCTTTGGAATACAATTAATAATAATCAAGCAAAACAAGCAAAAGCGGATACTGGAGGCCAATCACTGGTCTTATACCAATCTCCTAAAACAAAATGGGATATCAGATGCCACTCAATGGTCTTACACTAATCTCCACAGGCAAAGAAATAAAAGGCGGATACCGGATACCAATATATGGATTTACACCAGTCTCCTAAAACAGAACAGGATATCAGATGCCACTCAATGGACTTACACCAATCTCCTCAAAAGAAAACAAAGATGAAATATGGAAGTCAACTGCCAATCTATCTGGACTTAGGTTAACTCCACAGTATGGTCCTAGGAAATCCAATGCCACGTCACTGGGACTTATAATGGATCCTCACATACAAGAACAAAAGCAACAATATGATCACAGGTATGCAAATGCCAACTTACAGGGACTTATAATTGCAACCTCTCATACAAGCAGATGAACAAACTATGATCACAGGAAAGCAGATGCCAACTTACAGGGACTTATAACTGCAACCTCACATACAACATCAAACAGATCAAATTATGATCACAGGATAACAGATGCCAACTTACAGGGACTTATAACTGCAACCTCACATACAAATCAAACAGATCACATTATGATCACAGGACAACAGATGCCAACTTACAGGGACTTATAACTGTATCCTCACATACAAACAGAAGATATGAGTGACCAATGAGGTCTTACACTCTATCCTTCCATATCACAGGAGCAAATGCCAAAAGAGATGGACTTACAATTGTCCTCAATGGGCAAACAACAATGATAGCATCACAAAACAAATGAGATGATCATGCATTAATGGCAATTGATGATGATGATAAATGCATAGCATACAAGCAAGCAAGTGCACATGAAGCAATCAATCAATCAATGAATATCAAACAGCACACTCTATAGCCAAACAATGGGGGGCTCACACAAGAGGGTTTGACTTTAAAAGTCCACTGTACTGGGTAAAGGTCGCTCTTAACCTGGCCATTGAGGGGCTCAGGTGAAGCAGATGAAAAGGAGATGAGGGGTGTGCCTCATTGCTTCAATCTCATATCAGAGAGAGCATCAAAGAAAGTGTGGGAGTTCAGAAAGTAGGAACTCTCTCCACATTATTGACTCTATAGATCTTGGGTATTTATCTCATTGCTTCAACCAGGTACTGGGAGCAAAGAGAAGACACACTGAATAGTGGGGGATAGATTGCTTATCCCTACCTTCCACCAATTGCCTTACTTGAAGGACTTTTCCTGCTTAGGACAAATTTAAACAAACACAGGCATTGCCTCTTAAGGAGGACTTCAGACAGTTTGCCCGGTCAAATAACAGACCGGGTCTCCAGACTACATGAAGAAGAAGTAATTATACCTCAAAGCAAATGCTAAAAAGCAAAGCAAGCAATCAAGTTCAAAGAACTTAAGCAACTAAAGTACCTGCAAAAGTCAGACCAATTATTAAACAGCTCAACAGTCAAAATCAAAAGATAATGAACCAAATAGGCAACCACAGAGGGACCAATTGTGCAAGGCACAAAGACTCAAGCATATGAGTCACCTACAAAACAAAGTGTTAGCACATGATAAACAAAACCACTCAATCAAAATTGAAAGGTCTTTGGGGCATTGGTGCTCAACCTGAAACAAACAGCTCAATTGTAAGCTTAGAGGACCACTAGGACTAGCCTAGGGTCAAAGATGAAAGAAAAAGTCAAGGCAGCAAGCAATGTTCAATCAAAGTCAAATTCAATCATGTAGGAAGCAAACACAATTGGATTCAAACTTATATCATGCATCAAGGTCATTTCATAAGCCAAAGAATGCAAAGCATAGCAAAGGAGGCAAACAAAAGTCAACAGCAAAGAATTCATTCAAAAGTCAACTCAAACATTTTCAAAAATTATGAAATAAATCACACTCAATCCTAACATCTAGCATAGCAAGCATGTCAAATTTCATGGCATTTGGATTAGAGGAAGGCAGTCAACAAAAATCATGAAGTTAAACCAAATTCAAGTGAGCATGGTGAAAGTCAACAAGCATGGGTCAACTTCAAAAAATCATATCAATTTGAAAACAGAAGAGAAATGAATGAGATTAACACCAATGCAAAGCTTGAGGTGTCTAGTTATCACATATGAAATTTCATGGCCATACAATATGATTTGAGAATTTCACAAAAGATTTGGCAAGGCATAGCACAAAAAAGTCAACAAATGACCACATATGGAAGAAAATTCTCAATCAAATGGAAAACAGCAAGATTAATTCCAAGAAAATTCATACATCAACTAGACATGTAAAGGATCATTCATGCAAAATTTGAGGTCAATAGGATAAGAGGAAGCATGTGAACAAAAATCATACATTTGCATATCATTGGTGTGACACAAATTGTCACACCCTAATTCAAAAATTCATATCTATCAAACCACAAATGAGAAATCCACAAACTTTATATGGAAATGAAGGTCAATGTGTCTAGTTCTACCACAAAAAATTTCAAGCTCATTGGATGCAATATGACAATTTCACAAAGAGAATGGCACAATGTATCATTTTGGCATACATGTCAAGAAAATAATTATCAATTAAAAACCAGCCAATGGAAAATTAATTAAAATTCACCATAAAATAGTAGACATCTTTGTGATCATCATGCAAAAAATTTCATAATTTTTGAGTGAAAATTGAATGAGAAATGAATTGTTTAAGTTGGGTGAAATATAAATGGAAACATGAAGAACAAGGCATGGCAATTGGTCAACCTAAGAGTCAACAGTGGCATTTGTGTAATTCTGCAGTCACTTATTGAAGTGCTGCGTTTTGGGCAAGGCAAATGAAATGTTTTCATTGGCTGTTGCCCAATGAAACAGTAAATTGCCCAATGGAATGAATTTCTGGGTTTAAAACATAAACCCTAGGGTTTGGCCAACAGCAAAACAGGTTTTGCTTCAAACAATCGTTCAAAACACCTCAAATGCACAGCAACAACTAAACATGGCATTGGCATTTCTAAGCTCAACAGCAACACAAAACTTCGACCAACAATTCCAACGGCATAGCATTCATCATGTAGACAGCTTATGTTCAAACAACAGCAAAGTATTATGTTCATCATGCAATCAAACCAACAACAGCACATCATTCAGCAATACACAAGCATGATCATGGAAAAATCTGGTGCAGTTCACATAGCAAGGCACTTTATGTAATCCACAAACATGATTTCAACCAAGCATCAAACAAAACATGATTCAACTAAACCACACAACAGTACATAACATAACCAATATAACAGCAGCAGGGTATGCTCATCAAATCATGTAATCATCAAGAACAATAGCAAGCTAGCAGCATGGTGTCCAACATGTTATCCATCAACACAAAATCATTTAGCATGGTAAACAAACAAGGTTCAGCAACTACTACCATCACCTAAACTCAACCAACAACAAAACACTTAATCATTCATGAGAAAAACTGGGCAGGGTTAAGTTTGGCATGAACAGCATACAATCACAATCCTCATGCAAAATTCTGAGCCACAACAGCAACAACATGGTAGTAGTATAACAGCAGAACAATATACATGAGATGGATTTCTGGGAGAAAATAACAGGGTTTATCAGCATGGTTCAGCATGGTTATCATGTTCAAAAAAAACAACAACATTAAAATCAAACCAAGCAAAAAAAGACTAACAGCATGGCAAAGGCATTTCATACAAGTGCAAAACAGCAGCAGTATTCATTCACCCTTCAAAGTTCATCATCAACATGTTCATTCGACCAAACTATAGCAGAACAAACAATTGTATATAGCAGTATAGCATAGCACAGTAGGTTCATGTGATCAAGAACAAACAACAGCAATCAACAAGAGTCTGGAAAAGGATTGAGGTTTATGCGTTTGGTGGCAGCAGTAGGGTATCATTATCATGTAATTATCAAACCAAGTTCATCATCAAATAAGCAGCAGCATGCAAAACATTGATCATACAACAAACCAATATTCAACAAGCATCTCATAATGGCATGGTATGTTCAACTTCACAATTCATTATCAACATGTGATATCCAAATAGCATGGCAGTGGGAAACACAACCAACATGCCAAAATAAACAAAAATGAGAAGTTCATGGCAGCTCAAGTTTTAGAAACAGCAGCATATCATTATCCACATGTTATCATCAATTGAAAATCGAACAAACCAAACCAGCATGGCAATGATGATATTCAAACAACATACAAACAACAACATGGAATTTCAAGCACCAAAAGACAAACAGCATGAACAAATGATTGTGATATTCATATTGCAAACAGACAACAGCAACATTCATGTTTCAAAATTGCAGCAGAATTTTAGCAAGCAGACAGTATTCACCATTATTTATCAACCAAACCAAATAAACAACAGCATGGTATAATTATGGACAAGGTAATTGGTTTAAATAACAGCAGCAACAAACATCACTATCATGTTATCATCATAAACAAAAACAAGCAACCAACAGGATATAGCAACAAAACATGTGTTTTCATGGGCAGCCTTAGGGTTTAATAGCAGTATGTGTTCATGCTCTATCATTCAACAATGTTCATATAAAAAACAAAACAACAGCACATAGCAGCAACTGCAACATGGTTTTAGCAGCATTGTTAACATCATGTCATCATCATCATAACACAAAACATGAACATTAGCACCATGCATCATCAGTCAACAACAGCACAACAGCGTATAACATATTGCACATGGAACATAGATTTTCTAGGCATGGTCAGGTTTAAACAGCAGAGCATTGCACATTTTCATTGAAAACTCATCATTAATCGAAAAACAAACAGCAAGGCATATAGCAGGACATGACCAAACAACAAAACAGTATCAATAATCCAACAGGCCAAAACAACAATCATCATGGAACATCAACCAACATTGGAACGAGCATGCTCATGGGAATGTTTATGCTGCAACCCAGACAAAAACAGACAACAGCACCCAACAATATATAGCATATTTCACAACTGCAGCATAATGTGTTCATCAAAATCATCATCAAACATCAATCCACAACAAAGCAAATGTTAATCATGAACACAAAAACTGGACAGAAATAGAGTTTTAATGCAACAGTATTCATCATTTTCATGTAAGCAGAAAAATCAAAATGCTCAGAACTCAAAATTAATTGCACCAATAGCATCATCAAACAACAAACAACAAGAATATAGCAATGGTTTCTCTCGAATCAACCAAATGTGAGCAAATCGATTGGAAACAACCTTAAGCATGCAAAATGAAAACCATGTTTCTCTCAGCATAATCAACCATTTCAAACCATTTAAAGTTCATGATAATCAGCACAACTCAAACTAGCTAAAGCATATCATGGCATGGAGAAAGAAGGTACTCGAAAACTTACTTGTTTTTGAAGCAAGTTGTGAAACAGTGATGTTTTTGATGATCTTCCTTGATACAGATGCCCTTTAAGCTCTACAATGATGGGATATTGAAGTGGTGAGCTCAGCCCAGCCTGGAACTCTTCAAATCTCTTTCTGCCATGGTCATAGCTTGAGGAAGAACAGAACTTGAGACTGTGGTACAGGTGAGGTTTTCTGGTTCAATAGGGTTCACAAAGGTGACTAGAGCTTGAGGGAAGCAAGAGTGGATTGAGGCCTTTGAAGATTTGAGCAGAAAAATGTCAATTGCCAAAAATGCAAGAAGAGAGAATGAATGTGTTTTTTCGTGGAGGCTGCAGTCTAGGGTTGTGAGAATGTCAGAAAAATGCATTTATATTGTCTGTTTAAAGTTGGTTTAGAGAATGATAATCTTGCTTAACTTAAAATGTGGTTTTTGCCTTTTTGCTAAATGTGTACAAGTGGAGATTGGAGGGTGTGTTTGTGGTCGAGTGGGCTTATAACCAGGCTGTAGACAGACCAACATTGCTGCTGCTTTGATTGTACATATGAAAACTGTACTGGTTTTGCTTTTTTGAACCAATATGCATAAAAATGCCAACTTTGCATTTTGATTCAAAATGATGGGAAAATGGTGATATGATCATGGTTTATGGCTTGAGGCAAGTTTCAAATATGGTTTAAAGCATTTCCCAATTGACCAAATCAAGAAAAAGTCAAAAACTCAAAAAGTCAAAGTTTGGTCAAACTTTGAATTTAAATGCAAAAGGTCCAAAAATGCCGTTTTGATTGGCAAGGTTTTAGGTCATGAAATTTATATTTTTGGAAAGAGGATGAAAAATGTGGTGTGTAGGAAAAAACCCCACCAAATTTGGCCTTATGGTTTGAGAGTTATGGCTTGTTGAAGTTCAAAATTTGGTGAAAATGATTTGATCATATCTTGACAACCACACATGGGATTTTGATGTTCTTGGACTTTTTGAAAATGGGAAGACAAGATCTTCAACTTTCATGTTGGGCAAAAATTCATTTGGAGCTTGTATCATGATGTAAGTTTAAGATCAAGAAGTTTCCATTTTTGGCAGTTGAAATTACAGGTCTACTTTCTATTTCTGGAAAATTTTCTGATTGACTTGATTTTCTTCCATGATGAGGTTTGACATGATAGATGAGGTTTATACAAGCATGAATGAACTCTTTCAAATCAATTATATCCATCCAATCTTGATTAAATCAACTGTTGACCAAGTTTGACTTTCTGTTGACTTTTCTAGGGTTTTGGACTGATTGAACTTCTTCTGATGATTTCCAAACCCTAAATCCTTGAGACCTTGACTTCAAATGATGTCTCAAGTTGTATGAACCTTTGATTATTGACCATGATGCCCAAATTCTGCAAGAATGGCCATCATCCATTGCTTTGACTGATCAATGACTGACTTTGACCTAATTGCTGATGATTGCTTCCACTGCAAGCAACAAGGTTAGACAGACAATATTTTTGTACTTTTTGAATGATAAACATATGAAAGCAAAGATATACAAATGCAAAGTATGCTTGGTGATCAAGAAACAAACCTACAAGGCAATCTACCCACTAGGAGGGGGCAAAGGCAAGCAATGATCCTTGAGGTTATGAAATGAATGATATGGGCCATGAGGGATCTTAGGGCCCAAAATTGGGGTCTTACAGATGCCCCTATTTAAGGTCATTCTAGCCGGAGAAGTGAAGTTTAGAAATCTTCATCTCGACGCGGTAGAATGGGCTTAAATAACAGTAATGAGACAAATTTTGGTCCCTAAGAGACCTCATGATGCAAATGTATGTATACAAAAGACACAAATTCTGTGGGGAATATGATTCACACAGAAGAAAAGACGATCCATCGGAGTAATACACTCACCAGGAACAGAGACTCTAACAAGACTCTATGGGGATAATAACAGAAGGAGAGATGTGTGGACAAGACACGACTCTAAACTGGGGAAAGACAAAACTGACATAACGTGAACAAAACACGACACTGATTGGAAGAACAGAGAACAGACAGGAGAACTCACTGGGGAGTGAAGGACTCACACTGGGGAAAAGAATTCCAAATGGAAAATAAATCCATTGGAGAGACACAAGCTGACTCCTGAGGAGAAACAAAAGAAAACTCCACTGGGGAAGTAACAAAGAAATGAGATGTTACCAGGCATACGGGTAACAAACTCAGGAAAATCTGACTCCACGGGGGGACCGAGGTCATAATAGGGAGCAGAAAGGAGGGAACACCAAGGATACCGGTTACTGGGTATATAATAGGTGACCGAAAACGTGTATTGGTTTTCACTTCCAAAACACTCATCATCCTGAAGAAAGCGAAAGCAAACTTGTTTATAGGATGGACATTCAATTCCACAAGGAAAATGAATCTTACTCTGAGGGGAAAACAATCAGAAGATTGACTCAAGAGCGCACGAGATATAATATCCATTACCGTCAGAACGTGGATAGAATACTCAGATGAGATATATTATTCATTACCGGCAAACCGTGAATAATATACTCGAAAGGAAAATTATCCTGAACCGGTTACTGGGTTGTTTATAGGATAAAATCCGAAATCGTGAATTGGTTTTCACTTCCAAAACACTCATCATCCGAAAGGAGGGCTTGAAAAAGCAAATCGACTTACAGGATGGGCATTCGAATCCACAACGGGAAAACGAATCTTACTCAACTGGGGACACAAACCCAAAGAGTGCATGAGATATAATATCCATTACCGGCAGACCGTGGATAAGATACTCGCATGAGATATATTATCTATTACCGTCAGAACGTAGATAATAAACTCGCATGGTAAAAAAAAAAAACACCAGAGATACCGGTTACTGGGTATATAATAGGTGATCTACCGAAGCGTGAATTGGTTTTCACTTCCAAAACACTCATCATCCAAAACACAAACTGGTTAAAGGATGGCTATTCGATTCTACAAAGAATACGAATCTTGCTCAGTCGGGGAAAATCAACAAAGGATTCCAACTAAAGAGCGCATGAGAAATATTATTCATTACCGGCAGACCGTGAATAATACACTCGAAAGGAAAAGACACCAGAGATACCGGTTACTGGGTATATAATAGGTGACTATCCAAAAAGAGAGACAATCGATACCAAGCATACGGGTAAACGAAAAACAACTCAAAGGGATAAATTGCAAGCATCCGGCAATTATCCAACAACAAGAAATATTCGACTCCACAAAGGGAAAATAACGAATCTTACTCGACTGGGGAAACACAAAAGGCTTCGACTGAAGAGTGCATGAGATATATTATTCATTACCGGCAAACCGTGAATACTATACTCGCATAGAAGACTATCCACAACCGGTTACTGGGTTAATAAAGGATAAATCAACTGAAAAGAAAGGCATCGGAATACCAAATTAGGTATATAATGATAACCAATCAAAAGGCAACAGACATTACCAACAAAAGGGTAAATGAAAGGCGATCTGCTGAGGATAAATTGCAAGCATCCGGCAATTATCGACAGAGACTAGCTGGGGATGCATTGGTAAACAGCCAATGATCCGGGGAACAAATCACTAGCAAACGGTGAAAAGACCCACTGGGGATGAAATTGCTAGCATACGGCAATTATCCACAAAAGACTTGCTGAGGATATAAGTGCTAATCTGAGCAACTTATATAAGCAAAGGAAAATCATCATCAAAAATATTGAATGAAGATAACCACAAAATTAGGGTTTACATCTACCGACTACGGGGTAGAAGACCAAAAACTCCGCGTGGGGATAGAATAAATCACAAATCCGCACGGGAAACCAAAATAGGGTTTATAACAAACCACAAACTGCTGAAGAGCAGGAAAATAGGATTTACAACTACCGGGTAGTAGGTAGAAAACCAAAACTCTGGCTGGAGAATAAAAGGTGTATAACCACAAATTCTGTTAAGAAAGCCAGGAAAGATAGGACTTACAACTACCGGTTACTGGGTAGAGGCCCAAAAACATTCCACTGGGGAACAACCCACTGGGAAGCACAAGACATTTGACAAATAGCCAATTCGGGAATAATCCGCAAAGACAGACTGAATCAAGACACGTCCTAATGAGGATGTAACTCAAATAGGAAAATCCATCCCAATATACATGTTGGGAGGAAACGGAAGAAACCGTCATCCACGAGGATATATTTCAGTGGGGAACTGCAGAAGGAAAGACAACATTTTCTGCTTATGGGGTTGACTCTATATGGAGAGATTTAAAACACCCAACATCTGCTTGGGGAGATCTGTAAAGAGATCTATATCACCATAGCAGGAGACACGACAAACAAAGGATACATGGCGAAAAATGCAACATGAATATCTGAATGTTTATGAATATGCATGAATATGCGTGATTTATGTTTGATGAATGCTGACAAAACAGACAATTCTAACACAAACAGGTTCAGGGACAAACGTCCGGTATTATACTTCCAGGGGAAAAACCAGCTGGATAGCCAATCTGCGGAGATCTATATGCTGTAAAGCAAAGATCCGCAAGTACTGCTGAAGAAGCAGAGAATCAGAGATATCAGGAAACAACCCAATCAGGGTACAGAAAGTTACAACGGGCAGAACAGCCACCAAGACAAGTCTGTAGGGGAACAAGAGAAATCCCAAAGTAAATCTGCAGGGGATCCCAGTGTCAACTGAGAAACAAAGGGGTGCATAAGCACGAACCGCTGTAGAAGCAACTCCACATAACTCCGCTGGGGGACAACCCACTGAGGGAGAATGATATCATCCAAATAGAATCTGACCGCATAAGCAACTCTATTGGGGAAAACTGTCGGCTACCCTCTTGGGGAATA
Source organism: Lathyrus oleraceus (assembly GCF_024323335.1). Taxonomy (NCBI): domain Eukaryota; kingdom Viridiplantae; phylum Streptophyta; class Magnoliopsida; order Fabales; family Fabaceae; genus Lathyrus; species Lathyrus oleraceus. The sequence goes on from NC_066583.1 coordinate 60,131,699, forward strand.
AACCACTGAGGGAGGACAGATAAAACAAGCAGATTCTGCAACAAACCACTCCACTTGGGGAGAACATACGAAGCAAACTGATCACAACAAGTAGATTCTGCAATATAAGCCAATCTACTGGGGATCACAAACAGTCAGGAAATTAATCCGTTCACTGGAGGCAAAAGCCATCATCCGACCATACTGGGGATTGAAGGAGTATTCAACAGGCAAAACTGCCACAACAAACAATCTGCAGACTAAGCTGAAGAAAAGATGATGCAATATACTGGGATGTCAACCCAATCAAGACTGCTCAGGAAAATAAATCCTGCTCTGCTGGAGAAAATAACTCTGATGGGGAGACAGCAACAATTCCGCAGACGACTTTGCCGGGGAAAAGGTAAAGTACTGGGTATCAAACCACTGACTTACCGAGTCTTCAAAAGAAAACAAACGTGCTGAGGAAACAGACAAATCCTACTGGCACACTGCATGGGGAAAAAAGGTAACAACTCCACTTGCAACCCTGGTGGGGATATTAATAACAGCTATCCTCGCGACTCCGAGGGGAGTATCAATCAATCAGTTGTACTCATGACTGTGCTGCGGAGACAAATAAAGTCTGGGGCATACGACCCACTGGAGAAAGTGACGGGCACCAAGGTGAAAAACCATCAACCACCGAAACTTCTCAAGAAAACACCCATGCTAGGGGAAAAACTGCTGCTGGAGAGTACGAAGTCTTCAACAACACTCTGTTTGCGATTGTACTGGGGAACAACCCCAACAACAACTTTGTTTGAGGAACAACCTCAACAAAGATCTGGAGAAAGAAAATACCACCCAAACTAGGAATATGAGCAATGTCTTACCTGTTGGAAATCATGCCACCCTCGGGAGAGCACTGAGATATTCTTGAGTATCCTTTCAATCTTATGAATATTCACTTTGTTTAAAACAAAATTTTGAAAAATTTGATTTGTTTAAAACAATGACATTTTATCAATTTAAAACATGCAAAACATTTGTTGAATTGAAACAAATAAGAGTGCAAATAAATTGGATAAAAGCTCAAATTGATTTGATAGAATGGTAGCCTGCAAATGGCAAGACTCCAGAGATCTGTACAAATTTGAAATCAGTGATATATATTGGAAGAGGGCTACATTGAACATAATGATCCTTTCTCTACCAATTTGAATCTCGATGTATCCGAAGCTTCAGTTGACGACGAATCGAGAATCTTCTGACGAAATGACGACTGATGAACCAGAAAGTCTTGTCAGGATGCAGTTACTTGCCAAAATCCCTAATTTTTGCCTAGATTGCCCCAGGGTGAGGTACTCAATCTAGCGGGATGCAAATATATTCTTTTTTTTCAAGTCTCTAATTTTTGCCTGGATTACCCTTGCGGGTTCTCCACCGAGACGCTCATTTTTGCCTAAGCCGCCCTTTCGGGTTTTCAACTTAGCGAGCAATTCTGTTTTTTCATTCTTTTTTTTCATTTGCATATACTTTTTTTCTAGGCAAAGTATCTCTTAACTGCATCTGAATTCACAGGACGAGTGAAATCCTCCCCATCCATTGTTGTAAGCATCAAAGCACCGCCTGAAAAGGCCCTCTTAACAACATATGGACCCTCGTAGTTTGGAGTCCACTTGCCCCTGGAATCGGGCGCGAAAGACAAAACTTTCTTGAGCACAAGGTCACCTTCTCGGAACACACGAGGCTTGACCTTCTTGTCGAATGCTTTCTTCATTCTCTGCTGATACAACTGTCCGTGGCACATGGCAGTTAATCTCTTCTCTTCGATCAAATTCAACTGGTCATAACGACTCTGAATCCATTCAGCATCAGTCAACTTGGCTTCCATCAAGACTCGCATTGATGGGATCTCCACCTCTACTGGGAGAACGGCTTCCATGCCATAAACAAGAGAGAAAGGGGTTGCCCCTGTTGAAGTGCGTACAGACGTACGATATCCATGCAAAGCAAATGGCAGCATCTCATGCCAATCTTTGTACGTGACAGTCATCTTCTGGATAATTCTTTTGATATTCTTGTTAGCAGCTTCAACAGCCCCATTCATCTTAGGTCTGTAGGGAGAGGAATTATGGTGTGCAATCTTAAATTCAGCGCACAGCTCATCCATCATTTTGTTGTTCAGATTGGATCCATTATCAGTAATGATCCTCTCTGGCACACCATAACGGCAAATCAACTGGTTCTTGATAAACTTCACAACCACCTGTCTGGTTACATTCGCGTACGACGCGGCTTCAACCCATTTGGTGAAGTAATCAATTGCTACGAGAATAAACCGATGTCCATTGGACGCTTTCGGTTCAATCATACCGATCATGTCGATTCCCCACATAGAGAACGGCCATGGTGATGAAATCACATTCAGGAGTGTCGGAGGAATATGAATCTTATCCGCATAAATTTGACACTTGTGACATTTCTTCACATACTTGCAACAGTCAGACTCCATTGTCAGCCAATAGTAGCCTGCTCTCAACATTTTCTTAGCCATGGCATGTCCGTTGGAATGAGTACCAAACGAACCCTCATGGACCTCAGTCATCAATAGGTTTGCTTCGTGTCTATCCACGCATCTGAGCAAAACCATATCAAAGTTTCTCTTGTACAGCACTTCTCCACTGAGGTAGAAACTGCCTGACAACCTTCTCAAAGTTTTCCTATCTTTGTTTGATGCCCCAGGCGGGTAGACCTGGTTCTGGAGGAAATTCTTGATATCAAAATACCAAGGCTTGTCATCTTTCACTTCTTCGATTGCAAATATGTGAGCTGGTCTATCCAAGCGCATCACAGTAATGTTGGGGACATCATTCCACCATCTGACAACAATCATGGAAGCAAGCGTTGCAAGGGCATCTGCCATCCGATTATCCTCTCGAGGAATATGATAAAATTCAACCTCTGTGAAGAAAGTTGAAATTCTCCTTGCATAATCTCTGTACGGGATGAGACCTGGTTGATTCGTCTCCCATTCACCTTTGATCTGATTGACAACCAAAGCTGAATCACCATAGACATCAAGATACTTGATTCTCAAATCAATGCATTCCTCAAGTCCCATAATACAGGCTTCGTACTCCGCCATATTATTCGTGCATTTGAAAGTTAGCCTTGCTGTAAATGGAATGTGCGAACCCTGGGGATTAACAATTACTGCCCCAATTCCATTTCCATATTGATTAACAGCGCCATCAAACACCATCGTCCATCTGGAACCAGGTTCTGGACCTTCATCAAGTGTAGGCTCATCGCAATCTTTCATCTTCAAATACAGAATTTCCTCGTCAGGGAAGTCGTACTGAACAGACTGATGATCTTCAATTGGCTGGTGCGCTAAATGGTCAGCCAAGATACTACCTTTGATAGCCTTCTGAGCTCGATACTCAATATCATACTCAGACAATAACATCTGCCAACGGGCAATCCTCCCAGTTAAAGCAGGCTTCTCGAAGATATACTTAATTGGATCCATTCTGGATATCAACCAAGTTGTATGATTTATCATGTACTGGCGCAAACGCTTAGCTGCCCAAGCTAAAGCACAGCACGTCTTCTCAAGCATAGAGTACCGAGACTCACAATCAGTAAACTTCTTACTGAGGTAATAGATAGCAAACTCCTTCTTCCCTGATTCATCTTGTTGACCGAGTACACAACCCATCGAGTCTTCAAGAACTGTTAAGTACATAATCAGAGGTCTTCCTTCCACAGGCGGAGACAAAATTGGAGGTTCGGACAGATAATCCTTGATACTGTCGAAAGCTTTCTGGCAATCCTCGGTCCAATCATGAGACTGATCTTTCCGGAGGAGCTTGAATATTGGCGCACATGTGGCAGTCATGTGGGATATAAATCTGGAAATGTAGTTCAAGCGGCCAAGAAAACCTCGGACTTGCTTCTCAGTTTTGGGTGCGGGCATCTCTTGTATTGCTTTGACCTTGGCAGGATCAACCTCAATACCTCTTTCACTTACCACAAAACCCAACAACTTGCCGGAACGGACTCCAAAAGTACATTTGTTCGGATTCAGACGAAGCTGGAATTTCCTCAAACGTTGAAAAAGCTTCAACAAATGCTCAATATGCTCAACTTCCGTTCGGGACTTAGCAATCATATCATCAACATAGACTTCTATCTCCTTGTGCATCATATCATGAAACAAGGTAGTCATAGCTCGTTGATACGTGGCTCCGGCGTTCTTCAAACCGAAGGGCATCACTCGATAACAGAATGTTCCCCAAGGTGTGATGAATGTTGTCTTCTCCATATCCTCTGGTGCCATCTTGATTTGATTATATCCGGAAAATCCGTCCATAAAGGAAAAGACTTTGAATTTAGCTGTATTGTCTACCAACATGTCAATGTGTGGTAGAGGAAAATCGTCTTTTGGGCTAGCTTTATTCAAATCTCTGTAATCAACGCACATACGGACTTTTCCGTCCTTCTTAGGAACAGGCACAATATTGGCCACCCATTGAGGATATGTCGAAGTCACCAGAAACCCCGCATCAATTTGCTTCTGAACTTCCTCTTTGATCTTCACTGCCATATCTGGATGAGTTCTTCTGAGCTTCTGCTTCACAGGCACGCACTCAGGCTTCAAAGGCAGGAAATGTTGCACAATATCTGTATCTAAACCCGGCATGTCTTCATAGGACCAAGCAAAGATATCTGAATATTCTCGTAGCAAGCTGATCAAATCTTCCTTAACAGACCCTTCAAGAAGTGCCCCAATCTTCACCAGGCGCTCACAATCTTCGGATCCCAAGTTGACTGTTTCCAAGTCTTCGAGATGCGGCTGAATGATCTCCTCTTCGTGCTCAAGGAGACGGGTGATCTCATCAGGAATCTCTTCAACGTCATCTTCCTCTGCCTCAAATACAGGGAATTCAAAATTGGGAGATGGCGTTGGATCATTATGTTCAATGGGTTTTAGAATCAACCTGCATAATGATTTTGGTTAAGAAAACTTCATAATTTTAAGCAAACAAATCATTATGCAGATGAAAGAATGTTGCTTTTACAGCTTTTATTTTTGTTTTTATGGTTTTTTGTGATCACTGATTTCATAAAGAAAAGCAAAAAGTGAAAACAAAGGAAAAACAAATGTTTTGACAATGCAAAAATTGAATGAAAATATCATTGTATATATGCTTTGCCAACAATGTCATCACTTCTCCTTTTGGCATGGGAGAAGGGTTTTAAACAAAATGAACAATTACTCTGATCTATGGATAACTGTAGGAACATCCACAGCGACCCAATTGTGGCAGACACCACCAGGAATAACAAAATTGTTCAAATCTTCTGCATCTTCTTCTTCAATGATAGCAGCAGCTTCCTCTTCTGCAGGTTGATCAGCATGGATGAATCCTCCACTGGTGAACAGACCTTGCTCATTGAATGCCCCAGAACCATAGCCAATGCCAGCCCGGGATCGATTATCTTCAAGTTCAAGCACTTTCCCTAATCCAGCGACTGCACCACATTCAATGGCCAGCTTAGCATCACGGTAGGAAGTGAATGAAGGAGACTTCTTCTCGATTGGTTTATCAATAGATAAAGCTTGAAACTGAGTTCCAACTTCATCCTCTGCATCAATGTACGAGAAAGAAGACAAATTACTGACCAGGAGAGCCTTTTCTCCCCCTACTACAACCAATTTCTTGTTTTTCACAAACTTCAGCTTTTGGTGTAGGGTGGATGTCACGGCGCCAGCCTCGTGAATCCATGGTCTGCCCAAGAGACAGCTGTATGATGGGTGAATATCCATTACTTGAAAAGTGATCTGGAAATCACTTGGTCCAATCTTGATTGGGAGATCCACTTCCCCAATCACGGTCTTGCGCGACCCATCAAAAGCTTTAACAACAACCCCACTCTGCCTCATAGGAGGACCTTGATATGACAATCGAGAGAGTGTGGATTTTGGCAATACATTAAGGGACGATCCAGTGTCCACCAGCACATTGGACATTGCATCAGATTTGCAATTCATGGATATATGTAAGGCCATGTTGTGGTCTCTTCCCTCCTCAGGGAGATCAGCGTCACAAAAGCTCAGAGTGTTGCAAGCGGTAATGTTTGCAACAATGCTATCAAATTGTTCCAAGGTGACGTCATGATCAACGTACGCCAGGTCCAAGACTTTCTGCAGAGATTCCCGATGGGGTTCTGAGTTCAGCAATAGAGAAAGAATGGAAATCTTGGAGGGCGTGTGTAGAAGCTGGTCTACAATATTGTACTCACTCTTTCTGATGAGCCTCAGCATCTCATCAGATTCTTCATCAACAATGCCACTCGGGCCAACAGAAGAAGCAGGAGTCTTTTGTACAGACGAGGAGGGTTTGGCAACATCAAGTGCCGGATTCTGAACATTCACAGCATTCCCTACAGGACGCTCAACAGATTCAGAAGAAACAGCCTTAGCAGGCGCAGAAAAGACACGACCACTGCGGGTCAACCCACTAACATCAGCGATAGTGGTCACAGAAGTTGACGGCAAAGATACCTCGACCCCATCCTGGACAGCAACAGGACTGTACCGGAAAGGTACGGCTTTGTCGGATGAATATGGCACAGGGCCAGCTGGTTTGATGATCAAAGCAGGGGATGCCTTAGGCTTGTTGCTATTATAGCGAATAACAACGGGCTCTGGCAACTTGAACACCGGGGAGATAACACTCACTTCGGGCTCAACAACATCCACATTGCGATTCTGGAGAATCTCAATGGTACCCTCATTCAACAACTTCTGAAGTTCACAGCGTACTTGGTCACAACCCAAGCGGTTGACGGAACAGACGCGGCACTGGTCATGGTTATGCTTCAAATAGCTGTGCTGACACAGCATTTTATGTAAATCAACCAACGATTGCCGGATGTGACTGACATATTTCACCTTATACTTCCCAAGGTCTTCCTGGATCATATTCACGGATTTCCCATGCGAAGGCAATGGGTTCCTGGTGACATTCGGGTTAGAGTCTTCAAAACTCAGGATTCCGCTTCTCATGAGGTCTTGAACCTTATTCTTCAGCGGGAAACAGTTCTCAACGTTGTGGCCCGGAGCACCGGAATGATAGGCACAATGCTGGTCTGGTTTGTACCACCATTGCGGATTGGCAGGAATAGCAGGAGGATCCCTAGGAGAAACCAACTTCCTCTCCAACAAGGAGGGATAAAGCTCTGCATATGTCATCGGAATCGGGTCGAAGCTGACCTTCTTCCTATCATAGTTCACATTTGCTTGGTTGGTTGTACTTCCACGAGGCTGGTAAGCCTGTTGCTGTGGACGTTGCTGTTGCTGTTGATATTGCGGTTGTGGATATTGCTGCTGATGCTGATACTGCTGAGCATTATCCTTGAATACAGGCGCCACACTAGCTACCTGATGCTGATGTCCGGCACGATGTGCAGGCTTCCTCTGAACAGAGGGTCTTCGATGCTTGGGCTGAGACTGCACAGCGTGCGCTTCACCTTCTTTTCTCTTAAACGCTCCATATCGTTTAGAGGAAGAACCATCATCTTTAGTTAATCGTCCTTCACGGACACCTTCTTCAAGACGCATCCCCATGTTCACCATCTCGGTGAAATCAGAAGGAGCGCTGGCCACCATTCTCTCGTAATAAAATGACCCAAGAGTCTTCAGAAAGATCTTGGTCATCTCCTTCTCTTCTAATGGTGGAGTGATTTGAGCTGCCAGCTCACGCCATCTCTGGGCGTACTCCTTGAACGATTCTTTGTCCTTTTGTGACATAGACCTGAGTTGATCTCTGTCAGGCGCCATGTCAACGTTATATTTATATTGCTTGACGAAAGCTTCGCCAAGGTCATTGAAAGAGCGGATGTTGACGCTGTCCAAGCTCATGTACCAACGGAGGGCAGCACCAGACAAACTGTCTTGGAAGTAGTGGATCAAGAGTTGATCGTTGTCTGTCTGCGTGGACATCTTTCTGGCATACATGACCAGATGTGCCAAAGGACAAGTGTTCCCTTTATATTTCTCAAAGTCTGGGACCTTGAATTTAACTGGTATTTTCACACCGGGAACCAGGCAAAGTTCGGCTGCTGACTTGCCGAAGAGATCTTTGCCTCTAAGAGTTCTCAATTCCTTTCTCAGCTCCAGGAATTGATCGTTCATCGCATCCATCTTCTCGTGAACATCTGAGCCTTCAGAAGCTTCGGAGTGATAAATGGTGTCGTCTACCCTCGGCATGGTATGCACGACAGGAGGAACAGGAATAGGGACCGGGCTAGATGCCGGCATTTGAGCAAATGTTGGAGCTGGCAGATCAGGCATGAAGCCAGGAGGCATCCCCCAAGGAAAACCGGGAGGCATGGCATTTGGCTGCTGGGCACTGACAGGCACCGACGAAGTAGCTATCTCAGAGATAACCGTCCGCTGAACGGGAGTTGCTGGTTGTTGAGGAGCAGGCTGATTCTGGGCAGCAAGAAGTTGCTCCATCAGTGCGCCAAGTCTGGCGACTTCATCTCTCAAACTCTGATTCTCTTGTTCCAACTGCTCCATGATCCTTGCAGAGTTGACTCTCGTATAATACCGGTGAGTCAGCTTGTCTTCAAAATAAATGAAGAACAGAAGTTAGAACCAGAAGACCAGAAAAATGGGTACCTGTTTATGCAGGAATGATGCATGAAATGCTTTGTGCAAATGCTTTAATTTTCAAGGAACCCTTAGGGTGTTGTTTGCAATATTTTGAATATTTAAACATTTTGATTGTTCATGGAAAATGTTTCATTCAAAATATTAAGACAAAGAAATACAGCATTCTTTTAAATATTACAAAGAGAAAAGGTAAATAACATCCTATGGATCCCTATTAGCTCGGGATGCCGGAAGACGAGAAGTGTACAACTTCTTGATCTCTCTCTCATAGGCAGCCTCCATATCAGCTTTCTCCTTTGCAAGTTGATCATACTTCCTTTTCCAGAATTTGGATGACTGAGGAAGCAGAGAAGTCCAAGCGTCGTTCGGATCGTTGATCACTCGGTGCTCGAGAAATTCAATCATATCATCCTTCTCCTTGAGCTGCTGCAGCAATTCCTCTCTCTCGCGGATCCAGGCACGCGAAAGGTCTTCTTCTCTCAACTCCTCTACACGTTGGGTAGGGAGGGTCGAAGGCCCAGCCACATCCAGCAGTGTAGGCCTCGGATGATCATATGGCATCAGGTAGGTAGCAGCCCTCTGTCTGACCCAAGAGGTATATGGCTCCAAAGCAATGCAGTTCTTTGGACCCAATTCATTCCTACTCTTTATGCGAATATTGCGCCAAGCGCGGACAAATCTGGCTTTCAGTCCTTGGGGATCTTTACCCTCCTGAAAGAATACACCTTCTAACAGAATGTTATGGGGTTTATCCTTTAGGGGGAACCCAAGCTGACGACGTGCAAGCGTAGGGTTGTAGGTAATCCCACCACATGTACCAAGAAGAGGCACATTGGGGAATTCACCACAAGAATTAATGATCTGAACGGTGTCATACACGCGATCATACCAGGTGATATCATCATTGGTGAGAGACATAAGTCTCTGAGACCACCGTAGACATCCCTTGTTCTCCTTGAAAGCAACTGTCTGCGGCAAGTGCGAAATAAACCACTTGTACAGCAGGGGTAAACAGCAGACAATGACTCCTCCATTCTTCATATTCCTTAGATGCATGGAGACATATGCATCACCCAACAAGGTCGGAACCGGATTAAGGACTGAAAAGATCCTAATAGCGTTCATATCGACGAACTTGTCAAAGTTGGGAAACAGCACCAATCCATAGATAAGCAATACGAATAAAGCCTCAAAGGCATCCTCACTCATGGCCTTCCCATAAAAGGTAGCTTGAGCAATGAGGAACTCGGAAGGAAAACCTTGAATTCCGCCTTTGATAGTCAGATTAGCTCTAATCAGATCTTCATCTATGTGCAACAGACTGGAAATCTCTCGAGCAGATAGAATACTCTCTAGGCCACTGAACGGCACTTGATCCAGAATAGGAATCCCAATAAGGTGAGAGTATTCTTCCAAAGTCGGCAACAACTGGAAATCCGGAAATAAGAAGCAATGATAGGGCGGATCATAGAACTGAGCAAGAGTGCTCATCAATCCCTCATCCACTTGAGTAGTCAGCAACGGCAGAAGCTTCCCATAGCGAGCCTTGAAACCCAAGGGATCTAATACATACGATGTCAGATTCCTTAACTCTTTTACATCAGGCTGCTTAAAGCTGTATTTCTTTGTATGCCTTTTTGGTCTTTCCATGTCTGAAAATTTTGCAAATAACCCTTTAAGTTCCTTGAAAATTTTCTCTTTTTGATGACATGAATGCGGATGAATGCGTGAATGCATGAATGCAACAAACACACTCAAGGATCAAGCAAAGCACGCCAAACAAAGGTCGTGGGAAAGCTCTATGTATCCCTAATATCAATCATCCATTTTGGTGGATTTAGGTTTTCACCTTATCGACACCCAAGTTCCATTGATATTAACGGTACATGAACCGGCTCTAACATTCCTAATATCAACCAGCCGCTTTGGTGGATTTTAGGTTTTACACCTGATCCGGGATCCATTGATATTAACAATGTTTGAACAACTCAACCACGAATCACGGGTTTGTTGAGAGTCACGAGCATGGAGTCTCGGTTAAGAACCACCCAAAGGGAGTGTACTAGGGTTTAAACCTGCCAGACATGTTCTACCAGAGGTTCCCATAATCATCGTTCCATCTTTCGAATATTATCGGAGGAACGAATACTCGTATTCCAAGAATATTCTCAAGAGAAACTCTTATGAGTGTAGTATCGCGTAACAATCGTATCAGAACTGACATCTGAACGACCTCCGCACTACAGTCCTAAAAATAGGCCAAGATGGGTTTGGTAAACTAAGGTCCTTGGCTTCTGCGGCACATGATTGAAAGAATAATGCCTAACCACAAATAACTTGTGTGACATTATTAGTTCAACATGACCTCCACCAAGTGAATGGGCTCGCAAGTCAACTGGCTAAGGACTACTCCACACCAGTCGACAAGACTATGCCATTCTCCTATCCTAGAGTGCACTCGAGTTCGGGTATAGAACTCATCTCACAGATCACCAAAGCAAACAGCAAATGTATATCAAGCAATTCACACATTACAATCAATACAGTGATCCCAAATTGTACAAAAATATGTCAGATAAAGAATAATAACATATATCACAACAAGGGTGAAAAGTAGGCAATACCGCCAGGGATTCTGGTGAGATCTCCCCAGCAGAGTCGCCACTTTTCTGTAGCGGTGTATTCGTCGCTATATGATCTATCGATTAAATCATAAGCTAGGAGATACATGAAATATTTCGAGTCGCCACCGCACTTTTATTTATCCAAAGGATTGGCTAAAAAGCGAACAAAAGCCTAAGAAGTTTTACACGTAGAAAACTAATAAAAAGATCAGAGAGTCTGGGTAAGGGGTAAATTACGTAATGGGAAGGTGTTAGGCACCCACTACGTCCTAGGTACTCCTAGGGAACCCTTTTCACACTTGTTATGCAAAAATTATTATTTGTTATGACATATGTATTGTGCAAACATGATTGGGATGGTGAGAAAAGAATATACAATTTTATTATTATTGGGTTCGAACGGATGAACCCGTTGCCTACGTACCTTCCATCAAAGGTAAGGATCAGAACGCCGTAGTTCGGCTAAAAGATTTCCAAAAGTGGGTTAGGTTCAATTTTAAAACACAAACCCTAGGTCTTACGTTATCCACGGGAGAAAACTCAACCTTATACAAACAACAACGTCCACCATGTGAGAACAGCTTCAACTTGCCAGGGAGGGGTTAACCCTATAATAGGCAAGGAAGGCTTACAATTCAATCACTAAAGACAGAAGGTGAGATTAACATCAACCACTAAGATAAATCAAACCTATAGCTCATGTATGAAAAGATTAATGGACAAAGCCAAAACAAGTGAATGAGTGGAATTACTGATTATGATTATGAAAATGAAGTCAAAGTATAATTAAGATCAATTCAAATAAGTATTATGAAACGGATTTTGGAAAAAGGTCAAGGACTTGAGTCCAGGTTTTTAGTTAGAAAACATGAAGATGTTTGCACAACACTTATGTCAAGTTTTAAAAGATAAAGTGTGAAAAGGTTCTAAGACGTAATGAATGATGAATGGATGAAGATGGATAGTAAAACTTCTTAGAAGGTTCACTTCTTGAAATCATATAGCAGATGATTCAAGTGTGTCCTTTGGAATACAATTAATAATAATCAAGCAAAACAAGCAAAAGCGGATACTGGAGGCCAATCACTGGTCTTATACCAATCTCCTAAAACAAAATGGGATATCAGATGCCACTCAATGGTCTTACACTAATCTCCACAGGCAAAGAAATAAAAGGCGGATACCGGATACCAATATATGGATTTACACCAGTCTCCTAAAACAGAACAGGATATCAGATGCCACTCAATGGACTTACACCAATCTCCTCAAAAGAAAACAAAGATGAAATATGGAAGTCAACTGCCAATCTATCTGGACTTAGGTTAACTCCACAGTATGGTCCTAGGAAATCCAATGCCACGTCACTGGGACTTATAATGGATCCTCACATACAAGAACAAAAGCAACAATATGATCACAGGTATGCAAATGCCAACTTACAGGGACTTATAATTGCAACCTCTCATACAAGCAGATGAACAAACTATGATCACAGGAAAGCAGATGCCAACTTACAGGGACTTATAACTGCAACCTCACATACAACATCAAACAGATCAAATTATGATCACAGGATAACAGATGCCAACTTACAGGGACTTATAACTGCAACCTCACATACAAATCAAACAGATCACATTATGATCACAGGACAACAGATGCCAACTTACAGGGACTTATAACTGTATCCTCACATACAAACAGAAGATATGAGTGACCAATGAGGTCTTACACTCTATCCTTCCATATCACAGGAGCAAATGCCAAAAGAGATGGACTTACAATTGTCCTCAATGGGCAAACAACAATGATAGCATCACAAAACAAATGAGATGATCATGCATTAATGGCAATTGATGATGATGATAAATGCATAGCATACAAGCAAGCAAGTGCACATGAAGCAATCAATCAATCAATGAATATCAAACAGCACACTCTATAGCCAAACAATGGGGGGCTCACACAAGAGGGTTTGACTTTAAAAGTCCACTGTACTGGGTAAAGGTCGCTCTTAACCTGGCCATTGAGGGGCTCAGGTGAAGCAGATGAAAAGGAGATGAGGGGTGTGCCTCATTGCTTCAATCTCATATCAGAGAGAGCATCAAAGAAAGTGTGGGAGTTCAGAAAGTAGGAACTCTCTCCACATTATTGACTCTATAGATCTTGGGTATTTATCTCATTGCTTCAACCAGGTACTGGGAGCAAAGAGAAGACACACTGAATAGTGGGGGATAGATTGCTTATCCCTACCTTCCACCAATTGCCTTACTTGAAGGACTTTTCCTGCTTAGGACAAATTTAAACAAACACAGGCATTGCCTCTTAAGGAGGACTTCAGACAGTTTGCCCGGTCAAATAACAGACCGGGTCTCCAGACTACATGAAGAAGAAGTAATTATACCTCAAAGCAAATGCTAAAAAGCAAAGCAAGCAATCAAGTTCAAAGAACTTAAGCAACTAAAGTACCTGCAAAAGTCAGACCAATTATTAAACAGCTCAACAGTCAAAATCAAAAGATAATGAACCAAATAGGCAACCACAGAGGGACCAATTGTGCAAGGCACAAAGACTCAAGCATATGAGTCACCTACAAAACAAAGTGTTAGCACATGATAAACAAAACCACTCAATCAAAATTGAAAGGTCTTTGGGGCATTGGTGCTCAACCTGAAACAAACAGCTCAATTGTAAGCTTAGAGGACCACTAGGACTAGCCTAGGGTCAAAGATGAAAGAAAAAGTCAAGGCAGCAAGCAATGTTCAATCAAAGTCAAATTCAATCATGTAGGAAGCAAACACAATTGGATTCAAACTTATATCATGCATCAAGGTCATTTCATAAGCCAAAGAATGCAAAGCATAGCAAAGGAGGCAAACAAAAGTCAACAGCAAAGAATTCATTCAAAAGTCAACTCAAACATTTTCAAAAATTATGAAATAAATCACACTCAATCCTAACATCTAGCATAGCAAGCATGTCAAATTTCATGGCATTTGGATTAGAGGAAGGCAGTCAACAAAAATCATGAAGTTAAACCAAATTCAAGTGAGCATGGTGAAAGTCAACAAGCATGGGTCAACTTCAAAAAATCATATCAATTTGAAAACAGAAGAGAAATGAATGAGATTAACACCAATGCAAAGCTTGAGGTGTCTAGTTATCACATATGAAATTTCATGGCCATACAATATGATTTGAGAATTTCACAAAAGATTTGGCAAGGCATAGCACAAAAAAGTCAACAAATGACCACATATGGAAGAAAATTCTCAATCAAATGGAAAACAGCAAGATTAATTCCAAGAAAATTCATACATCAACTAGACATGTAAAGGATCATTCATGCAAAATTTGAGGTCAATAGGATAAGAGGAAGCATGTGAACAAAAATCATACATTTGCATATCATTGGTGTGACACAAATTGTCACACCCTAATTCAAAAATTCATATCTATCAAACCACAAATGAGAAATCCACAAACTTTATATGGAAATGAAGGTCAATGTGTCTAGTTCTACCACAAAAAATTTCAAGCTCATTGGATGCAATATGACAATTTCACAAAGAGAATGGCACAATGTATCATTTTGGCATACATGTCAAGAAAATAATTATCAATTAAAAACCAGCCAATGGAAAATTAATTAAAATTCACCATAAAATAGTAGACATCTTTGTGATCATCATGCAAAAAATTTCATAATTTTTGAGTGAAAATTGAATGAGAAATGAATTGTTTAAGTTGGGTGAAATATAAATGGAAACATGAAGAACAAGGCATGGCAATTGGTCAACCTAAGAGTCAACAGTGGCATTTGTGTAATTCTGCAGTCACTTATTGAAGTGCTGCGTTTTGGGCAAGGCAAATGAAATGTTTTCATTGGCTGTTGCCCAATGAAACAGTAAATTGCCCAATGGAATGAATTTCTGGGTTTAAAACATAAACCCTAGGGTTTGGCCAACAGCAAAACAGGTTTTGCTTCAAACAATCGTTCAAAACACCTCAAATGCACAGCAACAACTAAACATGGCATTGGCATTTCTAAGCTCAACAGCAACACAAAACTTCGACCAACAATTCCAACGGCATAGCATTCATCATGTAGACAGCTTATGTTCAAACAACAGCAAAGTATTATGTTCATCATGCAATCAAACCAACAACAGCACATCATTCAGCAATACACAAGCATGATCATGGAAAAATCTGGTGCAGTTCACATAGCAAGGCACTTTATGTAATCCACAAACATGATTTCAACCAAGCATCAAACAAAACATGATTCAACTAAACCACACAACAGTACATAACATAACCAATATAACAGCAGCAGGGTATGCTCATCAAATCATGTAATCATCAAGAACAATAGCAAGCTAGCAGCATGGTGTCCAACATGTTATCCATCAACACAAAATCATTTAGCATGGTAAACAAACAAGGTTCAGCAACTACTACCATCACCTAAACTCAACCAACAACAAAACACTTAATCATTCATGAGAAAAACTGGGCAGGGTTAAGTTTGGCATGAACAGCATACAATCACAATCCTCATGCAAAATTCTGAGCCACAACAGCAACAACATGGTAGTAGTATAACAGCAGAACAATATACATGAGATGGATTTCTGGGAGAAAATAACAGGGTTTATCAGCATGGTTCAGCATGGTTATCATGTTCAAAAAAAACAACAACATTAAAATCAAACCAAGCAAAAAAAGACTAACAGCATGGCAAAGGCATTTCATACAAGTGCAAAACAGCAGCAGTATTCATTCACCCTTCAAAGTTCATCATCAACATGTTCATTCGACCAAACTATAGCAGAACAAACAATTGTATATAGCAGTATAGCATAGCACAGTAGGTTCATGTGATCAAGAACAAACAACAGCAATCAACAAGAGTCTGGAAAAGGATTGAGGTTTATGCGTTTGGTGGCAGCAGTAGGGTATCATTATCATGTAATTATCAAACCAAGTTCATCATCAAATAAGCAGCAGCATGCAAAACATTGATCATACAACAAACCAATATTCAACAAGCATCTCATAATGGCATGGTATGTTCAACTTCACAATTCATTATCAACATGTGATATCCAAATAGCATGGCAGTGGGAAACACAACCAACATGCCAAAATAAACAAAAATGAGAAGTTCATGGCAGCTCAAGTTTTAGAAACAGCAGCATATCATTATCCACATGTTATCATCAATTGAAAATCGAACAAACCAAACCAGCATGGCAATGATGATATTCAAACAACATACAAACAACAACATGGAATTTCAAGCACCAAAAGACAAACAGCATGAACAAATGATTGTGATATTCATATTGCAAACAGACAACAGCAACATTCATGTTTCAAAATTGCAGCAGAATTTTAGCAAGCAGACAGTATTCACCATTATTTATCAACCAAACCAAATAAACAACAGCATGGTATAATTATGGACAAGGTAATTGGTTTAAATAACAGCAGCAACAAACATCACTATCATGTTATCATCATAAACAAAAACAAGCAACCAACAGGATATAGCAACAAAACATGTGTTTTCATGGGCAGCCTTAGGGTTTAATAGCAGTATGTGTTCATGCTCTATCATTCAACAATGTTCATATAAAAAACAAAACAACAGCACATAGCAGCAACTGCAACATGGTTTTAGCAGCATTGTTAACATCATGTCATCATCATCATAACACAAAACATGAACATTAGCACCATGCATCATCAGTCAACAACAGCACAACAGCGTATAACATATTGCACATGGAACATAGATTTTCTAGGCATGGTCAGGTTTAAACAGCAGAGCATTGCACATTTTCATTGAAAACTCATCATTAATCGAAAAACAAACAGCAAGGCATATAGCAGGACATGACCAAACAACAAAACAGTATCAATAATCCAACAGGCCAAAACAACAATCATCATGGAACATCAACCAACATTGGAACGAGCATGCTCATGGGAATGTTTATGCTGCAACCCAGACAAAAACAGACAACAGCACCCAACAATATATAGCATATTTCACAACTGCAGCATAATGTGTTCATCAAAATCATCATCAAACATCAATCCACAACAAAGCAAATGTTAATCATGAACACAAAAACTGGACAGAAATAGAGTTTTAATGCAACAGTATTCATCATTTTCATGTAAGCAGAAAAATCAAAATGCTCAGAACTCAAAATTAATTGCACCAATAGCATCATCAAACAACAAACAACAAGAATATAGCAATGGTTTCTCTCGAATCAACCAAATGTGAGCAAATCGATTGGAAACAACCTTAAGCATGCAAAATGAAAACCATGTTTCTCTCAGCATAATCAACCATTTCAAACCATTTAAAGTTCATGATAATCAGCACAACTCAAACTAGCTAAAGCATATCATGGCATGGAGAAAGAAGGTACTCGAAAACTTACTTGTTTTTGAAGCAAGTTGTGAAACAGTGATGTTTTTGATGATCTTCCTTGATACAGATGCCCTTTAAGCTCTACAATGATGGGATATTGAAGTGGTGAGCTCAGCCCAGCCTGGAACTCTTCAAATCTCTTTCTGCCATGGTCATAGCTTGAGGAAGAACAGAACTTGAGACTGTGGTACAGGTGAGGTTTTCTGGTTCAATAGGGTTCACAAAGGTGACTAGAGCTTGAGGGAAGCAAGAGTGGATTGAGGCCTTTGAAGATTTGAGCAGAAAAATGTCAATTGCCAAAAATGCAAGAAGAGAGAATGAATGTGTTTTTTCGTGGAGGCTGCAGTCTAGGGTTGTGAGAATGTCAGAAAAATGCATTTATATTGTCTGTTTAAAGTTGGTTTAGAGAATGATAATCTTGCTTAACTTAAAATGTGGTTTTTGCCTTTTTGCTAAATGTGTACAAGTGGAGATTGGAGGGTGTGTTTGTGGTCGAGTGGGCTTATAACCAGGCTGTAGACAGACCAACATTGCTGCTGCTTTGATTGTACATATGAAAACTGTACTGGTTTTGCTTTTTTGAACCAATATGCATAAAAATGCCAACTTTGCATTTTGATTCAAAATGATGGGAAAATGGTGATATGATCATGGTTTATGGCTTGAGGCAAGTTTCAAATATGGTTTAAAGCATTTCCCAATTGACCAAATCAAGAAAAAGTCAAAAACTCAAAAAGTCAAAGTTTGGTCAAACTTTGAATTTAAATGCAAAAGGTCCAAAAATGCCGTTTTGATTGGTAAGGTTTTAGGTCATGAAATTTATATTTTTGGAAAGAGGATGAAAAATGTGGTGTGTAGGAAAAAACCCCACCAAATTTGGCCTTATGGTTTGAGAGTTATGGCTTGTTGAAGTTCAAAATTTGGTGAAAATGATTTGATCATATCTTGACAACCACACATGGGATTTTGATGTTCTTGGACTTTTTGAAAATGGGAAGACAAGATCTTCAACTTTCATGTTGGGCAAAAATTCATTTGGAGCTTGTATCATGATGTAAGTTTAAGATCAAGAAGTTTCCATTTTTGGCAGTTGAAATTACAGGTCCACTTTCTATTTCTGGAAAATTTTCTGATTGACTTGATTTTCTTCCATGATGAGGTTTGACATGATAGATGAGGTTTATACAAGCATGAATGAACTCTTTCAAATCAATTATATCCATCCAATCTTGATTAAATCAACTGTTGACCAAGTTTGACTTTCTGTTGACTTTTCTAGGGTTTTGGACTGATTGAACTTCTTCTGATGATTTCCAAACCCTAAATCCTTGAGACCTTGACTTCAAATGATGTCTCAAGTTGTATGAACCTTTGATTATTGACCATGATGCCCAAATTCTGCAAGAATGGCCATCATCCATTGCTTTGACTGATCAATGACTGACTTTGACCTAATTGCTGATGATTGCTTCCACTGCAAGCAACAAGGTTAGACAGACAATATTTTTGTACTTTTTGAATGATAAACATATGAAAGCAAAGATATACAAATGCAAAGTATGCTTGGTGATCAAGAAACAAACCTACAAGGCAATCTACCCACTAGGAGGGGGCAAAGGCAAGCAATGATCCTTGAGGTTATGAAATGAATGATATGGGCCATGAGGGATCTTAGGGCCCAAAATTGGGGTCTTACAGATATCAACCAAGTCATATGATTTAACATATACTGGCGTAAGCGCTTAGCAGCACAAGCCAAAGCACATCATGTTTTCTCAGGCATCGAGTATCGAGACTCACATTCAGTGAACTTCTTACTTAGGTAGTATATAGTATACTCTTTCTTCCCCGACTCATCTTGCTGACCAAGAACACAACCCATTGAGTCTTCAAGAACTCTTACATACATAATCAACGGTCTTCCTTCCACAGGCGGAGACAGGATCAGAGGCTCTGACAAATACTCTTTAATACTGTCAAAGGCCTTTTGGCAATCCTCGGTCCAATCATGAGACTGATCTTTCTGGAGGAGCTTGAATATCGCCGCACATGTGGCAGTCATGTGGGATATAAATCTGGAAATATAATTCAAGCGGCCAAGAAAACCTCAGACTTGCTTCTCAGTTTTGGGCGCAGGCATCTCTTGTATTGCTTTAACCTTTGCAGGATCAACCTCAATACGTCTTTCGCTGACAATAAAGCCCAATAACTTGCCGGAACGAACTCCAAATGTACACTTGTTAGGATTCAGACAAAGCTTATACTTCCTCAAACGCTGAAAAAGCTTCAACAAGTGCTCTACATGTTCAACTTCCGTTCTTGACTTTGCAATCATATCATCAACATATACCTCGATCTCCTTGTGCATCATATCATGAAACAATGGTGTCATAGCTCGTTGATACGTGGCTCCAGCATTCTTCAAACTGAAGGGCATCACTCGATAACAGAATGTTCCCCAAGGTGTGATGAATGTTGTGTTCTCCATATCCTCGGGTGCCATCTTAATTTGGTTATATCCGGAAAATCCGTCCATAAACGAGAAGACATTAAATTTAGTTGTATTATCTACCAACATATCAATATGTGGTAGAGGGAAATCATCTTTCAGACTAGCTTTATTCAAGTCTCTATAGTCCACACACATTGGAACTTTTCCATCTTTCTTAGGCACAGGCACAATATTGGCCACCCATTGAGGATATGTAGAAGTCACCAGAAATCCCGTATCAATTTGCTTCTGAACTTCTTCTTTGATCTTCACTTCCATATCAGGATGAGTTCTTCTGAGCTTGTGCTTTACAGGCACGCACCCAGGCTTCAAAGGCAAGAAATGTTGCACAATAACAGTATCTAGACCAAGCATGTCTTCATACGACCGGGCAAAGATGTCGATGTATTCTCGTAGCAACTCAATCAACCCCTTCTTAACAGACTCTTCTAGGAGTGCCCCAATCTTCACTTCTCGCACACAATCTTCAGACCCCAAGTTGATTGTTTCCAGATTCTCAAGATGCGACTGAATGGTCTTTTCTTCATGCTTAAGTAGACGGGTAATCTCGTCAGGAATATCTTCCACATCATCTTCTTCCGCCTTAAATACAGGGAATTCAAAGTTCGGAGATGGTGTTGGATCATTATGTTCAATGGGTTTGATCAACCTGCATAATGATTTTGGATATAAATAGATTTTAGAATTCAAACAAGGCAAATTATTATGCAGATGAAAAGATTGATTTTATTCTATTTTTAGGGTTTTATATGATCACCAATTTCATGCAAAAAGCGAAAAGGGAAAATAATTGGAAAAACAAACATTTAACATCAATTTATTCAATGAAAATATCATTGTATTAATGTGCCAACAATGTCACCACTCCACCTTTTGGCATGGGAGAAGGGTTTTTAAACACAATGATCATTACTTTGACTTATGGATGACTGTTGGAACATCAACAACGACCCAATTATTGGAGATCCCTCCAGGGATGACGAAGTTGCCAGAATCCTCTACATCCTCTTCCAAAATGGCAGCAGCCTCTTCATCTTGACTGGTGTGGATGAATCCACCACTCTTGAATAACCCTTGCTTGTTGAAGACACCAGAAGAATTCCGTATGCCATCTCGGGATTTGTTGTCTTCCAGCTTAATCATTTGCCCCAATCCAGCAGTTGCACCATGCTCAATGGCCAACTTTGCATCTTTATAGGACGCAAATGAAGAAGCTCCTTTCTTAATAGGTTCAGCAATAGATAAAGCTTGGAACGGCGTTCCAACTTCATCCTCAACATCTATATAAGAAAAGGAAGACAAATGGCTAACCAGGAGAGCCGTTTCTCCCCCTACCACCACTAGCTTCTTGTTTTTCACAAACTTTAGTTTCTGGTATAGGGTGGATGTCACGGCGCCTGCCTCGTGAATCCATGGTCTGCCCAATAGGCAGCTATACGATGGGTGAATGTCGATAACCTGGAAGGTAATCTGGAAATCACTTGGTCCAATTTTGATTGGGAGATCAACGTCTCCAATCACAGTTTTACGCGACCAATCGAAAGCTTTCACCACTACCCCACTCTGCCTCATGGGAGGCCCCTGATATGATAACTTTGCAAGAGTGGACTTCGGCAACACATTCAATGATGACCCAGTGTCCACCAGCACATCAGACATGGCATCATCTTTGCAGCTCATGGAGATGTGTAATGCCAAGTTGTGGTCTCTTCCCTCCTCAGGGATATCAGCATCACAAAAACATAAATTGTTACAAGCGGTGATGTTTGCAACAATACTGTCAAATTATTCTATCGTCACATCGTGATCCACATACGCCACATCCAACACCTTGGCCAACAGAGACAAAAGTTTTCAACGTAGAGGCAGGTTTGGCAACAAGTGCCAGATTCAGAGCATTCACAGCATTCCCAACCGGGCGTTCAGCATAATCAGCAGTATCATTCCTTCGAACATCATCTTGAGGTTTCGGCGGAGCCGAGAAGACACGACCGCTGCGGATCTGAAATACTGGAGAAATTACATTGACTTCATCAGCATCTTCGTCAACATTTCTGTTTGAAGTATCTCAATAACTCCTTCATCCAGCATTTCTTGAACATCTTTGCGCACTTGGCGACATCCTCTTTGGTTGACAGAACAAACTCGACATCTATCGTGGTCGTGCCCATAATGACTATAATCACACAGTAATCTATGCATCTCGACCAGAGATTGTCGAATATGACTGACATATTTGACTTTGTACTTACCAGGGTAACCCTGGACCATGTTGACAGTTTTCCCATGCTCGGGCAATGGGTTCTTATATACATTAGGACCTACGTCCTCGAAACACAGAATACCACATTTCACAAGGTCTTGAACCTTGGTCTTCAGTGGATAGCAGTTTTCCACGCCGTGTCCGGGAGCACCGGAATGATAAACACAGTGTAATTCGGGCTTATACCACCACTAGGGGTTGGTAGGTATAGTCGGCGGGTCTCGTGGAGTAATCAACTTCCTCTCTATCAAGGAGGGATACAACTCTGCATATGTCATAGGAATAGGATCGAAGGTGACCCTCTTCCTCTCATAACTTGTGCTGGCTTGATTACTGTTTCGAGGCTGGTAGGCCTGCTGTTGAGGCGGTGCTGTTGTTGTTGTTGATATTGCGGATGTGGTTGTTGTTGATTATTGTTGTGATGCTGATGTCGTTAATTGTCTGAAATTCTAGTTATCAGACTTTAGATGTCACACGGGTTGTTATGACATCCAATTCTGCACAGACAGGAATTATCCAGAACTTAAACGTAAGTGCAGTAATTAACACAAGTGATTGTTTACCCAGTTCAGTCCAACATGACCTACATCTGGGGCTACCAAGCCAGGGAGGAAATCCACTATTAGTAGTATCAATTCAAAGCTAAACTCACCCGTTTACAACTTATCACTTAATCCCTACCCAATGCAATTTCAATCTTACACTAAGATCAGAGTTCCTACTCACTCCCCCACAATCACCTCAGTGATTACTACCTTTAATCAATATTAAAGACAATTTGAAGTCACACTTCAAACAACTCTTGATTGTGCTTCACAGCTTTAATCAAGATACACAGCACTCACGCTTAAAAGCTTTGAGTGATACAACACTTACAACTCAATGAACACCCTATACCAAAACTATCATCAACGTGACAATGGCTTGGCTTACAAGATATGTCTAATACAAGACTCATAAAAATACAGCAGTGAAGTATGATGGACACACTTAATCTTCATGCCTCAAAATCCCCGAAATTGAATGAAGGAACGCCTTCCTTTTTATATTGCAGTACCTGGGCTTTTGCACCTGTATTCTTCTGAATTTAAGGTCACACGAGTTCCCATAAATTCAACATTTAGGTTACTAACAAATAGGCTATTTGTTAGGTTCATTAAATGTAACTTGGTTGTTGGTTTCCTGGTTTTTCTCTAAGCTGTTGACTTCCTGAAGAATAGCCCAAGAAAAGCTGAAACAGAAAACTGAACAACCTACAATATAGCATATGCTATCAGGAATGAATGTCACGACATTCAGCTTGACATCAAGGTCCATATGCTGAGTCTGTTTTTCCAGAAAACAGACTGTACAATTTTGCTGACCTGTACATGATCAAAATGACCATACTAGAGTAACAGCTTACATTAATAAATGTTAAAGTGTCCAATTTAACATTTACACAGTTGGCCTTAAGTTAGTTCTGTTATTCTCTTGAAGAACAGACTAAGTAACATGCTGAAGTATAGCAGAACACCACTCTGTCTAATGTTCAGTACATACTGTCCATGATGAATGTCATAACATCCAGTTTGACATTCATACATTAGGCCTTATGCCAGATCTGGTTCTTCCTTGATAACCAGACTGCAAATGAATACTGAGCTCTAACAGAACACCAGCTGTTCTATTCCTCAGTAGCTGCTGACATGAATGAATGTCACAGCCTCCAGTTTGACATTCAATAAATCCTGTATTAGCTAATCCTGCAGTAACTACTCAAGTGTGTCATGACATCAGTCAAGACATCAGAGTACAGTTAGGTATTCTAACCTACAATGCAGTCACACATACACACCATGTCATGACATCAGTCAGGACATTAGAATCCAGTTAGTGTTTTACCATATAATGCAGCCAATTAAACACCTACAAACTCCCCCTTTGGCAAATTTTTGGCTAAAACACTTTGATCCCCATAACAGAGTTCATAGCAGCGGAATCACACATCTAGCAGGAAATAAACCTAGCTAATACACTCAGAGTGGCAGCACACTCACACACATGGAAGTTAAATAAAAACTTCACAACAAAGCAGCACACATCCAGAGGAGCAGAAGTTCAATACAAAACTTCAACACACATCAGCTGCAGGGGAGGGAATCTGTCATAAGAGTCTGTTGTAGAGACCCACTCTGTTTGTCAGGGGTGGTTATTACTTCCCCTTTTTGTCAAAAATGTTGCCAAAGCCAACAACATAACCAGAGAACAATGACAGAGTTACAGACTTGGTTTTACTTCACAGTTTCAACCAAGTTAGCATCCACTTGATCTTGCTTCACAACTTTGATCAAGTAATCACCCACTTCTGCTTTATAGTAGGTACCACCATATCAGATGCCATGATTTTGTTTCTGACATCCAGAACCACTCCTGCATGAACAACATCCTTGAACTCCTGCAGGTACATTGGCCTTCCCACGGTAGGGTGTCTCCTTACCCTCTTGTAGCCACACTTGTTGCAAGTAGCATAGCTGTGATCTGTTGAACAATCAGAGCATAGTACCAATTGTTTAATAGGCAGAGATATTAAACAATACATCCCAAACATCAGTGGTTGCTATAAGGTCTCAGAGAGACATATTCCCAGTTTGCTCCTTAAGTTTTCAAACTGAGTAGCATCCAGAGCCTTTGTAAATATGTCAGCCAGTTAAAGGTCCATGGCTACATGTACCAAAGTGATCACCTTGTCTTCCACCAGATCTCTGATGAAGTGGTGCCTAATGTCAATATGTTTGGTCCTGCTGTGTTGGATGGGATTCTTGGAGATATTGATGGCACTGAGATTATCACAGAACAATGTCATAACATTTTGAGTGACATTGTACTCAGTGAGCATCTGTTTCATCCAAACCAGTTGGGAACAACTGCTTCCAGCAGCTATGTATTCAGCCTCTGCAGTGGACAGAGAAACACAATTTTGCTTCTTGCTGAACCAAGATATGAGATTGTCTCCTAAGAAGAAACATCTACCTGATGTGCTTTTTCTGTCATCAGCACTCCCAGCCCAGTAAGCATCACAGTACCCAGATAGGACAGGTTCAGACCCAATACAGCATCCCATAGTCACAAGTCCCATTGATGTACTTGAGAATCCTTTTGACTTGATTCAAGTGGCTCACTTTAGGCTCTGCTTGGTATCTAGCACATACTCCAACTGCATAAGAAATGTCAGGTCTACTTGCAGTTAGGTAAAGTAGGCTTCCTATCATGCTTCTATACAAGCATTGATCAACACCAGGCCCTCCATCATCTTTGGTTAACTTCAGATGAGTAGGCGCAGGAGTCCTCTTGTGCCTAGCATTATCCATACCAAACTTCTTAACTATGTTCTTGGCATACTTGCTTTGGGAGAGAAACATAGAGTCCTTCATTTGGTTTACTTGCATTCCAAGGAAATAGGTCAGTTCTCCAACTAGACTCATTTCAAACTCAGATTGCATCTGGTGAACAAATTGTTGAACCATTTGTTCTGACATTCCACCAAAGACTATATCATCCACATAGATTTGAGCAATCATGATTTTGCCGTCTTCATCCTTCACAAACAAGGTTTTATCTATTCCACCTTTTCTGTATCCATTTGAGGTCAGAAATTCGGTCAACCTTTCATACCATGCTCTAGGTGCTTGTTTCAACCCATACAAGGCTTTCCTCAACTTGTATACATGCTTAGGTTGGTTAGGATCACAGAACCCTTTAGGTTGTTCCACAAAGACTTCTTCATTCAAGTAGCCATTCAAGAATGCACTCTTCACATCCATTTGGAATAGTTTAAACTTCAGGATGCATGCTACCCCTAACAGCAATCTGATGGACTCAAGCCTATCCACAGGAGCAAATGTCTCATCAAAATCTACCCCTTCAACTTGAGTGTATCCTTGAGCCACTAGTCTTGCCTTATTCCTAGTAATTACTCCTTTCTCATCAGATTTGTTTTTGTAGATCCACTTGGTACCAATGATGTTGGTCCCTTCAGGTCTTGGAACTAGCTCCCATACTTCATTCCTTTTGAACTGCTCAAGTTCCTCTTGCATGGCAATGATCCAGTATTCGTCAGTCAGGGCTTCTTTCACACTTTTTGGTTCAACCTTGGATACAAAGCAGGAATTTGAGCTTATTCCCCGTGACATGGTAGTCACAACACTATTGGGATCCCCTATGATAAGATCCTTAGGGTGGTCTTTCTGAATTCTGATAGATGGCGCTTTGGTGGTTGCATCTACTTCACATTCAGGAGGAGGTTCCTCTACTTCTTCAGACTTGACAGGAATGTCAGTTGAACTGTCAAGGAATGTTTCAACATCCTCCATGACATCGGTTCCTTCCTCTTTATCGTCCACAATAACATTTATGGATTCCATCAGGACATTGGTCCTGTAGTTGAACACTCTGTAGGCTCTGCTGTTAGTTGAGTATCCCAGAAATATACCCTCATCACTTTTCGGATCTAGCTTTCTTCTCTGTTCACGATCTGTGAGGATGTAGCATTTACTTCCAAAGATATGAAAGTACTTCACAGTAGGTTTTCTGCCTTTCCATATTTCATACAGAGTGGAGGAGGTTCCTTTTCTCAAGGTGACTCTGTTGTGAACATAGCACGCGGTATTCATTGTTTCAGCCCAAAAGTGCATGGGGAGCTTCTTTGCATGAATCATTGCTCTGGAAGATTCTTGAATAGTTCTATTTTTTCTTTCAACTATCCCATTCTGCTGGGGAGTTATAGGGGAGGAGAACTCATGACTTATTCCTTCAGACGAGCAAAACTCATCAAACTTGGAATTCTTGAACTCCGTACCATGGTCACTCCTAATTCGGACCACACAACTGTCCTTTTCCCTTTGAAGTCTGATGCACAGGTCTTTGAAGACATCAAATGTATCTGACTTCTCTCTGATGAAGCTTATCCACGTGTATCTGGAATGGTCATCAACCACCACGTAGGCATATCTCTTCCCACCAAGACTTTCAACCTGCATAGGTCCCATTAAGTCCATATGCAACAGTTCTAGAACTCTGGAAGTTGTAGGATGTCCCAGCTTCGGATGTGACATCTTGGTTTGCTTGCCCACTTGGCATTCACCACAGACTCTTCCTTCATCAATAAGCAGCTTTGGGATCCCTCTGACTGCTTCCTTGGATATCATCTTCTTCATTCCCCTTAAGTGGAGATGTCCAAGACGTCTATGCCACATCTTCACTTCCTGTTCTTCCTTGGTTGAGGAGCATATTGTAGAAAAGTTAGAGACTTTAGGTTCCCACAGATAACAGTTATCTTTGGACCTGGTCCCTCTCATAAGTTCCTGATTGTCACCATTAGCCACAATGCAAAGCTCCTTAGTAAACTGAACATGAAACCCTTGATCACATAGCTGACTTATGCTGATGAGGTTTGCAGTTAGTCCTCTTACTAACAACACATTATTCAGTTTTGGAACTCCAGAGCAGTCCAGCTTACCCACACCTTTTATTTTACCTTTGGCACCATCACCAAAGGTTACATAGCTGGTAGTTTGAGGTTGAATATCCACCAGTAGATTTTCCATACCAGTCATATGTCTTGAGCATCCACTGTCAAAGTACCAGTCTTCTCTGGTAGAAGCCCTTAGAGCAGTGTGTGCTATCCTAGCATACCATTGTTGCTTCTTGATGGGAACATAACGCTTATATGGTTTATGCTTAGGCCTGACATGCGTGGCTTGGTTAGGGAAACCATGAATCCAGTAGCAGAAGGCTTTTATATGACCAAGCCTACCATAGTGGTGACACCTCCACTCCTGGTATTTCCTCTTCTGATGATCATTCATCCTAGTTCCTCGATGTTGAGACATTGGCTTTTACTTCCGCTTGAACTTCTGAACTTTTGCCTTTGGGCGTTTGTGTTCAGCTGAGGATCTTTTCCCAAATCCTAGGCCAGATTTGGTTCCAGACTGCTGTCCCACTTTTAGTATCTCTTCCAAGATGTCAGTTCCCTTATTCATCATTCTGATGGATTTGGTCATCTGATTCAGCTTGGAGGTCAGCAGGGCTATCTCACCATTTAGACCCTGTATGACAGACAGTTGCTTCTGTCTCTCATCTTCCAGTTCCTTGATGAGGTTCTTCTGTTTTTCTCCTTGTGCACGCACTTCTGCACTGGTGGTACACAGCTTCTTATAGGCTGCAGCAAGTTCATCAAAGGTCAGTTCATCTGCACTTGAGTCATCATCAGAGGCACAAACACTGGTTAGTGCAGTGACATGTTTGGCAGATTCTCCTTCAGATTCACTTTCAGAATCTCCTTCAGACCATGTGATAGTTAGCCCCTTCTGTTTCATCTTGAGATAAGTAGGACATTCAGCTCTGACGTGTCCATACCCTTCACAACCATGACACTGGATTCCCTTGCCTTGGTTGAACTTTTCTTCGGAAGTTGATCTTTTCCTGATGTCAGACGGGATGTTCTTGACATTAGGTCTCCCTCTTTGATCAATCTTCTTCACGAACTTGTTGAACTGTCTCCCAAGCATGGCTAAGGCTTCTGATATACTTTCATCACCTTCAGTATATCCTGCTTCTGACTCCTCTTCAGCATTAGATACAAAAGCTATGCTTTTGTTCTTCCTTTCAGCATTCTCACACAAGCCCATTTCAAAGGTTTGGAGAGAACCAATGAGCTCATCCACCTTCATATTGCAGATGTCTTGCGCCTCCTCTATGGCTGTGACCTTCATAGCAAATCTCTTAGGCAAGGACCTGAGAATCTTTCTTACAAGTTTCTCTTCAGCCATTTTCTCACCTAGTCCACCAGAGGTGTTATCAATTTCAAGAATATTCATGTGAAAGTCATGAATAGTCTCATCCTCTTTTATCCTCAGATTTTCAAACTTGGTAGTCAGCATCTGAAGTTTGGACATCTTCACCTTGGAAGTACCTTCATGAGTTACCTTGAGGGTATCCCAAACTTCCTTAGCTAGTTCACAGTGGTGTACCAGCCTGAAGATGTTCTTACTGATTCCATTGAACAATGCATTCAAGGCCTTGGAGTTTCCAAGAGCTAATGCCTCTTGCTCCTTGTCCCACTCTTCTTCAGGAATCTGCACACTGACTCCATCTTCACCTGTCCTCATTGGATGTTCCCATCCTTTGTTGACAGCTCTCCAGACTTTGCTGTCTAGAGACCTTAAGAAGGCTATCATACGAGGCTCCCAGTCATCATAATTAGAGCCATCCAACATGGGTGGTCTGTTTGAGTGTCCTATATCCTTGTCCATGGTACTAGAAAGTAACTTCCCTAGATCTCACCCAGAAATTCACAGGCAGGGTGCCTGCTCTGATGCCAATTGAAATTCTAGTTATCAGACTTTAGATGTCACACGGGTTGTTATGACATCCAATTCTGCACATACAGGAATTATCCAGAACTTAAACGTAAGTGCAGTAATTAACACAAGTGATTGTTTACCCAGTTCAGTCCAACATGACCTACATCTGGGGGCTACCAAGCCAGGGAGGAAATCCACTATTAGTAGTATCAATTCGAAGCTAAACTCACCCGTTTACAACTTATCACTTAATCCCTACCCAATGCAATTTCAATCTTACACTAAGATCAGAGTTCCTACTCACTCCCCCTCAATCACCACAGTGATTACTACCTTTAATCAATATTAAAGACAATTTGAAGTCACTCTTCAAACAACTCTTGATTGTGCTTCACAGCTTTAATCAAGATACACAGCACTCACGCTTAAAAGCTTTGAGTGACACAACACTTACAACTCAATGAACACCCTATACCAAAACTATCATCAACGTGACAATGGCTTGGCTTACAAGATATGTCTAATACAAGACTCACAAAAATACAGCAGTGAAGTATGATGGACACACTTAATCTTCACGCCTCAAAATCCCCGAAACTGAATGAAGGAACACCTTCCTTTTTATATTGCAGTACCTGGGCTTTTGCACCTGTATTCTCCTGAATTTAAGGTCACACGAGTTCCCATAAATTCAACATTTAGGTTACTAACAAATAGGCTATTTGTTAGGTTCATTAAATGTAACTTGGTTGTTGGTTTCTTGGTTTTTCTCTAAGCTGTTGACTTCCTGAAGAATAGCCCAAGAAAAGCTGAAACAGAAAACTGAACAACCTACAATATAGCATATGCTGTCAGGAATGAATGTCACGACATTCAGCTTAACATCAAGGTCCTTATGCTGAGTCTGTTTTTCCAGAAAACAGACTGTACAATTTTGCTGACCTGTACATGATCAAAATGACCATACTACAGTAACAACTTACATTAATAAATGTTAAAGTGTCCAATTTAACATTTACACAGTTGGCCTTAAGTTAGTTCTGTTATTCTCTTGAAGAACAGACTAAGTAACATGCTGAAGTATAGCAGAACACCACTCAGTCTAATGTTCAATACATACTGTCCATGATGAATGTCATAACATCCAGTTTGACATTCATACATTAGGCCTTATGCCAGATCTGGTTCTTCCTTGATAACCAGACTGCAAATGAATACTGAGCTCTAACAGAACACCAGCTGTTCTATTCCTCAGTAGCTGCTGACAGGAATGAATGTCACAGTCTCCAGTTTGACATTCAATAAATCCTGTATTAGCTAATCCTGCAGTAACTACTCAAGTGTGTCATGACATCAATCAAGACATCAGAGTACAGTTAGGTATTCTAACCTACAATGCAGTCACACATACACACCATGTCATGACATCAGTCAGGACATTAGAATCCAGCTAGTGTTTTACCATATAATGCAGCCAATTAAACACCTACATTGTCTCTGAAAATAGGTGTTATATGAGCCACCTAGTGCTGGTTACCGGCAGGGCGCACGGTCTTCCTCCTTACTGAGGGTCTTCTTGGTTTAACATGGGAGGTCACAGCATGTGCCTCATCATCTTTCTTATTTGCAAACGCCCCATAATATTTGGTAGAAGAGCCTTCTTCTCTGGTCAGGCGGCCTTCCCTGACTCCTTCTTCCAGTCGCATCCCCATGTTCACCATCTCGGTGAAGTCAGAAGGAGCGATGTAAATCATCCGCTCGTAATAAAAAGAACTCAAGGTCTTCAGAAAGATCTTGGTCATCTCTTTCTCCTCCAGCGGGGGAACAATCTATGTTGCTACCTCTCACCACCTCTGGGCGTACTCTTTGAAAGTTTCCTTGTCCTTCTGGGATATGGCCCTCAATTGATCCCTATCGGGAGCCATATCCATGTTATACTTGTATTGCTTGACGAAGGCCTCACCAAGGTCGTCGAAGGATCGGATGTTCGCACTGTCCAAGCCCATGTACCAACGTAGGGCAGCACCGGACAAACTGTCCTGGAAGTAATGGATGAAATTTGATCATTGTTGGTCTGAGTCGACATTTTCCTGGCATACATGACAAGGTGGTTGAGAGGGCAAGTATTTTCCTTGTACTTTTCAAAGTCAGGAACCTTGAACTTTACAAGGATTTTCACATTAGGGACCAGGCAGAGTTGGGCTGCAGGCTTGCCAAAAAGGTCCTTTCCTCGAAGAGTCTTCAATTCTTTGCGGAGCTCAAGAAATTGATCGTTCATAGCGTCCATCTTTTCATAGACATCTGGGCCCTCAGACGGCTCAGAATGATAGATGGTGTCGTCTACTATGGGCATAATATGCACGACAGGAGGAGGAACAACTAGGAATGGGCTAGATGCTGGCAGAGAAGCAAAAGTGGGTGCAGGACCCTCATGTATGAAGTTGGGAGGCATCCCCCACGGAAACTCGGCTGGCATGGCTTTTGGTGCGAAGTGTGCGCTGGCCGCAGGCATAGTTGAAGAGACAATCTCAGAAATGACTGTCCTCTAGGGAGGAGTTGAAGGCATTGGAGATGACTGGCTCTAGGCAACCAAGAATGACTCCATCAGGGCAGTCAATCTGGCACTTCCTCCTTAAGCTCACGGTTCTCTTGTTCCAAATGATCCATCAGTCTTGATTTGTTGGCTTTGGTGTAGTACCGGTGAGTCAGCTTGTCTTCAAAATAAATGAAGAACATAGAGTTAGACCATAGAACAAGAAGCCTAGAGAAAAACCTGCTTATGCATATGATGCATGTAATGCA
The DNA here is from genome assembly GCF_024323335.1 of Lathyrus oleraceus. Lineage (NCBI taxonomy): Eukaryota > Viridiplantae > Streptophyta > Magnoliopsida > Fabales > Fabaceae > Lathyrus > Lathyrus oleraceus. Next base: position 60,164,350 of record NC_066583.1, read on the forward strand.
TATGATTTAATTTTTATATCAGAGGAACTTTAGAGTCCTATTTGCAAATATTGGAAATATTAAACATTTATCACATATGGAAATATCACATCAAATAATATTTGGAAAATATTTTTACACCAAAGAAGTACAGTCTTGGTAACCAAATACAATACAAGAGAGAAGGAAAATGATCATCCTATGGAACCCTAGAAGCAATCATCTAAAGCTCTGGACACAGGAAGATAAGATGCACGAAGCCTCTTCACTTCCCTCTCATAGGCTGCCTCCATGTCCGCCTTCTCTTTGGCGAGTCGATCGTACTTCCTCTTCCAAAACATAGAAGACTGAGGAAGTAGAGAAGTCCATGCATCATCAGGATCATCTATAACCTGGTGCTCGAGGAACTCTATCAAAGCATCCTTCTCCTTGTTCTGCTGAAGCAACACCTCTCGTTCACGGATCCAAGCACGTGAACGGTCTTCGTCTCTCAACTCCTCTACTCCCTGGTCAGGGAGGGTTGAAGGCCTAGCAACTACCAAAGTTATAGGTCTTGGATACTCGTAAGGCATGAGGTATTCGGAAGCTCTCCTCCTTGTAGCACCTCAAATTTGCACCTATCATTGTACATACATTTTCATATTAGGTCATAGCATATCATGGTCAATTGCATAGCATTTGCATAAGCCTCTTTTGCCTCAAGTGCAAGCCAATCAAGAAATTAGGTCAAACCGATCAGGAGATCAGTCAGTCAAGCAAGCAAGTGCATTTCTCAAGGAGCCAAAGCCCTAGGGTTTGTCCAACAAGTTCACATGACTTGGGGGTCCATTTGAAGTATTTTGGTCAAGGGTTGAAGGCTCAGAGGTCATCAGTTTATGCACAGACAGTCAAAAGTCAAAGAAAGTCAACGGTCAGTCAAAGCAGTGGATGGTGGCCATTCTTGTGGAATTTGGGCACCATGCTCATTAATCAAGAGTTCATATGTCTTGGGACATCATTTGAAGTCAAGGTCTCAAGGAATTAGGGTTTGGAAGTCATCAATCAATGCACAATCAGACAGAAACCCTAAAAGTCAACTGTTGGTCAACTGTCCATTTAATCAGTGATTTGATGATGGGATTTGGGTTGAGAGAGCTTATTCATGTCCATATAGTCCTCATATATCATGTCAAACACCACCATGGAAGAATTTGAAGCCAGATCAAAAGTTTCCAAAAATGGAAACTGGACCTGTAACTGAAACTTACCAAAAATGGAAAGTCTTGATCCTCAAAATTACATCATGATACAAGCTTCAAATGAATTTTTGCCCAACATGAAAGTTGAAGATCTTGTTCTCCCATTTCCAAAAAGTCCAAGAACTCTCAATTCCCATGTGTGGTTGGCAAGTTATGATCGAATCGATTTCAGAAAATCTTGAACTTCAAAAGGCCATATCTCTCAAACCGTTTGGCCAATTTTGGTGGGGTTTTTTTCTACAAGTCACATTTGATCCCCTCTTTCCAAAAATATAAATTTCATAAGCCAAAACTTCACCAATCAAAATGGCATTTTTTGACTTGTTCCATTTAAATTCAAGTTTGACTCAAGTTTGACTTTTTGAATTAAAAGTTTTCAGCACATTTGGCCAATTGGGAAGTGTTTGGAATGTCATTTGAAATGTGTTTGCAAGCCCATTCCCATGAAGTACATAGACCATGCCCTAGTTGCTTGAAATTTGGCAAAAAAGTACAACTTTCTACTAACTCTATCCCACAAATCCATGGGCCATGCTTTGTACTCTTAAACAGAATTTTAGGAGATGTTTTTCTGTCACTTAGTAAGCCTAGTTGCTGCCAAAAAAACAACAGAACTTCATTCACTCTAAAAAACTCATTCTTGGCCATTTATCAAAATCTGTCACAAACTTCCAAAGGACCAAACTTTGCCTTGCCAAAAACAACATTCACACAACATTTTGAACTGGTTTTCATCAGCATTCCCCAGCTGGAAGGTCATTTTCCATGACTGTTTTTCTTCACCTTCCTTCCATGACAGTCGAGTTCTAGACCTTTTCCAACATTCCCGAGCCAAACTCTTTCATTCATTCATCATTGGAAGGCTTATGGAGCATCTGTTTTAGGCCAACAACATCAAACAACAACTGTACCACAACTGTCCATCAAATTTGGTAAAAATTCGATCTCCCTATTTTGTGAAATAAATACATGCTTTAAAAAGGTCTCTTAATGCTGAGTTCAAAGAGCTTTAGATCACTAAAAATGGTTTGGTATTTTGCAAGTTATGTTGAGTTGAAGTTTCACATCCAAACTTGTTTTTGATTATTTCTCTTTGTTTAACTTGATTTGATGAAAATGGATGATATAATGTTGATGAGCAAGGCAAGAGGAACGCATTGATATTTTGTTTGTTGAATTTGGTTAACAAAAAAAAAAATCTTGCTGGAAATTTTTAAGATGAACATGTTACTGTAATGTTGTTACTGTTAATATTTTTCTGCAAATGCTGGAAATTTTCTTTTTACTGTAGCCAAGCAATTAAATAAATTCCAAAAGGCCTGGGGCGAGGGGGATTCGAACCCCAGACCTTTGCTTCAAATACCAAGCATTTTACCACTGGGGCGCAATGCCAATTCATTTATTTAACGCCTTCTATAAAATATATATTAAAAAGAGGCGCTGACTTTACAAATTAAATGAAACGCTGAGTTTCATACTCAGCAAAAGGGCGTTTTGGTCTTTTAGTTTTTTAAATATTCATTCCAGCAATAATCAATTAATTCATTTTCCATTTCAATATTTATTTCATTTAATTACTCAAACTTTGAAAAATCATAAGTTCCTCATTTTAATTCCAAATTCATTGGGAATTTTTGCACCATGTCCATCTTGATCTCTAGTTTTTTGTCATATATTTTCCAGAATTTTTGCATGGTCGAATTTTAAATGGTGCTAGGGTTTATGACATGTGACCAAATATTGTACACTTTGCCAAAACATTTGTGAAATGATGATGCTTTATCCAATGGCTCCCAAATTTTTTGTGCTTAAACTAGACACACTCATGGTGATTTTGGTGTAGAGTTTGTGAATTTATCATTGCTGGTTTGTGAGATATGATTTTTTGAATTAGGGTGTGACAATTTGTGTCACACCATTGATGTCCAACTTCATGATTTTCATTACCATGCCTCTTGACCTCCAATTGATCCAATTTTTTGCATGAACCTACTCTTGTATGTCTAGTTTACGTGTGAATTTTCTTGGAATTATTTGTGGCATTTCCTAATTGTTTGGGATTTTCTCCCCTGCTTGGTCATATGTTGACCTCATGTGACACATGTTCCCATTTCGTTTGTGAAATTCTCATACTTTATTAGATGGACATGAAATTTTACATGAGATAACTAGACATCCTCATCTTTGCCATGGTTTTGATCCCATTCATTTATCATACACCATCTCTGACTTATGATTTTTCTAAGTTGATGCATGTTTGGTTGACTTCATTGAGCATGTTCACAATTGCCTTGACTTTCTGATTTTCATTGACTGCCTTCCACTTGTCCAAATGAGATGAAATTTGACATGCATACCATGCTATGGGTTTTGATTGATCATGATTTATTTGGTGATTTTTGGAAATGTTTAGGATTGCTTTTGATTCAAGTCTTGCTGTTGACTTCTGTGGGCTTCTAAATGCCATGTTTTGACCTAAACTGCTCATGAAATGATGATAGTGATTGATATGAATGTGAACCCAATTGGTTTTGTTTCCTAATTGTTTGAACATGATTTTGGACACTCATCCTTTGCTGTTTTGGCTTTCTCATTCTCTTTTGACTCTAGGCTTGCCCTAGTGATCCTGTCACTCACCTTTGAGCTTATGTTTTCAGGTTGACCATCAAATGGCCATTGAGACCAATTCTTTCGATTGAGCTTGCTTAAATATCCTTGTCTAACTTGTTTGTTTTGTAGGTGGCTTGGCTCACGTGCCTTAAGCCTTGTGCCTTGCACATCCATGTGCCTCTAATTGGCTATTGGTGTCTGTTTCTGGTTGTTTTGTTTGAAGTTGCATACTAACATCTGTTTGACTGTTTCAGGTGCTTTAGTTGCTTAGTTCCTTGTGAACTTTTTGCTTTGCTTTGCTTGTATAAGCAATTTGCATTGAGGTATGTCTCTTTTACTTCATGTAGTCTGGAAGACCTGGCCTGTTACTTGGCCAGGCAACTGTCTGAAGTCCTCCTTAAGAGGCAATGTTTGTGACTGTTTACTTTTGTCCTTGCATAGAGTCAAAGTCCTCCTAAGTGAAGAGGCAATTGGTGGAAGGTAGGGATATGCAATCTATCCCCCACTATTCAGTGTGTCATCTGCTTTTGCTCACACCACTGTGTTGATGCATTGCAGATACAAACCCAAGATCTTGTACAATTGTACAGTTGAGTCAGTTTTAAATGTGTAGAAGGGTTCCCACTTTCTGAACCCACACATTCTTGTCTTGAGCTCTCCCAGGCCAGGGATAAGAGCTGTGAAGTCTTATCTTCACTCACCTTTCATCTGCTTCACCTTAGCCCCTCAATGGCAAGGTTAAGAGCACATTCACCCCATTCCAGAGGTTTGTTTGTCGAGGTTGATATGACCCCTTGACTAAAACCTAACCCTTGTTTGAGCCACTTGTTGTGTATAGCGTGTGCTATCTGTGCTTGTAGGATTGTTTGACTTGCTTCCTGTGCAAGATAGGATTGTTTGACTTGCTTCCTGTGCAAGATAGGATTGTTTGACTTGCTTCCTGTGCAAGTTAGGATTAGTTTAGACTTGCTTCCTGTGCAAGTTAGTTTTTGCTTGGCTTGCTTCCTGTGCAAGTTAAGTGTGTGTGGCTTGCTTCCTGTGTGAGCCATGCTTAGGATAGGTTGGCCCTTGTGCCATTTAGCTAGAAACCTTAACTTAGGGATGATTTGCATGATAACATCTAGGCTCGAGTCGTAGTCTCCCTAGTTGTGTCTCCCTCTGTTATCTGGTTAGGCTAGTCCTTTATCCCTCCGTAGGGGAACTACATCGCCCTGATCTTCACACCAGATGAAGTATGTAGGCAGGAGATTGAGCTGATCTCTCCGGGCGCCTTTTTTTCTTTTTTTGTGTGTGTTTGGCAACTATTAGGCTCGAGCTCTAGTCTCCCTTTTAGTTTATCCTTTCAACCTTTTGTGTTCCTTTCGACGTCTCAGCGTCTCTTCTTGTGGGTGTGACAACTATTAGGCTCGAGCTCTAGTCTCCCTTTTAGTTTGTTTGTTCATCCTTTTCCCTGCGTAGGGGAACTACATCGCCCTGATCTTCATACCAGATGAAGTATGTAGGCAGGAGATTGAGCTGATCTCTCCGGGCGCCCTTTTTCTTTTTGTGTGTGTTGTTTGACAGTTGCTAGGCTCGAGTGCCTGACTCCTTAGCAATTTGTTGTCTGTCTGTTTGAGTGTGTGCTTGACAGTTATAGGCTCGAGTCCCCGACTCCCTATTAACTTGTTGTGTTGTTGTGTGCTTGGAAGCTGATGTAAATCCATCGAGTGGCATTTGGGTTCCAGTGTGCGTGTGTTTGGTTCGGATGCTGATGTAAGCCCAGCTATTGGCATTCAGGCTCTACGTTTGCCGCTTTGTGTGTGTTTTGGTTCGGATGCTGATATAAGTCCAGTGATTGGCATTCAGGCTCCACGTTTGCCTTTGCCTGTGTTTTGTTTGTGTGCGTGTTAGCCGAGCTACGAATGCTCTGATTCTTCTCTCGTCCGAGAAGATACGTATGCATGGGATGCAATATCCTAGCGAGCATGTGTCGTTTCCCCAGTCCGAACTACTTCGACTCTGATGTCTATGCCTGATAGACTAAGTAGGCCCAGGATGCGATATCCTGCCGAGTTCAGTTTCAGTCAGTCTCTTGTGTCTCTTTCAGCCAGTATTTGTGAATGTTTGAGCAGTGTTTTAGCAACCAATTTTCCTTCCTAGTGTGCGTGGATCCCGTAGAGTACTACGGATGCGTAGGGGTGCTAATACCTTCCCTTCGCATAACCGACTCCCGAACCCATTCTCTTTGGTCGCGAGACCATGTCTTTTCCCAGGTTTACTCTGAGCGTTTCCTTTCCCTCTTTTGGGATAAATAACGCACGGTGGCGGCTCTGTTGTTCTTCTTTTCCCGCCGGTTTTTCGCGTGATGCGACAGCTGGCGACTCTGCTGGGGACGTATAGAGAAGTTGACCTATGCTGGTCCATCTTCCCTGAGCGAGTCTCTCCTAGCGCTCTCTAGGTTAGGATTTTGGTTGCTGTTTGCTGTTGTATTTATTGCATTCATTGTATATATGTACATTTACTGTTTACATTTATTATGTGCATTAATGTTTGCATTCATTCATTATCATCTGCTGGTTGTCTGTTTTTCTCTGTGTGGGGGGGAGTCAGTTGAGGTAAAAGGTCCAATACCCAGACCATGAGTGAAAATCTAGGATGATTAGGAATAGAGTGATTCATGGGAAGCGGGTGGTATGGCGCCACTTAGCGGAACATTGATATCACGAGCAGTTCAGACCCTGGTGGGATACTGTCGTTACATACTTCGGGTGTGTATATGATAGTATTTCTGCGAAAGGTTATTTATGCTGCGTTTCTCTCAGCTTTACCCTGGCCTAGACTACACCCGTGAGTGGGGAAGGGTTATTCATTACAGGTACCGTTGGTGACTCGGTTCTGTTGGTGACTTGGTTCTGTTGGTGACTCTAGTTCAGACAACAGTGTGATCAGTTTGACCATAAGTTGGATTTATGTTCTGATCTTGACTGAAGCTTCGACCTAGTCAGAGTTTGCACAACCAGCCAGTCCAGTCTGCATCATGTGCATCGTAGCATATTTATTTTTCAAGAGAAACACAATGAAAAAAATCAGAAAAAAAAATCAAAAAAAGAAAATTTTCAAGGAACTCAAAGGAGCTTATTTGCAAAAAATTTCAAAACATGAAAAACCGGGAAAATTTTTTCACCTGATATATCTGAGGAGATATTCTCATATATGATCAAAATGCTAAATATTTCAAAGTTTGCAAATAAAACCCTCGAGTTCCTTTGAAATAAAAAAGCATATGCATAAACACTTCATGCATCATTTGCATCAGCAGGTTCTGTTCCGGTCTCCTGTCCTGTGGTCTGACCCTGCGATCTTCATTTATTTTGAAGACACACTTTGCCGGTATTATACCAGAGCCATCTCTGCCAGATTGATGGATCATCCTGAGCAAGAGAATTGTGAACTCAGAGAGATATTTGCCAGACTTTGTACTGTTGATGGATTTATTCCTGGTTAACCGATCCCGGGCTGGCATTGGCTACTATTCTGGGGCATGCAATGAGCAAGGTCTGTTCAAGAGTGGAGGATTCATCCATGACGATCAACTTGAAGAAAAGGATGCTGCTATCTTGGAAGAGGACGCAGGGGATTTGAACAATTTCATCATTCCTGGAGGTGTCTGCCACAATTGGGTCACTGTGGGCTTTTCTACAGTTTTTTTCATAAGTCAGAGTAATAATCACTTTGTTTAAAAACCCTTCTCCCATGCCAAAAGGAGAAGTGATGACATTGTTGGCAACATTTTGTGCAATGATATTTTCATTCAAGTAAATGCATGTTAAACATTTGTTTTTCCATTTGTTTTCCCTTTTCGCTTTTTACATGAAATTGGTGATCACAAAAAACCCTAAAAAACAAGAATAAAAGCAATCTTTTCATCTGCATAACGATTGTCTTGTTTGTTTTTCAAAGAGCTTTTCATATCAAAATCTTTATGCAGGTTGTTTCTCAAACCCATTGAACATAGTGATCGGACGTCATCTCCCAATTTTGAATTCCCTGTATTCGAAGCGGACGAAGATGACGTTGAAGGGATTCCTGACGAGATTTCCCGACTTCTTGAGCAAGAGAAGAAGATCACTCAGCTGCATCTCGAGAATCAGTAGAACAGCCAACTGGGGCATTATCAAAAAAAAAAAGAGAAAAAAGAGAAAGAGGAGGGTGCAAAATCAAAAAAAAGGAAATCAATCAAAATCAAAAGAAATCAAAAGAAAGAAAAAGAAAGAAAAAAAAACAAAAGAGAAATAGCACCCTCAAAGTCCCAAGTTGGCTGATGCTGAATTCGATCGAAAGGAAGAGATCAACTACCATGTGTCATGGACAGTCATATCAGCAGAGAGTAAAAAAGCATTCAACAAGAAGGTCAAGCCTCGTGTGTTCCGAGAAGGTGACCTTGTGCTCAAGAAAGTCTTGTCTTTTGTACCCGATTCCAGGGGCAGGTGAACCCCCAAGCTATGAATGTCCATATGTTGTCAAAAGAGCCTCTTCAGGCAGTGTTCTGACACTTACTACAATGGATGAAGAAGTTCACTCGTCCTGTGAATCCTGGTGCAGTCAAGAAATACTTCGCCTAAACAAAAAGAAAAAAAATCAAACAGCTCGCTAAGTTGAACACCCCAAAGGGCGACTTAGGCAAAAAGGAGCGTCTCGGTGGATTGAAAACCCGAAAGGGCGATCCAGGCAAAAGTTAGAGACATTAAAAAAAAAAGAATTTGCATCCCGCTAGATTGAACACCTCACACTGGGGCAATCTAGGCAAAAATTAGGGATTTGGCAAGTAACTGCACCTTGACAAGACTGTGCTCTATATATGTCATCCGTCAGGAATTCTCGATTCGTCGTCGGCTGAAGCTTTGAATACATCGAAAATTCAGAATGGTAGAGGAAAGGTCATTATGTTCAATGTAGCCCTCTCCAATATATATCACCGATTTCAAACTTGTACAGATCCATGGAGTCTCGCCCTTTGCAGACTACCATTCCATCACATCAATTTGAGCTTTTATCCAATTATTTGCACTCTTATTTGTTTCAACTCAACAAACGTTTTGCATGTTTTAATTGATAAAGTATCATTGTTTTCAAAATAAACAAATTTTTCAAAAAAATTGTTCTTAAACAAAGTGAACGTTCACAATGATGGAAGGATACTTAGGAGACCCACGGTGCTCTCCCGGGGGTGGTATGATTACCAGCAGGTAAGACAATTGTTCGTATCTCGAGCATGACTGTATCTTTGTCCTGCAGAACCTCGTATGGTCTCTCCTCAGTGAATTTGCTCAGTGCAGTGTTGGTTGAAGTTGTTTATCTTCATGTTCCCGGCAGCACGACATTCTTCCTCCAGGTCCCTGTTAGCCCTATTGTGGGGCATCTCCAATATAGGTTTGTTTGAGCCCTACCGTGGGGCATTCCCAGCAAGGTTGCTGTTGAAATATTTTTGTGGGGCAGTTCCCCAAGCAGAGTGTTTGCTGAAGACGTTAGCGTTCCTCTCTCCAGCAGAGCAGTCTTCTCCTCTCCCCGGCAGGCCTATGCTTGCAGATTTCCCCAGTTGAGAATCCCCGCTGAGCGCCTGGCAGTTATTTTCCCCGGGAGTCCCCTGGTGGAGTTTATCAGTAGACTGTTGGTGTGTTCCCCAACAATTGGTTTTGTGATGCTATTATCTCCAGTATGGCCGTGAGTGCCTATCCCAAACAGGTTTGTGGGAATTCATCTCCAGTATGATATGACGTGTTATCATCCTCGACAGAGTTGTTACTCTCGCCACTATGGTTGTTCTCTCCACTAGGATTGTTCTCTTCAGCAGAATGGTGTGGTTTTTCCTCAGCAAGTTCCCCGAGTGGAGCGGGTCTCATGAAATACATCTCCAGCAGTGATTCTCCTACATATGGATTGGTTGGGTCGTCCCTAGTGGAGTAGTACTTATTTCTCCAGCAGAGTTCATCCTACCAGTGGATTGGACGGGTTTCTGTAGTAGACTGATATCTGTATCCCCAGCGGAGTTGTGACTGTTTTCCAAGTCTGAAGTTGTCTTCCCAGCAGAGGTTGTGTTGATGGTTTTTCCCCAGCAAGGTTTGTCTTTCCCCAGCAGGATGGAAGCTGACATGGTTATAGGATCCCCAGCACAGTTCCTGGAGTTCCCCGGTGTTGTCTCTGAAGGAGACGTGTGTTTATGCATTCAGCATTTAGATAAGCATCGCGTATCGCATCATTAGTGCATAGCATTTCCATGATCATAGGGCATTGTGTAAAACAAGAAAAACTCATGCATCAACATAGCAAGCATATCCATTATCCCTAGGCCGTGGTGACCAGCCGAGATTGGGTTGTTGGAAAGAGTTTAGCATCGCGCCATTGGATCGGCTTCAGAATTGGGTTCATCAGCATGGTCGAGAGGTTGGTGTTTTCCGAACAAGTGATTCCTCGGTCGAGTGGGTATCCCCATCAGTGTTACTCCCAATTGTTGGCATCTTGCCAGCTTGGGTCTTTTTTCCTTAAGCAGATATGGGTGTGTCTGATCTCTCCATGTAGAGTCTACCCCTTAAGCAGAAAGTGTCAATCTTTTCCTGCCATTTCCCCACTGAGATACATCCTCGTGGATGACGGTTGCTTCCGTTCCCTCCCTAATGGGATGGGTTTTCCCTATTGAGTTCTTTCCTCATTAGGATGAGTCTTGATTCAGTCTGCCTTTTTGGATCAATCCTAAATTGGCTTCTTGTTGACTATCTCTTGTGCTGCCCTGGGGCATAAATGAATAGTCGCTCACTAACCGGCACTCATTCATTTCATCCTCAGCGGGATTTGTTGTTGGCTTATACCACCAAACCGGTAGTCGTAAGTCCTATCGTCGTGGTTTTCTACCTAGAAGCCGGTAGTTGTAAAATCCCACTTTCACCCCCTAGCAGAGGTAACCTTTGTGGTTCATTCTGTTTGTTGGCCTCTACCTACGAACCGGTAGCTGTAAGTCCTCTCTTTATGGTCTTCTACCCCCTACCTGGTAGTTGTAAATCCTTTTTCTCACTCTGTCTCTCAGTAGATTCGTTTGTTGGCCTCTACCACCAAACCGGTAGCTGTAAGTCCTGTCTTTGTGGTTTTCTACCTACAAGCCGGTAGTTGTAAAATCCCACTTTCACCCCCTTGATTGAAGTTAACCGTTTGCGCTCATCCTATCGATGACTGGTTACTTTTCCGTGGTTTTCTGCCTACAAACCGGTAGTTGTAATCCCCGCTTTGTGGTATTAATGGTCTTGTCCCCTTTGGATACTTGCTTTGATCAAGCAGTATTGTCCCCATTGGGTCTTCACTCTCCTTTCTGGATACTTGCTCCGAGTAAGCAGCTTTATCCTCTTTTGATTGGTCATCTTTTGCATACCTAGTCTGGTACCCAGATGCCTTTCTTTTCGGTCGATTATTCATTTAACAACCTACAACCCGGTTATGGATAATCTTCCATGCGAGTGTATTATCTACGTTTTGACGGCTTTAGATAATATGTCTCATGATTTTCCGGTATTCAGACCGAAGGAGTTTCCGACGATCAGGTCGATGTACTCATGGCACAAGGCCAATTTTCCGGTATTCAGACCGAAGGAGTTTCCGACGATCAGGTCGATGTACTCATGGCACAAGGCCAATTTCCCGGTATTCAGACCGAAGGAGTTTCCGACGATCAGGTCGATGTACTCATGGCACAAGGCCAATTTTCCGGTATTCAGACCGAAGGAGTTTCCGACGATCAGGTCGATGTACTCATGGCACGAGGCCAATTTTCCGGTATTCAGACCGAAGAAGTATCCTCCTCTCCGTTGGTGTCGATAAACGTCGAGTTTTTCCCGATCATCCGTTGATGATTTGGTTGTGCCCTCCTTCCCAAGTGAAGTATTCCTCCTCTCCGTTGGTGTCGATAAACGTCGAGTTTTTCCCGATCATCCGTTGATGATTTGGTTGTGCCCTCCTTCCCAAGTGAAGTATTCCTCCTCTCCGTTGGTGTCGATAAACGTCGAGTTTTTCCCGATCATCCGTTGATGATTTGGTTGTGTCCTCCTTCCCAAGTGAAGTATTCTCCTCTCCGTTGGTGTCGATAAACGTCGAGTTTTTCCTAGTCATCCGATGATGTCTAGTTGTACCTGTCCCCACGTGGATTTACCTCTCCGTTGGTCTTGGTAAACGTTGAGTTTTTCCCATTTCGTCCGTTGACGTATGGTTGTATCCCTTCCATTCATTCATTAATGTTTGGTTACCTCTCCGTTGGTCTTGGTAAACGTTGAGTTTTTCCCATTTCGTCCGTTGACGTATGGTTGTGTCCCTCCCAGTTATTCAATAACGTCTGGTTACCTCTCCGTTGGTCCCGATAAACGTCGAGTTTTTCCTAGTTGTCCGTTGGCATCTAGTTGTGATTTCTTTCCCCATTCATCGTCGTTGCGATGTCTGGACGTGGCCGTACCTTTTGAAAACAAAACCAAAAAAATATACCCGGTAATAAATATCAAATCCCAGTGGACGTTTCCATTGGTGGATCCCTGTGTTGTGCAAATTCTACGGTTCTTGGTATTCAATCCCTGTTTACCCTGAAAGTCTGACAGCCGTTGCTCTCATCCATTCGGGTTCCCAGCTGATTGAATAGGGGCAGCTGTAGCACCTCAAATTTGCACCTATCATTGTACATACATTTTCATATTAGGTCATAGCATATCATGGTCAATTGCATAGCATTTGCATAAGCCTCTTTTGCCTCAAGTGCAAGCCAATCAAGAAATTAGGTCAAACCGATCAGGAGATCAGTCAGTCAAGCAAGCAAGTGCATTTCTCAAGGAGCCAAAGCCCTAGGGTTTGTCCAACAAGTTCACATGACTTGGGGGTCCATTTGAAGTATTTTGGTCAAGGGTTGAAGGCTCAGAGGTCATCAGTTTATGCACAGACAGTCAAAAGTCAAAGAAAGTCAACGGTCAGTCAAAGCAGTGGATGGTGGCCATTCTTGTGGAATTTGGGCACCATGCTCATTAATCAAGAGTTCATATGTCTTGGGACATCATTTGAAGTCAAGGTCTCAAGGAATTAGGGTTTGGAAGTCATCAATCAATGCACAATCAGACAGAAACCCTAAAAGTCAACTGTTGGTCAACTGTCCATTTAATCAGTGATTTGATGATGGGATTTGGGTTGAGAGAGCTTATTCATGTCCATATAGTCCTCATATATCATGTCAAACACCACCATGGAAGAATTTGAAGCCAGATCAAAAGTTTCCAAAAATGGAAACTGGACCTGTAACTGAAACTTACCAAAAATGGAAAGTCTTGATCCTCAAAATTACATCATGATACAAGCTTAAAATGAATTTTTGCCCAACATGAAAGTTGAAGATCTTGTTCTCCCATTTCCAAAAAGTCCAAGAACTCTCAATTCCCATGTGTGGTTGGCAAGTTATGATCGAATCGATTTCAGAAAATCTTGAACTTCAAAAGGCCATATCTCTCAAACCGTTTGGCCAATTTTGGTGGGGTTTTTTTCTACAAGTCACATTTGATCCCCTCTTTCCAAAAATATAAATTTCATAAGCCAAAACTTCACCAATCAAAATGGCATTTTTTGACTTGTTCCATTTAAATTCAAGTTTGACTCAAGTTTGACTTTTTGAATTAAAAGTTTTCAGCACATTTGGCCAATTGGGAAGTGTTTGGAATGTCATTTGAAATGTGTTTGCAAGCCCATTCCCATGAAGTACATAGACCATGCCCTAGTTGCTTGAAATTTGGCAAAAAAGTACAACTTTCTACTAACTCTATCCCACAAATCCATGGGCCATGCTTTGTACTCTTAAACAGAATTTTAGGAGATGTTTTTCTGTCACTTAGTAAGCCTAGTTGCTGCCAAAAAAACAACAGAACTTCATTCACTCTAAAAAACTCATTCTTGGCCATTTATCAAAATCTGTCACAAACTTCCAAAGGACCAAACTTTGCCTTGCCAAAAACAACATTCACACAACATTTTGAACTGGTTTTCATCAGCATTCCCCAGCTGGAAGGTCATTTTCCATGACTGTTTTTCTTCACCTTCCTTCCATGACAGTCGAGTTCTAGACCTTTTCCAACATTCCCGAGCCAAACTCTTTCATTCATTCATCATTGGAAGGCTTATGGAGCATCTGTTTTAGGCCAACAACATCAAACAACAACTGTACCACAACTGTCCATCAAATTTGGTAAAAATTCGATCTCCCTATTTTGTGAAATAAATACATGCTTTAAAAAGGTCTCTTAATGCTGAGTTCAAAGAGCTTTAGATCACTAAAAATGGTTTGGTATTTTGCAAGTTATGTTGAGTTGAAGTTTCACATCCAAACTTGTTTTTGATTATTTCTCTTTGTTTAACTTGTTTTTGATTATAACATTAAACATGATATAATGTTGTTACTGTTAATATTTTTCTGCAAATGCTGGAAATTTTCTTTTTACTGTAGCCAAGCAATTAAATAAATTCCAAAAGGCCTGGGGCGAGGGGGATTCGAACCCCAGACCTTTGCTTCAAATACCAAGCATTTTACCACTGGGGCGCAATGCCAATTCATTTATTTAACGCCTTCTATAAAATATATATTAAAAAGAGGCGCTGACTTTACAAATTAAATGAAACGCTGAGTTTCATACTCAGCAAAAGGGCGTTTTGGTCTTTTAGTTTTTTAAATATTCATTCCAGCAATAATCAATTAATTCATTTTCCATTTCAATATTTATTTCATTTAATTACTCAAACTTTGAAAAATCATAAGTTCCTCATTTTAATTCCAAATTCATTGGGAATTTTTGCACCATGTCCATCTTGATCTCTAGTTTTTTGTCATATATTTTCCAGAATTTTTGCATGGTCGAATTTTAAATGGTGCTAGGGTTTATGACATGTGACCAAATATTGTACACTTTGCCAAAACATTTGTGAAATGATGATGCTTTATCCAATGGCTCCCAAATTTTTTGTGCTTAAACTAGACACACTCATGGTGATTTTGGTGTAGAGTTTGTGAATTTATCATTGCTGGTTTGTGAGATATGATTTTTTGAATTAGGGTGTGACAATTTGTGTCACACCATTGATGTCCAACTTCATGATTTTCATTACCATGCCTCTTGACCTCCAATTGATCCAATTTTTTGCATGAACCTACTCTTGTATGTCTAGTTTACGTGTGAATTTTCTTGGAATTATTTGTGGCATTTCCTAATTGTTTGGGATTTTCTCCCCTGCTTGGTCATATGTTGACCTCATGTGACACATGTTCCCATTTCGTTTGTGAAATTCTCATACTTTATTAGATGGACATGAAATTTTACATGAGATAACTAGACATCCTCATCTTTGCCATGGTCTTGATCCCATTCATTTATCATACACCATCTCTGACTTATGATTTTTCTAAGTTGATGCATGTTTGGTTGACTTCATTGAGCATGTTCACAATTGCCTTGACTTTCTGATTTTCATTGACTGCCTTCCACTTGTCCAAATGAGATGAAATTTGACATGCATACCATGCTATGGGTTTTGATTGATCATGATTTATTTGGTGATTTTTGGAAATGTTTAGGATTGCTTTTGATTCAAGTCTTGCTGTTGACTTCTGTGGGCTTCTAAATGCCATGTTTTGACCTAAACTGCTCATGAAATGATGATAGTGATTGATATGAATGTGAACCCAATTGGTTTTGTTTCCTAATTGTTTGAACATGATTTTGGACACTCATCCTTTGCTGTTTTGGCTTTCTCATTCTCTTTTGACTCTAGGCTTGCCCTAGTGATCCTGTCACTCACCTTTGAGCTTATGTTTTCAGGTTGACCATCAAATGGCCATTGAGACCAATTCTTTCGATTGAGCTTGCTTAAATATCCTTGTCTAACTTGTTTGTTTTGTAGGTGGCTTGGCTCACGTGCCTTAAGCCTTGTGCCTTGCACATCCATGTGCCTCTAATTGGCTATTGGTGTCTGTTTCTGGTTGTTTTGTTTGAAGTTGCATACTAACATCTGTTTGACTGTTTCAGGTGCTTTAGTTGCTTAGTTCCTTGTGAACTTTTTGCTTTGCTTTGCTTGTATAAGCAATTTGCATTGAGGTATGTCTCTTTTACTTCATGTAGTCTGGAAGACCTGGCCTGTTACTTGGCCAGGCAACTGTCTGAAGTCCTCCTTAAGAGGCAATGTTTGTGACTGTTTACTTTTGTCCTTGCATAGAGTCAAAGTCCTCCTAAGTGAAGAGGCAATTGGTGGAAGGTAGGGATATGCAATCTATCCCCCACTATTCAGTGTGTCATCTGCTTTTGCTCACACCACTGTGTTGATGCATTGCAGATACAAACCCAAGATCTTGTACAATTGTACAGTTGAGTCAGTTTTAAATGTGTAGAAGGGTTCCCACTTTCTGAACCCACACATTCTTGTCTTGAGCTCTCCCAGGCCAGGGATAAGAGCTGTGAAGTCTTATCTTCACTCACCTTTCATCTGCTTCACCTTAGCCCCTCAATGGCAAGGTTAAGAGCACATTCACCCCATTCCAGAGGTTTGTTTGTCGAGGTTGATATGACCCCTTGACTAAAACCTAACCCTTGTTTGAGCCACTTGTTGTGTATAGCGTGTGCTATCTGTGCTTGTAGGATTGTTTGACTTGCTTCCTGTGCAAGATAGGATTGTTTGACTTGCTTCCTGTGCAAGATAGGATTGTTTGACTTGCTTCCTGTGCAAGTTAGGATTAGTTTAGACTTGCTTCCTGTGCAAGTTAGTTTTTGCTTGGCTTGCTTCCTGTGCAAGTTAAGTGTGTGTGGCTTGCTTCCTGTGTGAGCCATGCTTAGGATAGGTTGGCCCTTGTGCCATTTAGCTAGAAACCTTAACTTAGGGATGATTTGCATGATAACATCTAGGCTCGAGTCGTAGTCTCCCTAGTTGTGTCTCCCTCTGTTATCTGGTTAGGCTAGTCCTTTATCCCTCCGTAGGGGAACTACATCGCCCTGATCTTCACACCAGATGAAGTATGTAGGCAGGAGATTGAGCTGATCTCTCCGGGCGCCTTTTTTTCTTTTTTTGTGTGTGTTTGGCAACTATTAGGCTCGAGCTCTAGTCTCCCTTTTAGTTTATCCTTTCAACCTTTTGTGTTCCTTTCGACGTCTCAGCGTCTCTTCTTGTGGGTGTGACAACTATTAGGCTCGAGCTCTAGTCTCCCTTTTAGTTTGTTTGTTCATCCTTTTCCCTGCGTAGGGGAACTACATCGCCCTGATCTTCATACCAGATGAAGTATGTAGGCAGGAGATTGAGCTGATCTCTCCGGGCGCCCTTTTTCTTTTTGTGTGTGTTGTTTGACAGTTGCTAGGCTCGAGTGCCTGACTCCTTAGCAATTTGTTGTCTGTCTGTTTGAGTGTGTGCTTGACAGTTATAGGCTCGAGTCCCCGACTCCCTATTAACTTGTTGTGTTGTTGTGTGCTTGGAAGCTGATGTAAATCCATCGAGTGGCATTTGGGTTCCAGTGTGCGTGTGTTTGGTTCGGATGCTGATGTAAGCCCAGCTATTGGCATTCAGGCTCTACGTTTGCCGCTTTGTGTGTGTTTTGGTTCGGATGCTGATATAAGTCCAGTGATTGGCATTCAGGCTCCACGTTTGCCTTTGCCTGTGTTTTGTTTGTGTGCGTGTTAGCCGAGCTACGAATGCTCTGATTCTTCTCTCGTCCGAGAAGATACGTATGCATGGGATGCAATATCCTAGCGAGCATGTGTCGTTTCCCCAGTCCGAACTACTTCGACTCTGATGTCTATGCCTGATAGACTAAGTAGGCCCAGGATGCGATATCCTGCCGAGTTCAGTTTCAGTCAGTCTCTTGTGTCTCTTTCAGCCAGTATTTGTGAATGTTTGAGCAGTGTTTTAGCAACCAATTTTCCTTCCTAGTGTGCGTGGATCCCGTAGAGTACTACGGATGCGTAGGGGTGCTAATACCTTCCCTTCGCATAACCGACTCCCGAACCCATTCTCTTTGGTCGCGAGACCATGTCTTTTCCCAGGTTTACTCTGAGCGTTTCCTTTCCCTCTTTTGGGATAAATAACGCACGGTGGCGGCTCTGTTGTTCTTCTTTTCCCGCCGGTTTTTCGCGTGATGCGACACTCCTCACCCAAGAAGTATAAGGCTCCAAAGCGATACAGTTCTTCGGACCTAGCTCCTTCCTTCCTTTCTTATGGATCTTGTGCCAAGCACCAACCATCCTGCTCTTCAAGCCTTGGGGATCTTTACCCTCCTTAAAGAACACACCCTCTAACAAAATGTTATTGGGTTTATCCTTCAGGGGGAACCCAAGCTGTCGACGTGCCAAAATAGGGTTGTAGTTAATCCCACCACATGTACCAAGAAGAGGCACATTGGAGAATTCACCACAAGAGTCATAATGTTGGACAACCAGGATTAAATCTGGAAACGTAAATGGATAGCTCAAATTGGATCTGGAGCCCAGACGGTGGCTAACGCCACCGTCTTCTCCGGCTAGCTCCGGCGAAGGCCAAAAATTACAGGAAAATAAATGTGAGCCAAAACGCGCGATCCAGGTACCAAACGAAAGGTGGAGTGATGTGCATCACTCCTATGCCACTCAACTCCACTCTAGATTTCTAGATTGAGAGAAATCAGAGATGGAAGATTTGTGGTGTACAAGTGAACTTGCTTGATTTCAAAAATTCAAATCAGAGATAGAAGACTTCAAATCACACAAAAACAAGGCAAATGGAACAATATATGAGCTGATTCGAAGCAAAATGCAGTTGAGGAAAACCTTTGAATTATGAGGAATTGAGTTAAGATCCTTGAGTTCTTTTGCAAACAGAAAGCTCTATGGATCAAGGTGAAGAGGTCTAGGAACTTTAGATCTGAAATTTCAATCGAGGAAATCAAAATTCAGATCTGAAATTTGAGAGAAAATTGAGATTGTTCCTTTGGTGTGGGTGTGAGATTTCAGTTGCACAGCATGTAGGGCGCCTTAAGGTTGAAGAATTGAAGAGCATTGGCCTTGTATTTCTAGATGGAGGGAGCTGCAAGCATCATCAAAATCGTGTGCATGGGAGAAGAGGGCCTCCATGCATGGGCCTGTACAGGCGCATGGAGGGCCCAATTCTGATTGGAATTGCAAGCTATACATCACCAAATATGAATTGAACGTGCAAATTGTGTGTTAATGGATCATGCATGGCAATTGGAATGATTTTCATAAAATGCACTATTTCATCGAAGCCTTTGAAAATGCCATGTCCAAAATCCAAATGCAACCTTATGAGTAATGGTTAAAAAGCTTGTTGTATAAGGAACAAATGTCATGTTGATCAAAACTTCATTTGGGCCTTGGAAAATAATGAAATTTGAGCTTGAAGTGTAGGGTGCAAAACTTGCATGGGACTTAAATGATACAAGCCCTTATGTCTCAATGATACAAGCTCCAAATGATAAAATCTTCAACATACAAGTTGTATATCTTTTCAAAGCAATCAAATGGGACTTAAATTTTGCATCATTTGGATTTTTGATGAAGAAGTTATGGGCACATGAAGATGAACATTTTCACATTTCAATGCATTTGGTCCAAATTGACCTATAATGTTTTTCATTATCACATGTAATTATTTTGAGATTTTGCAATTTTTCTCAACATAAAATTTGAATTAGACACATTAAACTTTCCAATTCATTAAGTCTCACCTCAAAATCAGGAAATATGAAGGAGTTATGTCCTTGGGAAGTTGACCCAAAATTAGGGTTTCAGTCAAAATGACCTATATTGTCTTGGAATCGATGATGACCTTCCAAGCTTCAAATCAAACTTTTATGAACATGAAAGTTGTTCATATGGTTCTTAAGAACATTGTTTCTCTTGTGGTCATCTCCATTTGGTCAACACATGAAAAGTTAGATCTCAGTGCATTTCAAAATAGTCAGATGAATTGACTGATCAACTTCTCAAGTCCAAAACTCATATCTTGATGAATTAATGATTGAGGACACTCAAATAAGTTCAAATATGCATGAAATGATGAATTAAAGAACTTCCCTTGATTGTATTTGACCATGGGCTGAGGTTGCTTCAAGAGTAAGGCATAGTTGATAAACAGATGAATTAGGGTTTCCTTGGGAAGCACACCTCAAACCCTTTGATTTGCTTGATCAAAATGATGAATTGAGATACTTGGGAGGCATATTTGATGGATGAGAGCTTTGGGAACCATTACCATGCTTGCTTTCATCTTCTGTTGACCATATCAATGCACATAGGGTCTCCGAAAAGCTTTTAGACCTTGTGACTGCTCAAGCTATAGACAAGAGATGTTAGTGACATATTTTTGTGCTTTTGGTTAGAAAATAAAATGAGAAAAGAAATAATATACAATTCAAGCATTCTTGGTGATCTCAAACCCAAATCTCAAGAGATCCCACCCAAAGACAAAGGGAACCAAGATGCTTATGATCCTTGAGGCAATGCAAATGCAATGTTATGATGTCATGAGGGATCTTAGGGTCAAAATTAGGATCTTACACAAGCGCATCACTGTGATATTGGGAACCTCATTCAAGAGTCTAACCACAATCATTGAAGCAAGCGTAGCGAGTTCATCTGCCATCCGATTCTCATCTCGAGGGATATGATGAAAGTCAACTTCAGTAACGAACGTTGAAATCCTCCTCGCATAATCTCTATATGGGATGAGGCCAGGATGATTCGTCTCCCATCCACCCTTAATCTGATTAACAACAAGAGCCGAATCACCATAAACATCAAGATGCTTGATCCTAAGATCAATACATTCTTCCAATCCCATAATACAGGCCTCATACTCAGCCATATTATTCGTGCATTTAAAAGTTAGCCTTGCTGTAAAAGGAAAATGTGTGCCCTGAGGAGTAATAATCACTGCCCCAATACCATTTCCATATTGATTTACAGCTCCATCAAACACCATGCTCCATCGGGAACCAGGCTCTGGCCCTTCATCGAGCGTAGGCTCATCACAATCTTTCATTTTCAAATACAGAATCTCCTCATCCGGGAAGTCATACTGAACTGACTGATAATCCTCAATTGGTTGATGTGCCAAGTGGTCATCCAAGATACTACCCTTAATAGCTTTCTGAGCTCGATACTCAATATCATACTCAGACAACAACATCTGCCAACGGGCGATTCTTCCAGTTAAAGCAGGCTTCTCGAAGATATACTTGATTGGATCCATTTTGGATATCAACCAAGTCGTATGATTCAACATATACTGGCGTAAGCGCTTAGCAGTCCAAGCCAAAGCACAACATGTTTTCTCAAGCATCGAGTATCGAGACTCACACTCGTTGAACTTCTTACTCAGGTAGTATATAGCGTATTCTTCCTTTCCCGATTCATCTTGCTGACCAAGGACACAAACTATTGAGTCTTCAAGAACTGTCAGATACATAATCAATGGTCTCCCTTCCACAGGTGGAGATAGAATCAGCGGTTTGGATAAATACTCTTTAATACTGTCAAAGGCCTTTTGGCAATCCTCGGTCCAATCATGAGACTGATCTTTCTGAAGGAGCTTCAATATCGGTGCACATGTGGCAGTCATGTGGGAAATGAATCTGGAAATATAATTCAAGCGGCCAAGAAAGCCTCGGACTTGCTTCTCAGTTTTGGGCGCAGGCATCTCTTGTATTGCTTTGACCTTGGCGGGATAAACCTCAATACCTCTCTCGCTGACGATAAAGCCCAATAACTTGTCGGAACGGACTCCAAATGTACACTTGTTAGGATTCAGACGAAGCTTATGCTTCCTCAAACGCTGAAAAAGCTTCAACAAGTGTTCTACATGTTCAACTTCCGTTATCGATATCGCAATCATATTTTCAACATATACCTCGATCTCCTTGTGCATCATATCATGAAACAAGGTAGTCATAGCACGTTGATACGTGGCTCCGGCGTTCTTCAAACCCAAGGGCATCACTCGATAACAGAATGTTCCCCAAGGTTTGATGAATGTTGTCTTCTCCATATCCTCGGGTGCCATCTTAATCTGATTATATCCGGAAAATCCGTCCTTAAACGAGAAGACATTGAATTTAGCTGTATTATCTACCAACATATCAATATGTGGTAGAGGAAAATCATCTTTTTGACTAGCTTTATTCAAGTCTCTATAGTCCACACACATTCAGACTTTTCCATCCTTCTTAGGCACAGGCACAATATTAGCCACCCATTGAGGATATGTAGAACTCACCAGAAACCCCGCATCAATTTGCTTCTGAACTTCCTCTTTGATCTTTACTGCCATATCAGGATGAGTTCTTCTGAGCTTCTGCTTCACAGGCACGCACCCGGGATTCAAAGGCAGGAAATGTTGCACGATATCAGTATCCAGACCAGGCAGGTGAAGTCGTCGACATATCGTAGCAACTCAATCAACCCCTTCTTAACAGATTCTTCCAGGAGTGCCCCAATCTTCACTTCTCGCATACAATCTTCAGACCCTAAGTTAACTGTTTCCAGATTCTCAAGATGCGGCTGAATGATCTTCTCTTTATGCTCAAGTAGACGGGTAATCTCGTCAGGAATCTCTTCAACATCATCTTCTTCTGCCTTAAATACAGGGAACTCAAAGTTGGGAGATGGTGTTGGATCATTATGTTCAATGGGTTTGATCAACCTGCATAATGATTTTGAATATAGAGAGATTTTAGAATTCAAACAAGGCAAATCATTATGCAGATGAAAAGATTGATTTTATTCTATTTTTTATGGTTTTATGTGATCACCAATTTCATGCAAAAGAGGAAAGGGAAAATAATTGGAAAAACAAACATTTAACATGAATTTATTGAATGAAATATCATTGTATTTATGAGCCAACAATGTCATCACTCCTCCTTTTGGCATGGGAGGAGGGTTTTTAAACACAATGAATATTACTTTGACTTATGGATAACTGTTGGAACATCAACAACGACCCAATTATTGCAGACCCCTCCAGGGATGACAAAGTTGCCAGAATCTTCCTCTACATCCTCTTCCAAAATCGCAGCAGCTTCCTCATCTTGACCAGTGTGGATGAATCCACCACTCTTGAACAGCCCATGCTTTTTGAAAGCGCCAGAAGAATACCCTATGCCAGCCCGGGATTTGTTGTCTTCCAGCTTAATTATTT
Source organism: Lathyrus oleraceus (assembly GCF_024323335.1). Taxonomy (NCBI): domain Eukaryota; kingdom Viridiplantae; phylum Streptophyta; class Magnoliopsida; order Fabales; family Fabaceae; genus Lathyrus; species Lathyrus oleraceus. The sequence goes on from NC_066583.1 coordinate 60,187,383, forward strand.
GCTCCAATCCAGTAGTTGTACCATGCTCAATGGCCAACTTAGCATCTTTATAGGACGCAAATGAAGAAGTTCCTTTCTTAGTAGGCTCAACAATAGACAAAGCTTGGAACATAGTTCCAACTTCATCCTCAGCGTCTATGTAAGAAAAGGAAGACAAATGGCTAACCAAGAGAGCCTTTTCTCCCCCTACCACCACCAGTTTCTTGTTTTTAACAAATTTTAATTTTTGGTGTAGGGTGGATGTCACGGCGCCTGCCTCGTGAATCCATGGTCTTCCCAACAAACAATTATACGATGGGTGAATATCCATGACCTGGAAGGTGATCTGGAAATCACTCGGTCCAATCTTGACTGGGAGCTCAACCTCTCCAATCATAGTTTTACGGGACCCCTCGAAAGCTTTCACTACCACTCCACTCTGCCTCATGGGAGGCCCCTGATATGACAATTTAGCGAGAATGGACTTTGGCAACACATTCAATGATGACCCAGTGTCCACCAACACATTGGACATGGCATCATCTTTACAGCTTATAGATATGTGTAATGCTAAGTTGTGGTCTCTTCCCTCCTCGGGGAGATCAACATCACAAAAACTCAAATTGTTACAAGCGGTAATGTTTGCAACAATACTGTCAAATTGCTCTATTGTAACGTCATGATCTACATACACCACATCCAACACCTTCTGCAGAGCTTCTCGGTGTGGTTCTGAATTCATCAATAAAGACAATACGGAGATCTTGGATGGCGTCTGTAGAAGCTGATTTACAACGTTGTACTCACTCCTTTTGATGAGCCTTAGCATCTCATCACACTCTTCCTTCGTATTTCCATTCTGGCCATTAGAGACAGGAGTTTTTACAACAGAGGCAGGTTTGGCAACAAGTGTCAGATTCAGAGCATTCACAACAGTCCCAACTGGGCGTTCAACATAATGATGGAATTTAGGATTACTGTATTGTATGTAATGATGGAACTTTTGATGTGTGTGTTTTTGTGTTAGGGTTGCCCTAGCAAATACAAGGTCAAATATGTCAGTCATATCCGACAGTCTCTGGTCGAGTTGCACCGTTTGCTGTGTGATTACAGTCACTCTGAGCATGACCATGATAGATGCCGAATTTGCCTTGTTAATCGATTGGGTTGTCGCCAAGTGCGCAAAGATCTTCAGGAAATGCTGGATGAAGGAGTTATTGAGATCCTTCAAAACAGAAATGTTGACGAAGATGAGCCTGAGGTCAATGTAATTCCCCCAGTGTTCCGAATGCCCAAACCTGTTATCATTAAATACGATGGTAGCAAGCAGAAGGTTTCTCCTTCCTTGATCATTAAGCCTGTCGGTCCTGTGCCATACTTTTCCGAAAAGGCAATTCCCTTTCGTTACAACGCTGTTGCTGTAGAAGATGGGAAAGAGGTGCTTTTGCCTTCTTCATCTGTGGAGAACATTGCTGACGTAAGTGGTTTGACCCGTAGCTGTCGCGTGTTTTCTGCGCCACCAAAGCCTCAAGCTAATGCTGATTTTGTTGAACGCCCGATTGGGAATGCGGTAAATTCTCTGAATCCGGCACTTACTGTTAAACCCTCCTATGCACTGAAAACTCCTACTTCTGTTGGCCCTAGTGGCAATGAGAAAGAAGGTTGTGATGAAATGTTGAGGTTCATCCCTGGAGGAGTACAACGTTGTAGACCAGCTTCTACAAACGCCATCCAAGATATCCATGTTATCATTACTCCTGAATTCAGAACCACATAGGGAGGCTCTGCAGAAAGTTTTGGATGTGGCATATGTAGATCATGATGTACCAATAGAGCAATTCGATAGCATTGTTGCAAACATCACTGCTTGTAACAATTTGAGTTTCTGTGACTCTGATCTTCCTAAGGAGGGAAGAGACCACAACTTGGCTTTACATATTTCCATGAATTGTAGAGACGACGCTATGTCCAGTGTGCTGGTGGACACTGGGTCATCCCTGAACGTACTGACAAAGTCCACTCTTTCAAGATTGTCATATCAAGGGCCTCCCATGAGGCAGAGTGGAGTTGTTGTGAAGGCCTTTGATGGGTCGTGAAAGACTGCGATTGAGGAAGTTGATCTCCCAATCAAGATTGGACCAAGTGATTTCCAAATTACCTTCCAGGTTATGGATATTCACCCATCGTACAGCTGTCTCTTAGGCAGAACATGGATTCACGAGGCGGGCGCCGTGACATCCACCCTACACCAGAAGCTGAAATTTGTGAAAAATAAGAAACTGGTAGTGGTAGGGGGAGAAAAGGCTCTCCTGGTTAGCCACTTGTCTTCCTTCTCATACATAGATGCTGAGGATGAAGTTGGAACTCCTTTTCAAGCTTTATCTATAGCTGAGCCTGTTGAGAAGAGAACTCCTTCATTTACTTCCTATAAAGATGCGAAGTTGGCCATTGAGTGTGGTGCAATTGCTGGTTTGGGAAAAATGATTGAGTTGGAAGACAACAAGTCCCGGGCTGGCATTGGTTTTTCTTCTGGGGTTTTCAACGAGAAAGGGTTGTTCAAGAGTGGAGGGTTCATCCACACTGGTCAGGATGAAGAAGCTATTGCTATCTTGGAAGAGGATGCGGAGGACTCTGATAATTTCATCATCCCTGGAGGAGTCTGCAACAATTGGGTCGATGTGGATATTCCTACAGTTGTCCACAAGTCAACGTAATGATCACTTTGTTAAAAAACCCTTCTCCCATGCCAAAAGGAGAAGTGATGACATTGTTGGCAACAGAAAATACAATGATATTTTCATTCAATAAATTCATGTTAAATGTTTGTTTTTCCAAATTATTTTCCCTTTTTTTTTTGCATGAAATCGGTGATCACATAAAACCCTAAAAAGAATAAAATCAATCTTTTCATCTACATAATGATTTGCCTTGTTTAAATTCTAAAGCTTTTCATATCCAAAATCATTATGCAGGTTGATTCCTAGACCCATTGAACATAATGACCCAACACCATCTCCCAACTTTGAATTCCCTGTATTTGAGGCAGAAGAAGATGATGTTGAAGGGATTCCTGATGAGATTACCCGGCTACTTGAGCATGAAGAGAAGATCATTCAACCGCATCTCGAGAATCTGGAGACAGCCAACTTGGGGTCTGAGGATTGTGTTCGTGAGGTGAAGATTAGGGCACTCCTAGAAGAATCTGTCAAGAAGGGGTTGATTGAATTGCTACGAGAATACGTCGACGTCTTCGCCTGGTCGTATGAAGACATGCCAGGTCTAGATACTGATATTGTGCAACATTTCCTACCCTTGAAGCCTAAGTGCGTGCCTGTGAAGCAGAAGCTCGGAAGAACTCATCCTGATATGGCAGTGAAGATCAAAGAGGAAGTTCAGAAGCAAATTGATGCGGGGTTTCTGGTGACTTCTACATACCCTCAATGGGTGGCCAATATAGTGCCCGTGCCTAAGAAAGATGGAAAAGTCTGAATGTGTGTGGACTATAGAGACTTGAATAAAGCTAGTCCGAAAGATGATTTCCCTCTACCACATATTGATATGTCGGTAGATAATACAGCTAAATTCAATGTCTTCTCATTTATAGATGGATTTTCCGGATATAATCAGATTAAGATGGCACCCGAGGATATGGAGAAGACAACATTCATCACACCTTGGGGAACATTCTGTTATCGAGTGATGCCCTTCGGTTTGAAGAACGCCGGAGCCACGTATCAACGAGCTATGACTACCCTGTTTCATGATATGATGCCCAAGGAGATCGAGGTGTATGTTGATGATATGATTGCTAAGTTAAAAACGAAAGTTGAACATGTATAGCACTTGTTGAAGCTTTTTCAGCGTTTGAGGAATTATAAGCTTCGTTTGAATCCCATCAAGTGTACATTTGGAGTCCGTTCTGGCCAGTTATTGGGCTTCATTGTCAGTGAAAGAGGTATTGTGGTTGATCCTGCAAATGTCAAAGCAATACAAGAGATGCCTGCGCCTAAAACCGAGAAGCAAGTCCGAGGTTTTCTTGGCCGTTTGAATTACATTTCCAGATTCATATCCCACATAACTGCCACATGTGCGCCGATATTCAAGCTCCTCCGGAAAGATCAGTCTCATGATTGGACCGAAGATTTCCAGAAAGCCTTTGACAGTATTAAAGAGTATTTGTCTGAGCCTCCAATTTTGTCCCCGCCCGTGGAAGGAAGGCCATTGATCATGTATCTGACTGTTCTTGAAGACTCAATGGGTTGTGTCCTTGGTCAGCAAGATGAATCAGGGAAGAAAGAGTATGCTATTTACTACTTAAGCAAGAAGTTCACTGATTGTGAGTCTCGATACTCAATGCTTGAGAAGACATGTTGTGCTCTGGCTTGGGCTGCTAAGCGCTTACGCCAGTATATGATAAATCATACGACTTGGTTGATATCCAGAATGGATCCAATCAAGTACATATTTGAGAAGCCTGCTTTAACAGGGAGGATTGTCCGTTGGAAGATGTTGTTATCTGAGTATGACATCAAGTATCGAGCTCAGAAGGCTATTAAAGGTAGTATCTTGGCTGACCACTTGGCACATCAGCCGATCGAGGATTATCAGTCACTTCAGTATGACTTCCCAGATGAGGAGATTTTGTATTTAAAAATGAAAGATTGCGATGAGCCTACACTCGATGAAGGGCCAGAGCCTGGTTCCAGATGGAGTATGGTGTTTGATGGCGTTGTAAATCAGTATGGAAATGGTATTGGGGCAGTGATCATTACTCCTCAAGGCACACATATTCCTTTTACAACAAGGCTAACTTTCAAATGCACGAATAATATGGCTGAGTATGAGGCCTGTATTATGGGATTGGAGGAATGCATTGATCTAAGGATCAAGCATCTTAATGTTTATGGAGATTCGGCCCTCGTTGTTAATCAGATCAAGGGTGAATGGGAAACGAATCAGCCCGGTCTTATTCCATATAGTGATTATGCGAGGAGGATTTCAACGTTCTTTACTGAAGTTGACTTCCATCATATTCCTCGAGATGAGAATCGGATGTCAGATGCTCTTGCTACGCTAGCCTCAATGATTGTGGTTAAATATTGGAATGAAGTTCCCAATATCACTGTAATGCGCTTAGATAGACCAGTTCATGTGTTTGCAGTTGAAGAAGTAAAAGATGATGAGCCATGGTATTATGACATCAATTGTTTCCTTCAGAACCAAGTTTACCCACCTGGGGCATCTGTGAAAGATAGGAAGACTTTGAGGAGATTGTCAGGCAGTTTCTACCTCAATGGCGATGTGCTTTATAAAAGAAATTTTGACATGGTTCTGCTCAGATGCGTGGATAGACACGATGCAGACCTGTTGATGGCTGAGATCCATGAGGGTTCATTTGGTACTCATTCCAATGGGCATGCTATGGCTAGAAATATGTTGAGAGCAGGCTACTATTGGCTGACAATGGAGTCTGACTGCTACAAATATGTGAAGAAATGCTATAAGTGTCAGATTTATGCGGATAAGATTCATATTCCTCCGACACTTCTGAATGTGATTTCATCACCATGGCCTTTCTCCATGTGGGGAATTGACATGATTGGCATGATAGAGCCGAAAGCGTCTAACGGACACAAATTTATTCTCGTAGCAATTGATTACTTCACCAAATGGGTTGAAGCGGCGTCATATGCAAATGTAACCAAGCAAGTGGTCGTAAAGTTTATCAAAAATCAACTCATATGCCGGTATGGTGTGCCAGATAAGATCATTACTAATAATGGATCTAACTTGAACAACAAGATGATGAAAGAACTGTGTAGTGAGTTCAAGATAGCACATCATAATTCTTCTCCTTATAGACCTAAGATGAATGGGGTTGTTGAAGCTGCTAACAAAAATATCAAGAAAATTATCGAGAAGATGGTTGTCACGTATAAAGATTGGCATGAGATGCTGCCATTTGCTTTACATGGATATCGTACATCTGCCCGCACTTCAACAGGGGCAACCCCTTTCTCTCTTGTCTATGTCATGGAGGTTGTACTCCCAGTAGAGGTGGAGATCCCATCAGTGAGAGTCCTGATGGAGGCCAAGTTGACTGATGTTGAATGGGTTCAGATTCGTTATGACCAGCTGAATCTGATAGAAGAGAAGAGATTGACTGCCATGTGCCTTGGTCAGTTGTATCAGCAGAGAATGAAGAAAGCTTTTGATAAGAAGGTCAAGCCTTGTGTGTTCCGAGAAGGTTACCTTGTCCTCAAGAAAGTCTTGTCTTTCGTGCCCGATTCCAGGGGCAAGTGGTCTCCAAACTATGAAGGTCCATATGTTGTTAAGAGAGCCTTTTCAGGCGGTGCTTTGATACTTACAACTATGGATGGGGAGGATTTCACTCGTCCTGTGAATTCAGATGTAGTCAAGAAATACTTCGCCTAAAAATAAAAACAGAATAACTCGCTAAGTTGAAAACCCGAAAGGGAGGCTTAGGCAAAAATGAGCGTCTCGGTGGATTGAAAACCCGAAAGGTTGGTCCAGGCAAAAGTTAGAGACATGAAAAAATGATGAATATTTATATCCTGCAAGGTTGAATACCTCATCCTGGGGCAATCTAGGAAAAAATTAGGGATTTGGCAAGTAACTGCATCCAGACAAGACTTTGTTCTACAACTATCATCTGTCAGAGAATTCTTGTTCATTCGTCATCGACCAAAGCTTCGAATACATCGAATCCAGAATTGGTGGAGAAATGGTCATTATGTTCAATGTACCCCTTTTCCAATATATATCACCAATTTCAAATTTGTAAAGATCTATGAAGTCTTGCCATTTGCAGACTACTATTCCATCAAATAAATTTGAGCCTTTTATCCAATTATTTGCACTCGTATTTGTTTCTGTTCAACAAACGTTTTGCATGTTTTAATTGAGAAAATATCATTGTTTTAAACAATAAAATTTTCCATAAATCGTTTTTTAAACAAAGTGAACATTCACAAAGACGAAAGGATACTTAAGAGATCCTCAGTGCTCTCCCAAAGGTAGTATGACCTCCAACAGGGTAAGACATTTGTTTATATTCCCGGCACGACTATATCCTCTTCCTCCAGGACTTTGTTGTGGTTTATCCCACCAAGTGGAGTGCTTGGTAAGGTTATTCACTTCCCTTCCCTTCGGCAGAGCAGTGATCCTTCCTCCTCAGCAGATGGGCTCTCTCTGGAAGATTCGACTCTTGGTGGTTGGCCCCCAGAATCCCTTTATCCCTCAGGTAGATTCCCCAGTAGAGTAGCTTGGGTGGCAGATTCTACTTGTGCATTAAACTTCTTTCCCCAGAGATGTTGTTGTCTCTGATTCCCGGCAGATTGGTCGCTCTCTGGTGATTTTGGGGTTTCTCTCCTGAGATGTAGTACCGGGTGGTTGATTCCTGGGCCTGTTTGTGTTAGATATGTCTGTTTGTCAGCATTCATCATACATAAACCACGCATATGCATGCATAATCATAACATTTAGATATTCATGTTGCATTCTTTGCCATATATCGTTTGTTTGTTGTCTCCTGCTAATTGGTGATATAGATTTCCCCAAGCAGATGTGTGTGTTTGATCTCTCCATATAGAGTCGGCTCCATAGGCAGAAAGCATATATCCTTTCTTCCATATTCCCCACCGAGCTATGTTCTCGTGGATGATGGTTGTTTCTGTTTCCCCCCAACACATGTATTGGGATGGGCTTCCCTATTGAGTTATATCCTCATTAGGAAGAGTCTTGATTCAGTTTGGCTTTTTGGTTTGATCCTAAATTGGCCTCTCGGAGCCGTTTTCTTTGATTCCCTGTGGTATAAATGAATAATTGCTCAGTAATTAGTAATCATTCACATTATCCCCGATGGAATCTGCGATTTACTACCCTTATACCGGTAGTTGTAAACCCTATTTTTCTCCCCTTTGTAGAGTTAACCTTGTGTTCATCGTTATCGATGACGGTTACTTTTCCGTGGTTTCCTACCCAGTATCCGGTAGGTGTAATCCCCTCCTTGGTGGTTATCTTCATCCAATATTCGGTATTGATATTCCCCCCTTTTGCCTGGATAATTTCCCCATTTACGCAATTTATCCCCAACGAGACATCACTCGTCTACCCTTTGTTGTTAATGACGATTGTTTCTCCCCTAGTTTGGTTATCATTATATACCTAGTTTCGGTATCCCGATGCCTTCTCTTTTCGGTCGATTTATCCTTTATTAACCCAGTAACCGGTTGTGGATAATCTTCCATGCGAGTATATTATCTACGTTCTGACGGTAATAGATAGTATATCTCATGCACTCGTCGGTCGAAGCCTTTTGTTCTTCCCCAGTAGAGTAAGATTTGTTTCCCCTTTGGGAAGTCGAATATCCATCCTATTATCAAGTTTGCTTTTAGCCCTCTTTTGGATGATGAGTGTCTTGGGAATATTCCACGATTCACGCCTTGGTTGGTCACCTATTATATGCCCAGTAACCGGTATCCTTGGTGTTCCTCCCTTTCTGCTCCTTTTTATGACTTTTTATCCCCTGTGGAGTCAGATTTTCCTGAGTTGAAATATACCTTTTAGGTTTTCCTCAGATGTTTCAGAGTTTTGATATCTCTCACCCTTATCCCGGTCTTAGATATTCGATTCTTCCCGAGCATGTTGTATCTCTGACCCTTATGGCGGTATTCAGATCACATGTCTCATTGAGCTTGATACCCGGTAACCGGTAACACCTCATCTCGCTGCTCCCCCTAGGAGAGTCTTTTTAGACATCCCCAGCAAGGTCCCTTAGCGGATCGTCCTCGTCCGGATTTTATCCGAAGTATCCGTTGTGGATAGTTTCGTTGTATTGGCATATTCCCCAATACATACGTCTTCGAGTCAGCTCGAGTCTTTCCATTGGTTTATTCCCTTTGGAATTCTGCTCCCCAAACTTCGAGTCGTGCCCTGCTCACGCGTTTCTTTCTCATCTCCATAAGAGTCCCCAGGATTTTTGTCCTATGGGTTGTATCATTGAATGCGGGTTGTCGTTGTCTCCTGATTTTCTTTACTCCTTTGTGGACACATATCCCCCCACAAAGTATTATCCTTTTGCGTACATACATTTGCATCATGAGGTCTCTTAGGGACCAAAATTCGTCTCTTTGTTATTATTTAAGCCCATTCTACCTCGTCGAGACGAAGATTTTAACCTTCACTTCTCCGGCTAGAATGACCTTAAATAGGGGCATCTATAAGACCCCAATTTTGTCCCTAAGATCCCTCATGGCATCATAACATTGCACTTGCATAGCCTCAAGGATCATTGTGCATCTTGGTTCCCTTTGCCTTTAGGTGGGACTCCTTGTGAGTGGTTTGAGATCCCGAAGCATGCTTGAATTGTATATCATTGCTTTTCTCATTTTGTTTACTAACCAAAAGCACAAAAATATGTCACTAACATCTTTTGGTTGTAGCTTGAGCAATCACAAGGTCAAAAGCCTCTAGGAGATCCTTGGTACAAAGACATGGTCAAGAAGAGGTGAAAGCAAGCATGGTAATGGTTCCCAAGGCTCTCATCCATCAAATATGCCTCCCTAGCACCTCAATTCATCATGTTTGATCCAAGCAAGTCAAGGGTTTGAGGTCTTGTTTTTCAAGGAAGCCCTAATTCATCTATGCATCACAATGCCTTGCTCATGAAGCAACCTCAGCCCATGGTCAAATATAATCAAGGGAAGTTCTTTAATTCTTCATTTCATGCATATTTTAACTTATTTTAGTGTCCTCAATCATCAATTCATCAAGATATGAGTTGTGGACTTGAAAAGTTGATCAGTCAATTCATCTAATTATATTGAAATGCACTGAGACCTAACGTTTTGTGTGTTGGTCAAATGGAGATGGTCCAAAAAGCAAAAATGTTCTTAAGGACAATATGAACAACTTTGATGCTCATCAAAATTTGATTTGAAGCTTGGAAAACCATCTGCCATTCCAATACATTATAGGTCATTTTGATTGAAACCCTAATTTTGGGTCAACTTCCCAACGACACAACTCATTCATTTGTTATGATTTTGAGGTGGGATCAAATTCATTGGAAAGCTTAAGATATCTACTTAAAATTTTATGTTGAACAAAAATTCAAAATCTCAAAGGAAATACATGTGATAATGCAAGACATTATAGGTCCTTTTGGGTCAAATGCATTAAAAGTAAAAAAAGTCCAACTTCAAGTGCCCATAACTTCTTCATCAAAAATCCAAATGATGCAAAATCTTAGTCCATTTTAATTGTCTTGAAAAGATCTACAACTTTTATGTTGGAGATTGTTTCATTTGAAGCTTGCATCATCAAAACAGAAGGGCTTGAAAGGTGGCCAATTTTAGAAACCTTGCCTTGACATGTTTTGCACATCACACTTTAAACTCAAATTCCATAAATTTCCACACTCCAAATGAGTTTTTATCCAACATAACATTTGTTCCTTATACAAATACCTTTCCAATCATTACTCATATGCTTATATTTGAATTTTTCATGAGTGACTTTCGAAGAGCTGAATATTTGTGACCAATTATGAAATTCACATTGAATCTTGAAATGCAAGCTATTGCAAGGCAAATTACACGTCCATTTCCCTTTGGTCATTGCTCAGAGTTCATTTGGCATTGCTTTTAGGCCTTGTGCATGATCATGCAAGCCCATGCAAGTGATATCCAAATTCATGCACAAGGTTTCCTTCACACTTCCCTTGCCAATTCAACTATAAATACATGCTTCATTCCCTCCATTTGGACAACCAATTCCAACCTGAAATGCTGCAGATTTCATTCCCCAACCATCACTAAAGAAGCAAGTGTCATTTCTCTTAAAATTTTCAGATCTCGAATTCAACTACATCTGGTTGTTTTCATAGATCTAATGCTTCTAGACCTTCACCATACGCTTCATTGAATTTCTGTTTTGATAAAGCAAGCAAGGTTTCAAGCTCAAATCACCAGAACTCGAACTTGAACTCCAATTGGTATTTGCTTCGATTCTCTTAATCCATTGACCTATTGGCTGTGGTTTTGTGTTGGCTGAAGACCTCTCAATGGAGGCATCATGTTTATGCTTTTAATTTTTGCAATTCATTGAGTTCATGATGAATACCAGATTTTTCCATCTCTGATTTCTCAAATCATAGAGATCTAGAGTGGAAATGGATGGTACAGGGATGATGTACATCATCCCAGCTTTCTATTGATGTATAGATCGCTTGATTTGGTTGAGTTTTGAGGTTCTGCATTTTGGCCGGAATCTGGAATCTCACCGGAGAAGACGGTGGCTCCGGTGGCTTCATCAAGTCCAGTTAAATCCTGGCCGTTGGATCCATTCTCCAGATTTGATCTCGCCCCTTCATTGTTATGACTTTTAATTCTTTCCCATACGCGTGCATTGACCGTGAATCACCATAGGCGCGCACTTCTTTGCCTCATGATTTGCCAGCTCAATTAATGAGCTTAGATCAGACGGTCACGCTTTTTTCCAATTTCCATTTTCTGTTTTATTTTCCTTTTATTTTCTTTAATTCCATTTTATTTCAAAAATTAATATCTCTTTCATTTTTAATCCAAAAATTATGGGACCAATTGCATTATTTCCCAAATAAATTCTAGTTTCTATTTCAGATTTTTAATATTTTTTATTTCGTCATTTGATATTTTTTGTGCATTTTCTCTTTTCTGGTTATTTTTAATTCATTTTAACTAGTTTTTTATATTCAAAAAATGCAAAAATATTTTTCTAACCTATTTGAATGATGATGGATCTATGAAAAATATTCTCATCAATTTTTGAATTGATTTCATATTTATTTGAGATTTTAGTTCAATTAGGTTGTTTTTATTCATTTTTAATTGATTAAAATTAGTTTCTGACTTTTAAAAATGCTGAAATTTTTTGTCAAACCTTGTTTGACCTTGCTGAACTTAGGATAAATCACTTGGACCTTTCAAGGTTGATTTGAAGTGATTTTGAAGTTTGACCTTTCCATTTATTTTAATTCAAGTTTATTGTTAATATTAAAAAAATGCCAAAAATAGTTTATTCATTTCTTGACTCCCAATCTTCATCTCACTTCTGTTTTTGATTATTTGACCTTGACTTTCAATGTTATTGGTCAACATATGAGGATTGGTACATGAGGTTTCATTTAATGCACTTTAATTTTGTCATTTTCATTTCTCTTATTCATCTCCTTCTTCTTCTTCTTTTTTTCTTTTTGATCAATGAGTTGAAGGTTGATAAGTTAGCATTGATTAGAGGGATTTAACCGTCCTTGATTCAAATCTAATTCATCTTGATCAATTGATCAAGTGAATGGCTTTGCATTAAGGATAGGTTGTCTTTTAAATCATGCATAAGGCTTAAACCAATACAAGATCAATTGTCTCCTCCTTTTGGCATGGCAAGTTGTTGGGACTTGGTTCACTAATCAAGACTCCTAACTTGTGTTTGTTGCCTACATTATTATTGACCGGCCTCAGATAGTTGTGACTTCTACATAAGTCCAATTACGATTGCTTAACATAGCACTAAATTTGCCTTATGGCACACTAACTACTAACACTAACCATTAACAATTAACCTTTACTTTATGCAATTTACTTTTATGCAATTTACTATTCTTGCACATATTATCCATTTGATTTTCTATTTGCTCACTTGAGCACATGTTTATGTTAATGCCATTTGCCTTTTGCTCACTTGAGCACATAATTGTGTATATATTATTTTGCTTGTGTTTTTGTTTTGATTGTTGTGGACCAAATGCAAAGAAATGGACTTAGTTTCTAGGACTTTTCCTATGCAAAGAAATGGAGAATTGGGCTTAGATTCTAGGACCTTCCTTATGCAAAATTGGAGTAAAATGGACCTTAATGTTGAAGATGGATTAGAAGGACCCAATCTCTAAACTCACTCTTGTCCATTCTTGTTTTACTTCATGGAACTTTTGATGTGTGTGTTTTTGTGCTAGGAGTTTCTCTTTGAGCTTGATTGGAGGATCATCACCATGTTCATCTAAGTGGAAGAAACAAGATACATTGAGGATCTCTTATCAGACTTGTTTGATTGCTTATACTTTGTGCTTGCTTATTCCAAAGGATGGGAGCTACTTGGATCATCAATATGATCTCAAGAGAGGAACTCCTAATGTGGTTTCACTTTCTTTCCCTTTCCCTTTTATTTTCCTTAGGACTTAGCCCTTCTTCTTCATCTCTCCACTCTAACCCAAGCCAAACCTTTTTGTGCAAACATTTAACCATTGTTTTCCAACATTTGAAACCTAAGCCTTATGCTTTTGATTTTCAAACTTTCTTTTCATAACACTTACTTTGAATTGAACTTTTAAGTCAATTTTGACCATTTTTGTACATACTTCCAATTGGTAAATATAACTCATTCAAACTTCTTTTTGTGGTTCCAATGGCCACTTCTTTAATTAAATTTTCCATAACCTTTAGCTATTAGGTTTGAGTTATCCTTGTGGTAGATGTAATACTCACCTATATACTTAGTGATGGACAATGAGTCTTCCATGCTTATTATAGGGTTAACCCATCACTAGCATGTTGAAGCTATCCTCACATGGTGGATTTGTGGTTTGGTTGAGTTTTCTCCCTTTGATAACAAAAGACCTTAAGGCTTTTGGACCAATCAATTCACCAACTCATTTTGAGATTTTTACCCCGAACTACGAGGTTTTGATCCTAATTTTTTGTAAGATGGTACGTAGGCAATGGGTTTATCCATCCAAACAAAATGTAAATAAACTTGTATATTCTCTTCTCATCTCTTCAATCATGTTTGCACAAACAAATTTTCACAAAACAACAACCTTCACAAGTGTGAAAAGGGCTTCCTAAGAGTACCTAGGATGTTTTGGGTGCCTAACACCTTCCCATTGCATAACCAACCCCCTTACCCAAATCTCTGCTTCTTTTACTAGTTTTTGTTAAAACTTTTAGGTTTTTGTTCGCTTTCTAACCATTCCTTTGGATAAATAGGAGTGCGGTGGCGACTCGACTTGTATGATTTACCTTGGATTTAGTCAATATCTCTAAAGGTAACGAATACCCCGCTACAATATGGATGCAAATGGATGCATGAATGCAACATCACACTCAAGGATCAAGCAAAGCACACCAAACGAAGGTCATGGGATGGATCATGTCATCCTTAATATCAATCATCCGTTTTGGTGGATTATGGTTTACACCTTATCAACACCCAAGTTCCATTGATATTAAGGACACAAGAAAGGATCAACCATGAATCAAGGGTTTGTTGCAAGTCACGAGCATGGAGTCTCGGTTTAAGAACCACCCAAAAGGAGTGTACTTGGGTTTAAACCTACCAAACATGTTCTACAAGAGGTTCCCATAGTCATCATCCCATCTTTCGGATATTATCAGAGAAACGACTACTCGTATTCGAAAAATATTCTCAAGAGAGACTCTTATGAGTGTAGTATCGCGTAACAATCGTATCAAATCTTACAGTTGAACGACTTTCGCACTACATCCTAAGAATATGCCAAGATGGGCTTGGTAAACTAAGGTCCTTGGCTTCTAAGGTCTATATTGGAAAGAGTAATGTCTAACCACAACTACTTGTGTGACATTATTGATCCCAACATGACGTCCACCAAGTGAATGGGCTTGCAAGTCAACTTGCTAAGGAATAACTCCACACAAGTCAACAAGACTATGCCATTCTCCTATCCTAAGTGCACTCGAGTTCGGGTATAGAACTCATCTCACAAAGATCACCAAGCATACAAGGAATTAATATTCAAACAATTCAATCATTACATACAATACAGTAATCCCAAATTGCACAAAAATATGTCACAAAATAATATACTCAACAATACAACAAATATGAAAAGTAGGCAAAACCCATTAGGCAAATATTCCCCAGCTGAGTCGCCACTTTTCTGTAGCAGGGTATTCGTTACCATTAGAGATATTGACTAAATCTAAGGTAAACCATACAAGTCAAGTTGCCAACGCACTTCTATTTATCCAAAGGAATGGTTAGAAAGCGAACAAATACCTAAAAGTTTTATCGAATCAAAAACTAGTAAAAATGTTAGAGATCAGGGTAAGGGGGTTGGTTATGCAATGGGAAGGTTTTAAGCACCCAAAACATCCTAGGTACTCCTAGGGAGCCCTTTTCACACTTGTTGTAAGGTTGGTATTTTGTGAAAATTTATTTGTGCAAACATGATTGAAGAGATGAGAAGAGAATATACAAGTTATTTACATTTTGTGTTCGGATGGATGAACCCATTGCCTACGTACCATCTTAAAAAAGATTAGGATCAAAACCTCGTAGTTCGGGGTAAAAATCTCAAAATGAGTTGGTGAATTGATTGGTCCGAAAGCCTTAAGGTCTTTTGTTATCTGTAAGACCCCAATTTTAGCCCTAAGATCCCCCATGGCATCATAACATTGCATTTGCATACCCTCAAGGATCATAAGCATCTTGGTTCCCTTTGCCTTTGGGTGGGACTCCTTGTGATTGGTTTGAGATCACCAAGCATGCTTGAATTATACATCATTGTTTCTCTTATTTTTGTTTATTAACCAAAAGCACAAAAATGTGTCACTAACATCTTTTGTTTGAAGCTTGAGTATCATCCAAGACATCTTGTGGATTCTATTCGGGTGATCAGTCAATACAAGGGAATGACGTGGGTTACTTCCAACATGTTCCAATGGGGTCCATTCATCATTGAAAATGCTAATCTGGAAAGAGTAAAAGTCTGTTCCTGAGTTGTCACGCTCGCTAAGCGAACCATTTCTTTGCTAGGCGAAGGTCTGAGCTGTCATGCTCGCTAGGCGAGCAAACCATTCGCTAGGCGAAGACCACGCGTTCTGAAAACATAACAGAATTTTGGGCCTGAATTGCATTCATTTTAAGCCCACAAAGCCACGAAAATTAGGTTATAAATACCAGAGCTTCATTTCAGAAACAGAGACTGGAGACTATTACAAACCCTGGATTATCAGAGAGAAAGACTACCTGACAGAGAACTCAGAGCAGTCTCCAGACAGCTCTGAAAAGTTCACTCGGACTCACACACTTTTTCACTCCCGTCTCACGCAAACCTTAACATTACTTTGCAAACCCAGTCATGCCATTCGAGTTTAATCGATCTCTCCAATCAGGTTTGCCCTATTCCTATTACTTTATGCCTTCAATTTGAACTTTCTAAATGTGTGATGTATTATGTTTGAATTTGGAAGAGTGGGTATCGTTAGCTTTTGCATATGCATGAATATGTGAAGCCAATGCCTCGAATGTTTAATCACATGATTTCTGAAATGAGTACCATAGGGTTTGGGGTTTCTGAAATCGCACTGTTATCAAAGGAGAATCCAGAATTCACAGACGTTCGCCAGCAACTTCGTTAGGCGAACATGTAGCGAAGCTTCGCTAGCACCTCGCTAAGCGAAGCAGTAGCGAACGTGACAGTAGCTTGTTTTTCTATTTGGTTTCAGATATGTTTTCGTGTTTGATTGTAACATGTTTTACGCCGCATCCATGCATTATTTACCTGTTATTTCTAACCTGTTTGTTGAGTTTTTGTGAGGACTCACGTGACTCTTGCAGAGATGGCTTGCTTGGTATTCCACTTTATTTGTGGGATACCACCCTGGAGGTTTATTCCGATTACCTGTACTGACCCACTTTCTTTGATGGTGCTAGCTTGAGAGATCTCTCGGTTTCTTGTTTTTTGAGTTGCTGTTACTCCGGATCGTTATCCGTGTGGTAGATCTTAATCCCTTTTACATCTTTTAGCATTTTACCGCTTTCTTAGCTGGCAGACCTCGATAGGAGGCATTGTTTTGTGTGTTCATTTTCGTGCCTAAAGACCTCCATGAAGAGGCAATTGACGGATAAAAGGGATTAGTAATCAATCCCCCGTTATTCAGTGTGTCGTTCTTTATGCTCACACTACGTGTCGATGCTTCAGAACAAGAGCCCAAGATCTTTTGTCCGGTCGGTCAGTGGAGAGGGTTCCACCTTTCTGAATCCCCACTTTTTGTCATGAGCTCACCCTGTCCAGGGTTAAGAGCTATGAGGTCTTATCCTCATTACCCCTTTTGCATGAGCGTTCCTAAAACGCAAACAACTCATTGATTTTTATTCTCATAAGAACACGTTTACTCCTTCTACTACAGGCGAGTAAGTCTCCAAAGGTCGAGCATCCGGTAGATTGTGTAGTAACGACGTTCATCCCAAAACTTAACCCGTAGTTAGCCGAACTACGGCTTTCTCTGATTCTCATTCCAGATGAGATACGTAGGCATAAGATGCGATGTCTTACCGAGCACACTCCTCTCTAACCCATAGGTAGCCGAGCTACGAAGACTCTGATTCTCAGATTCAGATGGGATACGTATGCAGTGGATGCGACATCCGTGCGAGTCATTTTCTTTTGACCCTTCTTTTAGTAAGTAGTACATTAGATAAACATACATGCTTTTCTCATACCTTCAATCATGTTTGCACAAATAAATTTTCACAAAAACAAACAACCTTTGCAATAAATGTGAAAAGGGCTCCCTAGGAGTACCTAGGATGTTTTGGGTGCCTAACACCTTCCCATTGCATTACCAACCCCCTTACTCAGATCTCTGACATTTTTACTAGTTTTTGATTCGATAAAAGTTTATAGGTTTTTGTTCGCTTTTTAACCATTCCTTCGGATAAATAGAAGTGCGGTGGCGACTCGACTTGTATGATTTACCTTGGATTTAGTCAATATCTCTAATGGTAACGAATACCCCGCTACAGAAAAGTGGCGACTCTGCTGGGGAAGTAATTTGCCTAGTGGGTTTTACCGACTTTTCATTTTTGTTGTATTGTACTGTATATTTTTTGTGTGACATATTTTTGTGCAATTTGGGATTACTGTATTGTATGTAATGATTGATTTGCTTGATATTAATTCCTTGTATGCTTGGTGATCTTTGTGAGATGAGTTCTATACCCGAACTCGAGTGCACTTAGGATAGGAGAATGGCATAGTCTCGTCGACTTGTGTGGAGTTATTCCTTAGCAAGCCCATTCACTTGGTGGAGGTCATGTTGGGATCAATAATGTCACACAAATAAGTTATGGTAAGACATTACTCTTTCCAATATAGACCTTAGAAGCCAAGGACCTTAGTTTACCAAACCCATCTTGGGCTATTCGTAGGATGTAGTGCGAAAGTCGTTCAAGTGTAAGATTTGATACGATTGTTACGCGATACTACACTCATAAGAGTCTCTCTTGAGAATATTTTTTGGAATACGAGTAGTCGTTTCTCCGATAATATCCAAAAGATGGGATGATGACTATGGGAACCTCTTGTAGAACATGTTTGGCAGGTTTAAACTCTAGTACACTCCCTTTGGGTGGTTCTTAACCAAGACTCCATGCTCATGACTTGCAACAAACCCTTGATTCATGGTTGATCCATTCAGGTATCCTTAATATCAATGGAACTTAGGTGTTGATAAGGTGTAAACCATAATCCACCAAAATGGATGGTTGATATTAAGGATAACATGATCCATCCCATGACCTTTGTTTGGTGTGATTTGCTTGATCCTTGAGTGTGATTATTGCATTCATGCATTCATGCACCCATTTGCATTCATATCATTAAAATAATGAGAAAATTTTCAAGGAACTTAAGAGGTCTATTTGCAAAATTTTCAGACATGGAAAGACAAAGAAGGAATACAAAGAAGTACAGTTTCAGACAACCAGACTTGAAAGAGTTAAGGAATTTAACATCCTATGTATTCGATCCCTTGGGTTTCAAGGCTCGTTTTGGGAAGCTTCTCCCTCTTCTGACTACTCAGGTGGATGAAGGATTGATGAGTGTATTGGTGCAGTTTTACGATCCTTTGTACCGTTGCTTCACGTTTCCGGGTTTTCAGATTTTGCCTACACTTGAGGAGTATGCTTATCTTGTGGGTATACCTGTTCTAGATCAGTTGCCATTCAATGGCTTGGAAAGGGTTCCTACTTCTCAAGAGATAGCAGACATGTTACACATAGATGAATCTCTGGTTGATGCTCAGATGACTACCAAAGGGGGAATTCAAGGTCTTCCTTCTGAGTTCCTCATTGCTCAAGCTACTATGTATGGGAAGGCCATGAGTGAGGACGCCTTTGAGGCCATATTTGTACTTCTCATCTATGGGCTAGTGTTATTCCCCAACATCGACAAGTTTGTGGATGTGAATGCTATTAGGATTTTCTCTACTCTTAATCCCGTTCCGACTCTGTTGGGCGATACCTACTTCTCTTTGCATATGAGGAATGCGAAGGGTGGTGGCGCCATTGTGTGTTGTTTGCCTCTGTTGTATAAGTGGTTTATTTCTCACTTACCTCAGACGGTCTCTTTCAAGGAGAACAAGGAATGTCTACGGTGGTCCACGAGACTTATGTCTCTCACTAATGATGATATCTCTTGGTATAACCGTGTGTATGACAGTGTGTAGATTATTGACTCTTGTGGCGAATTCTCCAATGTACCTCTTCTTGGTACATGTGGTGGGATTAACTACAATCCTGTTTTGGCACGTCGGCAGCTTGGGTTCCCCTTAAAGGATAAACCCAATAACATTATGTTAGAGGGTGTACTATTTCAGAATGGTAAAGATCCCCAAGGCTTGAAGGGCAGAATGGTACGCGCTTGACGCAAGATTCATAAGAAAGGAAGGAAAGAGTTGGGTCCTAAGGATTGCATCGCTTGGGAGCCTTACACTGTTTGGGTTAGGAAGAGAGCGTCTGAGTATCTCATGCCTTACGAGTATCCGAGACCTACACCTATGATTATGGCTGGGCCTTCAACCCTCCCTAATCAAGGAGTAGGGGAGTTGAGAGACGAAGACCGTTCACGTGCCTGGATCCGTGAACGTGAAGAGTTGCTTCAGCAGATTAAGGAGAAGGATGCGTTGATTGAGTTTCTTGAGCATCAGGTTATTGATGACCCTGATGATGTATGGACTTCTCTACTTTCTCAGTCTTCTAAGTTCTGGAAGAGGAAGTATGATCGACTCGCCAAAGAGAAGGCCGATATGGAGGCAGCCTACGAGAGGGAGGTGAAGAGGCTTCGCGCATCTTATCTTCCTGTGTCCCGAGCTTTAGATGATTGTTTCTAGGGATCCATAGGATAATTATTTTCCTTTTCTCTTGTACATGATTGACGATGCTGCACTTCTTTCCAGTGATATTATTTGATGAGATATTTCCGTATGTGATAAAATGCTTAATATTTCCAAAATTTGCAACTAAAACTCTAAAGTTCCTTTGAAATAAAAAACAAATCATATGCACAAGCATTGCATGCATCATATGCATAAGCAGGTTTTATTTCCGGTCCCTTTCCCTGTGGTCTAACTCTGTGTCCTTCATTTATTTTGAAGACAAGCTGACTCACCGGTACTACACTAGAGCCAATATTTCAAGACTGATGGATCATTTAGACCATGAATTCACGAGGCAGGCGCCGTGACATCCACCCTACACCAGAAATTGAAATTCGTGAGAAACAAGAAACTGGTAGTGGTAGGGGGAGAAAGGGCTCTCCTGGTTAGCCATTTGTCTTCCTTCTCTTATATAGATGTTGAGGATGAAGTTTGAACTCCTTTCCAAGTGTTATCTATTGTTGAGCCTATTGAGAAAAGAGCTCCTTCATTTGCTTCCTACAAAGATGCAAAGCTGGCCATTGAGCGTAGTGCAACCACTAGTTTAGGAAAAATGATTGAGTTAGAAGACAACGAGTCTCGGGCTGGCATAGGTTTTTCTTCTGGTACTTTCAACAAGCAAGGGCTATTCAAGAGTGGAGGTTTCATCCACACTGGTCTACATGAGGAGGCTGCTGCCGTTTTAGAAGAAGATACAAAGGATTCTGGCAACTTCATCATCCCTGGTGGGGTCTGCAACAATTGGGTCGCTGTGGATATTCCAACAATTGTCCATAAGTCAACGTAATAATCACTTTGTTTGAAAACCCTTCTCCCATGCCAAAAGGAGGAGTGATGACATTGTTGGCGCATAAATACAATGATATTTTCATTCAATAAATTCATGTTAAATGTTTGTTTTCCAATTATTTTCCCTTTTTGCTTTTGCATGAAATTGGTGATCACATAAAATCCTAAAAAATAGAATAAAATCGATATTTTTCATATGCATAATGATTTGCCTTGTTTGAATTCTAAAGCTTTTCATATCCAAAATCGTTGTGTAGGTTGATTTCTACACCCATTGAACATAATGACCCAACACCATCTCCCAATTTTGAATTCCCTATATTTGAGGCAGAGGAAGATGATGTTGAAGAGATTCTTGATGAGTGTCTCATTACGCGAAAAACCGGCGGGAAAACAAAACAACAGAGCCGCCACCGTGCGTTATATATCCCAAAGGAGGGAAAGGAAACGCTCGAAGTAAATTGGGAAAAGACATGGTCTCGCGACCAAAGAGAATGGGATCGGGATTCGGTTATGCGAAGGGAAGGTATTAGCCCCCCTACGCATCCGTCGTACTCGACGAGATCCACGCACAAAAGGAAGGATAAAGGTTGCTAAAAATTGCTCAAACATCACACACTGGCTGAAAGAGATACAGGAAAGACAACAGAAACTAACTCGGCAGGATATCGAATCCTAGGCCTACGTAGTCTGTCAGGCACAGACATCAGAGTCGACGTAGTTCGGGACATGGGAAACGTGCTCGCTAGGATGTCGCATCCTATGCATACGTATCTTCTCGGACTAAAGAAGAATCAGAGCACTCGTAGCTCGGCTAACGCACGTCAAACAAAACCACACAGGAAACCGACTTCCAATCGCTGGACTTATGTCAAACTCCCCACAAATCAGGCAAACATGGAAACCGAATGCCAATCGCTGGACTTATATCAGACTCCGAACCAACAAACACACACAGGAAACCAACTGCCAATCGCTGGACTTACGTCAGACTCCAACAAAGAAACTGGAAATCGAATGCCAATCGCTGGACTTACATCGGACTCCAACCAGAAAAGGAGAAACAACTCACACAAACAAAAGAAAAGGGCGCCCGGAGAGATCTGCTCATCTCCTGCCTACGTACCTCATCTGGTATGAGGATCAGGGCGACGTAGTTCCCCTACGCAGGGACAAAGGACTAGCCTAACCAGATACAAAGGGAGACACTACTACGGAGACTACGACTCGAGCCTAGCAGTTATCATGCATATCATCCCTAAGTTAAGGTTGCTATCTAACTTGCACAGGGAGCAAGCTATCCTAAACAGCAACTGAGTCATACAGAAGCACAAAGCAAGCACACACACTATATACAAACAGAGGGGCTCAAACAAGGCTAGGCTTTAGTCAAGGGGTCATATCAACCTCGACAAACAAGCCACTGTATCAGGGTGATGTTAGCTCTTAACCCTAACATTGAGAGTTAGGGTGAAGCAGATGAAATGGGAAGTGAGGGGTGTGCCTCACAGCTCTTATCCCTGGCCTGGAAGAGCTTCAGACAAATGAAGCTGTGGGAGTTCAGAAAGTTGGAACTCTTCTATCCACATGACTTACATAACAAAAGATCTTGGGCTATTATCCACAATGCATCAACACAAGGTGTGTGATCAAAGTGGATGACACACTGAGTAGCAGGAGATGGACTACACATCTCTTGTATCTGCCAATGCCTCTTCACTTAGGAGGTCTTTGAATGTACAGGGCACAATGATAAACAAACACAAGCATCGCCTCTTAAGGAGGACTTCAGACAGGTGCCTGCCCAAATAACAGGACAGGTCTTCCAGACTACATGAAGTCAGTGAATTATACCTCAATGCTTAAGCTATCAAGCAAAGCAAAAGCAAGTTCACAATGAACTTAAGCAACTAATGTACCTGAAAACAATCCAACTCAGTCAGTACACCACTCAAAAAAATCAAACAGACAATTAAATGGTCAACAGTCAACAGACATAGTCAAACAAGCCAAGCATCAATGTGCAAGGCACAAGCTCAACTCAAAGGAGCTAGAAGCCACCTACAAAACAAATCAAGATTAGTCAATGCAAACCAAATAGTCAACTCAAGCAATGTGAATCAATTCCTCAAGGCCATATGCTTCTTGTCCTGAAAACAAAACTCAAACATAAGCACAAACCACTAGGACAAGGCCTAGGGTCAAAGTAGGAGAAATAATCCAAAACAGAACATGAAAATTGACAAGAATCAAGCTTAATCAATTAAGAACAATATCCATGTGGTCTCATACCAATAGCATCAACCAAATTCATTTCACAAAGCACATAAGGCAAAGCATGCAAGTTCAAAGCTCATTGAAGCAAACAGAATGAACCAATCCACATCAACTCAAACATAACTCAATAAATCCCAAGAAAAATCATGGCTAAACAGAACTCATCACATGATCAACATACCAAAAATCAAGACATTTGGACAAGTCTAAGCATGGCAAATAAATTCCATGAGGCAAGGCTGGCACAAACAAGCTCAATTGAGACCCAAAATGCTACATCAACTTAGCACAAGCCTAAAACAGAATTGACAAATAATAAATGCCTCAAACCAAATCCACAATAAACTTCAAAGTGTCTAGAATCAATGTGCAAAAATTTAAAGTTCATATGATAAACATCAAGCATTTCTCAAATCATTGAAGTTCATGACTATCAAAAAGTCCACAAATGGTCATCCAGCAAGAAAAATACCAAACAAATCAGAAATCAATCCAAAAATTCATGATCAATCCTAACATCCAGAAGAAGCATCATGCAAAAAATATCATCAATTGGCATTTAATTGGCATGGTAAAGAAAATCAACAAGTTGAGCAAGCAAAGGTGTGACACACATTGTCACACCTACATTAAATAGATCATATCTCAACAACCAAAAATGAGAAAAATGCAAACTCTATACCAAAATGTCAATTAGGATGTCTAGTTTAAGCATGCAAAGTTTCAAAATCATTGGATCAAAACTCATCATTTCATGAAGCAAATAGCAAGGTAGGTACAAGAAAGCACACATATGAACAATCCCTAAGCCAACACAAATTCCATCCGTGCACAAATTCTGGAAAAAATCTCATAAAATACTAGACATCATGAGGAACAGCATGCAAAAAATCCCAGGCCAATTGGATCATCCATCAATGAGTTATGATTTTTTGAATGAATGGAAAAAATAAAAAAAACATGAGCAAGCATGCATGAACATGGAGGGAATAATGAACTAAAAATGCAAAGGCCTAATGGGAAATGTCCCAGCGGGGAATCGAAGCGTGTGAGGATTTGAACTGAGCGCGTTTCCTAATGAAACGCGCCGTTTCATTAAAGCTCACGTGGCACAGGGAAGCAATCGCATCCAATCATTTAGCCACGCTGGATTTAAAACCACCAATGCATGGCAATTAACACAAAACAACATGCAAGTACGCGCTAACTGGATCAAATGCAATTCTGGAAAAAAACCCTAGCATGTTCATCCATATTCATACGTCTTCATATGCTCAAGAACACTTTTGCGCAGAAATTGACAAGAATTACATCATTAGATTTGTCTTTCAACATACAACAACATGCTATGCTCAATTAATGCTAATTCAAACCACATCAAAAGGTTCGATCTAAAGAAGTTTCCTCCACCAAACTTAGATTCAACATAACTTGTCCATTTCTTAATGAAATTTAACGATTCAAAGCTTAGTGTTATCCACATTCAAAGATCTACCAAAAGCACATAAACATTTCAAGAATGGTGATGATCGAATTCTAACCTTAATTGAAGTGCAGAAGTGAAACAAGTTGATTCAAGCTTTGCCAAGTCCAAACAGTCCTTCTTTAGCTCTTGTATGATGATTTGGATGAAGGTTTGGAGGTTGATCTTGCACGATCTAGCTGGAATCTTCAACTGCCATTGATGAGCAAAACTTCAACAGTTCCAAAATGTGCACGAAATCCTTGAAATCTTGCTTCAATCTTGTTCAAAAATGCTCGTGGATCATAGATTGATCAAGAACAAGGCAAGGTTTGTGAAGAATTTGGATGAAAAAGTGAGAGAACCAAATTGTGAAAATTGTGCAATTGGATCTAGATCTGAAATTTTTGATGTGTTAATCCCATTTCTGTTATGATTATGCTATATATATGTTCTGTTAATGATGCTCTTAATCACAATTAGCCAAATGCAAGTGGATTAAGTGAAAATGAAGGTGTAATGCCAATTTTGCAAATTCACCCTATATGCATGAAGACCAATGCTACAGTACACGTTTTTTGTGCTAATTTACTTGCAAAACCTGTTTTAAGCCAAATGCACATGATTGGAAGTGAAAGCTATGCACAATTTTTGAATTTGGATATTCCCTCCAAAATTCAAATGAAAAGTCCAAAATTTTTTGTGATGGAAATGCATGATATGTGATGCATGTTTTGGATAGTACATGTCAAAAACAAGAATGTTGCAAAAAGAACCATTCCATTTGGCCTTATGGTTCAAAAGTTATGCACTTGTGAAATTCAAATTTACTTGACCATGATTGATCCATATCTTCTCAACCATACATGAGAAATTCATGTTCTTGGACTCTTTGGAAAGGTGAGAGCAAGATCTTCAACTTTCATGTTGGACAAAATTTCATTTGAAGCTGGCTTGATGATGTAAACTTGAGGAGAAAACCTTTCCATTTTTGGCAATTTCAAATTACAGGTCACTTACTATTTTTGGAAATTTTCATCTGACCTCAAATCCTTCATTGTTGATGTTTGAAATGTCAAATGATACTTGTATGGACATGAATGAGGATCTCTGAACATCCAACCTTTGGCCAAACCACTTTAAAATTATCCTTAGGTCACATGAACTCAATATACCAACCCTAGGGCTTTGCTTCAATAAGAATTGCACTTGCTTGCTTGCACAACTGGATCTCTTGACCAGTCTTAACTGATGACTTATGCAATGGACAATGCAATGTTATGCAGTGTTAATGACCTAAAAATGAAAATGTATATGCAAATGGGAGGTGCAAATTTGAGGTGCTATAGCTGCCCCTATTCAATCAACTGGGAACCCGAATGGATGAGAGCAATGGATGTCAGACTTTCAGGGTAAACAGGGATTGAATACAAAGAACCGTAGAAATTTGCACACTGCGGGGATCCAAGAAAGGAAAGTTCACCAAGGGCCACTTCCACTGGGATCTGATACTTATTACTGGGGATTTTGATTTTTCCTCAGAACAAAGAAACCACATCCAGACGTCGAAGGACGATGAATGGGAATAGAAATCACAACTAGACGCCAACGGACGACTAGGAAAAACTCGACGTTTATCGAAACCAACGGAGAGGTAACCAGACATTAATGAATGACTGGGAAAGAAAGGGATACAACCAGACGTCAACGGAAGACTAGGAAAAACTCGACGTTTATCGAAACCAACGGAGAGGTAACCAGACATCAACGGATGAATGGAAAAGAAATACATCTAGATGTCAACGGACAACTAGGAAAAACTCGACGTTTACCAAAACCAACGGAGAGGTAACCAGACATCAACGGATGAATGGAAAAGAAATACATCTAGATATCAACGGACAACTAGGAAAAACTCAACGTTTACCAAAACCAACGGAGAGGTGACCAGACATCAACGAATGAATGGAAAAGAAATACATCTAGATGTCAACTGACAACTAGGAAAAACTCAACGTTTACCAAAACCAACGGAGAGGTGACCAGACATCAACGGATGAATGGGAAGACTCGACCAGACGTCAACGGACGAAAGGGAGAAGCTCGACATTTATCGACACCAACGGAGAAGGAGAAGCTCGACGTTTATCGACACCAACGGAGAAGGAGAAGCTCGACGTTTATCGACACCAACGGAGAAGGAGAAGCTCGACATTTATCGACACCAACGGAGAATGAGAAACTCGACGTTTATCGACACCAACGGAGAAGGAGAAGCTCGACATTTATCGACACCAACGGAGAAGGAGAAGCTCGACGTTTATCGACACCAACGGAGAAGGAGAAGCTCGACGTTTATCGACACCAACGGAGAAGGAGAAACTCGACGTTTATCGACACCAACGGAGAAGGAGAAACTCGAAGTTTATCGACACCAACGGAGAAGGAGATGCTCGACGTTTATCGACACCAACGGAGAAGGAGAAGCTCGACGTTTATCGACACCAACGGAGAAGGAGAAGCTCGACGTTTATCGACACCAACGGAGAAGGAGAAGCTCGACGGTTATCGACACCAACGGAGAAGGAGAAACTCGACGTTTATCGACACCAACGGAGAAGGAGAAGCTCGACGTTTATCGACACCCACGGAGAAGGAGAAGCTCGACGTTTATCGACACCAACGGAGAAGGAGACCCTACTGGGGAAAAGCTTAATCACAACCAAACGTCAACGGACGATTGGGAAAAACTCGACGTTTATCGAAACCAACGGAGAGGTAACCAGACATTAATGAATGACCTGTGGGGAAAATACAACTAGATGTCAACGGGCAACTAGGAAAAACTCGACGTTTATCAACACCAACGGAGAGGAGAAACTCGACGTTTATCGACACCAACGGAGAAGGAGAAACTCGACGTTTATCGACACCAACGGAGAAGGAAAAGGAAATTACCACTAGACGCCAACGTACGACTAGGAAAAACTCGACGTTTATCGGAACCAACGGAGAGGTAACCAGACATTAATGAATGACCTGTGGGGAAAATACAACTAGATGTCAACGGACAACTAGGAAAAACTCGACGTTTATCGACACCAACGAAGAGGAGACTCACTGGGGATCAAGGTCACGACAGGGAGCAGACAGGAAGGAACACCAAGGATACCGGGCTGTAGGCATGAAACAGGTGACCGACCAAAGCGTGAATTGGTTTGTGTTCCAAAACACTCATCATCCTGAAGAGGGTTAGAAAAGCAATCTTGTTAAAGGATGGACATTCGATTCCAGAAGGAATACGAATCTTACTCAGTTGGGGAAACAAACAAAGGGTTCAACCAAAGATTGCATGAGATATATTATCTATAGCCGTCAAAATGTAGATAATATACTCGCAAGGAAGATTATCCATAACCGGTTTGTAGGCTGTTAAATGGATAGATCGACCAAAAACATGAATTGGTGTGTGTTCCAAAACACTCAACATCCTGAAGAGAGCGAAAGCAAACTTGTTAAAGGATGGATATTCGATTCCACAAGGAATACGAATCTTACTCAACTGGGAAGGACAAAACTTCGACCAAAGAGCGCATGAGATGTATTATCTATAGCCATCAAAACGTAGATAATACACTCGCATGGAAGATTATCCATAACCGGGTTGTAGGTTGTTAAATGGATAAATCGACCGCAAAAGAAAGGCATCGGGATACCAGGACTAGGTATGTAAATATGACCAATCAAAAAGGGGAAACCACAAACATTACCAGCAAACGGTGAATGAAAGATGACCCACTGAGGATAAAATTGCTTACTCGGAGCAAATATCCAAAAGGAAGGGGAATATCAATATCAAAAACTGGATAATGATAACCACAAAGAGGGGATTACATCTACCGGTTCGTAGGTAGAAAACCGCGGAAAAGTAACCGTCATCGACTAGGATGAGCACAAGGGTTGACTCCACAAAGGGGAGAACATGGAGTTTACATCTACCGGTTAGTAGGTAGAAGACCACAAAGATAGGACTTACAACTACCGGTTCGTAGGTAGAAGCTAACAAACAGTCTGCTGAGAGACAGAGTGAGAAAAAAAGGATTTACAACTACCGGGTAGTAGGTAGAAAACCACAAAGATAGGACTTACAACTACCGGTTAGTAGGTAGAAGCCACCAAATTCCGCTGAGGATAAGATGAATGAGTGCCGGTTAGTGAGCAACTATTCATTTATACCACAGGGAAGCACAAGAGACAGCCACAAGGAAGCCAGTTTAGGATCGATCCAAAAAGGCAGACTGAATCAAGACTCATCCTAATGAGGAAAGAACTCAATAGGGAAAACCCATCCCATTATGTGTGCAGGGAGGGAACGGAAACAACCGTCATCCACGAGGATATAACTCAGTGGGGAGCGCAGAAGGAAATGACAGACACTTTCTGCTTAAGGGGTCGACTCTATATGGAGAGATCAGACACACCCACATTTGCTAGGGGAGGATCTACTAGGGAGATCTGTATCACCAATAGCGAGAGACAACCATCAACAGATACATGGCAACAGATGCAACATGAGTACCAGAATGCTATGATTATGCATGTATGCATTATGCATGATGAATGTATGATGAATGCTGACAAACAGACATGCTCAACACACATAGGTCCGGGAATCAACCATCCGGTACTACTCTTCCAGAGGGAAGGCCAAAATCACCAGAGAGCAAAGAAAACCTGCTGGAGACTGGGACATCAGGGAACAACATCCTCCTATAGGGGAGGAAGGCCACAAAAGGCTTCAGGAGGAATCATCAATCACAACCGGATGAAAGAGTTCAATATACAGGCAGACACGCCACAACAACAACTCATGCTGCAGATCAGAGATACCAAGAAGCAACCAGATCTCTGATGAAGATAGATAGGCATTGATAAAGCTCATCATGCCAACAACTCCGCTGAGGGATCTATCCGAGGGCATGCCGGATTACTGGGGTATCAATCCACCATGTACCGAATCTTCCAAAGAAAACCACCCATGTCGGGGAGAGGAGAAGACTGCTCTGCTGGAGAGACGAAAGTTAAAGTCTTCAATAAACACTCTGCTTGGGAACTGGCCCACAAAAATGTATTCCAACAGCAAACTTGCTGGGGATGCCCCACGGTAGGGCTCAAACAGCACTCTACTGGGGATGCACCACAATAGGGCTAACAGGGACTAGAGGAAAAATGCTGCACTGCCGGGGACATGAAGATGCACAACTTCAACCGACACTACACTGAGCAACCTTGCTGGGGAGAAACCATAAGAGGTTCTACAAGAAAAAGATACACTCGAGATACGAACAAATGTCTTACTTGTTGGTAATCATACCACCCCTGGGAGAGCACTGCGGATCTTCTAAGTATCCTTCCATCATTGTGAATGTTCACTTTGTTTAAGAACAATTTTGTGAAAAATTTGTTTATTTTAAAAACAATGATACTTTATCAATTAAAACATGCAAAACATTTGTTGAGTCGAAACAAATAAGAGTGCAAATAATTGGATAAAAGCTCAAATTGATGTGATGGAATGGTAGTCTGCAAATGGCAAGACTCCATAGATCTGTACAAGTTTGAAATCGGTGATGTATATTGGAGATGGCTACATTGAACATAATGACCTTTCCTCTACCATTCCGAATTTCGATGTATCTGGAGCTTCAGTCGACGACGAATCGAGAATTCCTGGCGGATGACAGATGTAGAACACAGTCTTGTCATGATGCAGTTACTTGCCAAATCCCTAATTTTTGCCTAGATTGCCCCAGTGTGAGGTGATCAATCTAGCGGGATGCAAATTCTTTTTTTTCAATGTCTCTAACTTTTGCCTGGATTGCCCTTTTGGGTTTTCAATCCACCGAGACGCTCCTTTTTGCCTAAGTCGCCCCTTTGGGGTGTTCGAATTAGCGAGTTATTTTGCTTTTTTTTAGGCGAAGTATTTCTTGACTGCATCTGGATTCACAGGACGAGTGAACTTCTTCATCCATTGTTGTAAGTGTCGAAGCACTGCCTGAAAAGGGTCTCTTGACAACATATGGACATTCATAGCTTGGGGTTCACTTGCCCCTGGAATTGGGCACAAAAGACAAGACTTTCTTGAGCACAAGGTCACCTTCTCGGAACACACGAGGCTTGACCTTCTTGTCGAATGCTTTCTTCACTCTCTGCTGATATAACTAACCATGACACATGGCAGTTAATCTCTTCTTTTCGATCAGATTCACCTGGTCGTAACGACTCTGAATCCGTTCAGCATCAGTCAACTTGGGACTTCGAGGGTGCTACTTTTTCTTTTGTTTCTTTCTTTCTTTTTCTTTCTTTTGATTTGGATTTCTTTTGATTTCTTTTGATTTCTTTTGATTTTGCACCCTCCTCTTTCTTTCTTTTTTAAAATGCCTCAGTTGGCTGTTCTGCTGATTCTCGAGACGCAGCTGAGTGATCTTCTTTTCTTGCTCAAGAAGTCGGGAAATCTCGTCAGGAATCCTTTCAACATCATCTTCTTCCGCTTCGAATACAGGGAATTCAAAATTGGGAGATGACGTCGGATCATTATGTTCAATGGGTTTAAGAATAAACCTGCATAATGATTTTGATATGAAAAGCTTTTTGGAAATCAAACAAGACAATCGTTATGCAGATGAAAAGATTGCTTTTATTCTTGTTTTTTTTAGGGTTTTTTGTGATCACCAATTTCATGCAAAAAGCGAAAAGGGAAAACAAATGGAAAAACAAATGTTTTACATGCTTTTATTTAAATGAAAATATCATTGCACAAATGTTGCCAACAATGTCATCACTTCTCCTTTTGGCATGGGAGAAGGGTTTTTAAACCAAGTGATTATTACTCTGACTCATGAACAACTGTAGGAACGCCCACAGTGACCCAATTGCGACAGATCCCACCAGGGATGACAGATGTCATTATCCTTTGCATCAGCAACTTCTGCTTTTGAACAACCCTATTCGTTGAAGACCTCTGAAGACAAGTCAACGCCAGCCCGGGACTTGTTATCTTCAAACTTGATTAACATTGGGACCCAAATCCTCGAAGCTCAGAATCCCTGATCTGATAAGGTCCTGCACCTTATTCTTCAACTGAAAGCAGCTTTCCACATCATGACCAGGAGCACCCGAATGATACACACAATGCTGATCGGGCCTATACCACCACCAAGGGTTGACGGGTATAGCCGGCGGGTCTCTGGGAGTAATCAAGTTCCGCTCTATCAAAGAGGGATACAACTTTGTGTATGACATAGGGATCGGATCAAAAATGATCTTCTTCCTCTCATTACTCGTACCGGCTTGATAACCATTGTGAGGCTGGTAAGCCTGCTGTTGAGGACGATGTTGTTGTTGCTGATATTGCTGAGATGGTCTTCTCTGCTGTTGGGGTTGAGTAGCTGGAATAGTCACAGCGGCAGCCTGACGATATTGTCCTCTGTTCACATTCCTCCGACGGTGCACAACATTTATTTCACCCTCTCCCCTTCTGGATGCCCCAGAGAATGGCTTCTTAGAACTCGAAGATGAAGAGCCAGGATCTTGTATCTTTCCTGCTTTGATAAGACTCTCAGTCCTCGACACACAAACAACAACATCAGAAAAGCTACTGAACGGGCAACTCCCCATGCGGTTCATGAACACACCCTGCAAGGTCCCGATGAACATGTCAGTCAGCTCTCTCTCCAACATCAGAGGTTGCACTCTTGCGGCTAGCTCACGCCATCTCTGAGCGTTCTCTTTGAAGCTTTCAGTTATCACGACTTCATCATCCTCACTGAAGAGAGTGAACATATCCTTCTGTCGGTCAACCAGGGGAGCAAGATGGCGAATAGGAGCACGGGTTGCTCTGACATTAGCAGTCTCTGGAGCAAGAGACTGTCCATTGATCCGAATGCCCCTCAAATCATCACCCACGGCATAGTTGTTGACGGGGATGTTAGCAGCAGCACTGTCATGAACGGGTACACCCACTGGTGACGCACGGTTGGACGGCGGAATCACAGCTTCCTGTCTCTGGGCTAAGGCACGCAGCTCCTCTTGCCCTTGCACAACACCTTGCATCATCATCATAAACTGGGCCATGTTTGCCCTCATCTCAGCTAATTCTGCCTGAACCTGGTCCATGTTTCTCTGATGGTTGAGTCTGGTTGCGTAGTGGTGTGGACGACGATCAGCTATCCTGTCTCAGTCAGGAACCAGAGTGAGAAGTCTCTCCCAAGCAAGTCTGTAATGCAAGGATGATATGCATGATACGGATGCTATTTTATCATGAATGATCCTGATAAAGGATATGCACATGTGGGTTAACTTTTTCTTTTTCATGCATTATTATTTTTTGAAAATAAATATGCTATGATGCAAATGATGGAGCCATGACTGGTCGGCTGAGTATCACGCGGCACGGGATCAAAGCTTCGGCCTGAATTCTGGCATCACAAATCATCTGAAACCCAAAGTCGTCTGAGACCCATAGTCATCTGAGCAAGTACCCTCAAATTCAGCCCAGGGATCCGAAATAAACGGAACCCTCTGGTCAATACCAGGGTCAAACCTCCGGCGTCCAAAAATAAGGAACACAACATCACTGGCAGAAACCTGTACTTGCAAGAATCAGACCCTCCCCTCACAGGTGAATTCTAACAAGGTCATCCTAAGGCGGACAATAGTCTCGCAATCGGGCAAAGATACTCAACGGGTTTGCCCTTTCGGGTGTGCCGTTGCAGCTCTCTTAAGATCGTCTAAACCAAAGATTCGGGAAAGAACGGTCACCGAAGTCAATAGCTCAGATGAGATCACCCAACCTGAGTGGAATAACTCCAAACGGAAGGACTCTCTCAAATGAACCTAGTCCGACTGTGGTGACGCGTCGCAACAACATGCTGATACAGCAAGTGAGGAAACGCGAGACCACGCTAATCCTAGGTGTATACTCGGGCCTGGGTTTTAGCCCCACTCAGAACACCCACCCCAAACAGAGGAACCAACCTGTACAGGATCAGCACAATGATAGTATGATGCATGCAAATAGATATGCACATATATACAACATAATAATCATAAATGCAATAAATAGAGCAACACAAGCAACCTAAACCCTATCCTAGAGAGCGCTAGGAGAGACTCGCTTAGGGAAGATGGCCCAGCAAGAGGTCAACTTCTCTTTGACCCAGCAGAGTCGCCAGCTGTCGTATTACGCGAAAAACCGGCGGGAAAATAAAACAACAGAGCCGTCACCGTGCGTTATTTATCCCAAAGGAGGGAAAGGAAACGCTCGAAGTAAACCGGGAAAAGACATGGTCTCGCGACCAAAGAGAATGGGATCGGGAGTCGGTTATGCGAAGGGAAGGTATTAGCACCCCTACGCATCCGTCGTACTCGACGGGATCCATGCACAAAAGGAAGGATAAAGGTTGCTAAAAATTGCTCAAATATCACACACTGGCTGAAAGAGATACAGGAAAGACAAAAGAAACTAACTCGGCAGGATATCGCATCCTGGGCCTACGTAGTCTGTCAGGCACAGACATCAGAGTCGACGTAGTTCGGGACATGGGAAACGTGCTCGCTAGGATGTCGCATCCTATGCATACGTATCTTCTCGGACTAAAGAAGAATCAGAGCACTCGTAGCTCGGCTAACGCACGTCAAACAAAACCACACGGGAAACCGACTGCCAATCGCTGGACTTATGTCAAACTCCCCACAAATCAGGCAAACATGGAAACCGAATGCCAATCGCTGTACTTATATCAGACTCCGAACCAACAAACACACACAGGAAACCAACTGCCAATCGCTGGACTTACGTCAGACTCCAACAAAGAAACTGGAAATCGAATGCCAATCGCTGGACTTACATCGGACTCCAACCAGAAAAGGAGAAACAACTCACACAAACAAAACAAAAGGGCGCCCGGAGAGATCTGCTCATCTCCTGCCTACGTACCTCATCTGGTATGAGGATCAGGGCGACGTAGTTCCCCTACGCAGGGACAAAGGACTAGCCTAACCAGATACAAAGGGAGACACTACTACGGAGACTACGACTCGAGCCTAGCAGTTATCATGCATATCATCCCTAAGTTAAGGTTGCTATCTAACTTGCACAGGGAGCAAGCTATCCTAAACAGCAACTGAGTCATACAGAAGCACAAAGCAAGCACACACACTATATACAAACAGAGGGGCTCAAACAAGGCTAGGCTTTAGTCAAGGGGTCATATCAACCTCGACAAACAAGCCACTGTATCAGGGTGATGTTAGCTCTTAACCCTAACATTGAGAGTTAGGGTGAAGCAGATGAAATGGGAAGTGAGGGGTGTGCCTCACAACTCTTATCCCTGGCCTGGGAGAGCTTCAGAAAAATGAAGGTGTGGGAGTTCAGAAAGTTGGAACTCTTCTATCCACATGACTGACATAACAAAAGATCTTTGGGCTATTATCCACAATGCATCAACACAAGGTGTGTGATCAAAGTGGATGACACACTGAGTAGCAGGAGATGGACTACACATCTCTTGTATCTGCCAATGCCTCTTCACATAGGAGGTCTTTGAATGTACAGGGCACAATGATAAACAAACACAAGCATCGCCTCTTAAGGAGGACTTCAGACAGGTGCCTGCCCAAATAACAGGACAGGTCTTCCAGACTACATGAAGTCAGTGAATTATACCTCAATGCTTAAGCTATCAAGCAAAGCAAAAGCAAGTTCACAATGAACTTAAGCAACTAATGTACCTGAAAACAATCCAACTCAGTCAGTACACCACTCAAAAAAATCAAACAGACAATTAAATGGTCAACAGTCAACAGACATAGTCAAACAAGCCAAGCATCAATGTGCAAGGCACAAGCTCAACTCAAAGGAGCTAGAAGCCACCTACAAAACAAATCAAGATTAGTCAATGCAAACCAAATAGTCAACTCAAGCAATGTGAATCAATTCCTCAAGGCCATATGCTTCTTGTCCTGAAAACAAAACTCAAACATAAGCACAAACCACTAGGACAAGGCCTAGGGTCAAAGTAGGAGAAATAATCCAAAACAGAACATGAAAATTGACAAGAATCAAGCTTAATCAATTAAGAACAATATCCAAGTGGTCTCATACCAATAGCATCAACCAAATTCATTTCACAAAGCACATAAGGCAAAGCATGCAAGTTGAAAGCTCATTGAAGCAAACAGAATGAAC
This sequence comes from Lathyrus oleraceus, assembly GCF_024323335.1. Classification (NCBI taxonomy): domain Eukaryota; kingdom Viridiplantae; phylum Streptophyta; class Magnoliopsida; order Fabales; family Fabaceae; genus Lathyrus; species Lathyrus oleraceus. Next base: position 60,223,393 of record NC_066583.1, read on the forward strand.
CAATCCACATCAACTCAAACATAATTCAATAAATCCCAAGAAAAATCATGGCTAAACAGAACTCATCACATGATCAACATACCAAAAATCAAGACATTTGGACAAGTCTAATCATGGCAAATAAATTCCATGAGGCAAGGCTAGCACAAACAAGCTCAATTGAGACACAAAATGCTACATCAACTTAGCACAAGCCTAAAACAGAATTGACAAATGATAAATGCCTCAAACCAAAGCCACAATAAACTTCAAAGTGTCTAGAATCTATGTGCAAAAATTTCAAGTTCATATGATAAACATCAAGCATTTCTCAAATCATTGAAGTTCATGACTATCAAAAAGTCCACAAATGGTCATCGAGCAAGAAAAATACCAAACAAATCAGAAATCAATCCAAAAATTCCAGAAAAGGTGTGACACACATTGTTCACACCTACATTAAACAGATCATATCTCAACAACCAGAAATGAGAAAAATGCAAACTCTATACCAAAATGTCAATTAGGATGTCTAGTTTAAGCATGCAAAGTTTCAAAATCATTGGATCAAAACTCATCATTTCATGAAGCAAATAGCAAGGTAGGTACAAGAAAGCACACATATGAACAATCCCTAAGCCAACACAAATTCCATCCGTGCACAATTTCTGGAAAAAATCTCATAAAATACTAGACATCATGAGGAACAACATGCAAAAAATCCCAGGCCAATTGGATCATCCATCAATGAGTTATGATTTTTTGAATGAATGGAAAAAATAAAAAAAACATGAGCAAGCATGCATGAACATGGAGGGAATAATGAACTAAAAATGCAAAGGCCTAATGGGAAATGTCCCAGCGGAGAATCAAAGCGTGTGAGGATTTGAACTGAGCGCGTTTCCTAATGAAACGCGCCGTTTCATTAAAGCTCACGTGGCATAGGGAAGCAATCTCGTCCAATCATTTAGCCACGCTGGATTTAAAACCACCAATGCATGGCAATTAACACAAAACAACATGCAAGTACGCGCTAACAGGATCAAATGCAATTCTGGAAAAAAACCCTAGCATGTTCATCCATATTCATACGTCTTCATATGCTCAAGAACACTTTTGCGCAGAAATTGACAAGAATTACATCATTAGATTTGTCTTTCAACATACAACAACATGCTATGCTCAATTAATGCTAATTCAAACCACATCAAAAGGTTCGATCAAAAGAAGTTTCCTCCACCAAACTTAGATTCAACATAACTTGTCCATTTCTTAATGAAATTTAACGATTCAAAGCTCAGTGTTATCCACATTCAAAGATCTACCAAAAGCACATAAACATTTCAAGAATGGTGATGATCGAATTCTAACCTTAATTGAAGTGCAGAAGTGAAACAAGTTGATTCAAGCTTTGCCAAGTCCAAACAGTCCTTCTTTAGCTCTTGTATGATGATTTGGATGAAGGTTTGGAGGTTGATCTTGCACGATCTAGCTGGAATCTTCAACTGCCATTGATGAGCAAAACATCAACAGTTCCAAAATGTGCACGAAATCCTTGAAATCTTGCTTCAATCTTGTTCAAAAATGCTCGTGGATCATAGATTGATCAAGAACAAGGCAAGGTTTGTGAAGAATTTGGATGAAAAAGTGAGAGAACCAAATTGTGAAAATTGTGCAATTGGATCTAGATCTGAAAATTTTGATGTGTTAATCCCATTTCTGTTATGATTATGCTATATATATGTTCTGTTAATGATGCTCTTAATCACAATTAGCCAAATGCAAGTGGATTAAGTGAAAATGAAGGTGTAATGCCAATTTTGCAAATTCACCCTATATGCATGAAGACCAATGCTACAGTACACGGTTTTTGTGCTAATTTACTTGCAAAACCTGTTTTAAGCCAAATGCACATGATTGGAAGTGAAAGCTATGCACAATTTTTGAATTTGGATTTTCCCTCCAAAATTCAAATGAAAAGTCCAAAAATTTTTGTGATGGAAATGCATGATATGTGATGCATGTTTTGGATAGTACATGTCAAAACAAGAATGTTGCAAAAAGAACCATTCCATTTGGCCTTATGGTTCAAAAGTTATGCACTTGTGAAATTCAAATTTACTTGACCATGATTGATCCATATCTTCTCAACCATACATGAGAAATTCATGTTCTTGGACTCTTTGGAAAGGTGAGAGAAAGATCTTCAACTTTCATGTTGGACAAAATTTCATTTGAAGCTGTCTTGATGATGTAAACTTGAGGAGAAAACCTTTCCATTTTTGGCAATTTCAAATTACAGGTCACTTACTATTTTTGGAAATTTTCATCTGACCTCAAATCCTTCATTGTTGATGTTTGAAATGTCAAATGAGACTTGTATGGACATGAATGAGGCCTCTCTAATCATCTCCCACCTTCAAATCCATGATTGAATTGACAGTTGACTTTGGTTGACTTTCTAGGGTTTTAGATGAATTGCATCTTGACTGAGGATCTCTGAACATCCAACCTTTGGCCAAACCACTTTAAAATGATCCTTAGGTCACATGAACTTAATATACCAACCCTAGGGCTTTGCTTCAATAAGAATTGCACTTGCTTGCTTGCACAACTGGATCTCTTGACAAGTCTTGACTGATGACTTATGCAATGGACAATGCAATGTTATGCAGTGTTAATGACCTAAAAATGAAAATGTATATGCAAATGGGAGGTGCAAATTTGAGGTGCTACAATGAGATCACCCGGCTAATTGAGCATGAAGAGAAGATCATTCAGCCACATCTTGAGAATCTGGAAGTAGTCAACTTGGGGTCGGAAGATTGTGTGCGAGAAGTGAAGATTGGGGCACTTCTGGAAGAATCTGTAAAGAAGGGGTTGATTAAGTTGCTACGAGAATATGTTGACGTCTTTGCGTGGTCATATGAAGACATGCCTGGTCTAGATACAAATATTGTGCAACATATCCTACCTTTGAAACCTGAGTGCGTGCCTGTGAAGTAGAAGCTCAGAAGAACTCATCCTGATATGGCAGTAAAGATCAAAGAGGAAGTTCAGAAGCAATTTAATGCGGGGTTTCTGGTGACTTCTACATATCCTCAATGGGTGGCCAATATTGTGCCCGTGCATAAGAAAGATGGAAAAGTCCGGATGTGTGTGGACTATAGAGACTTGAATAAAGCTAGTCCAAAGGATGATTTTCCTCTACCACATATTGATATGTTGGTAGATAATACAGCTAAATTCAATGTCTTCTCATTTATGGACGGATTTTCTAGATATAATCAAATCAAAATGGCACTCGAGGATATGGAGAAGACACCATTCATCACACCTTAGGGAACATTCTGTTATCGAGTGATGCCCTTCGGCTTGAAGAACGCCGGAGCCACGTATCAATGAGCTATGACTACCTTGTTCCATGACATGATGCATAAGGAGATTAAGGTGTACGTTGACGATATGATCGTTAAGTCAAGGTCGGAGGTTGAACATGTAGAGCACCTATTGAAGCTTTTTCAGCGCTTGAGGAAGTACAAGTTTCGTCTGAATCCCAACAAGTGTACATTTGGAGTCCGTTCTGGCAAGTTATTGGGCTTCAGAGTCGTTATGACCGACTGAATTTGATCGAGGAGAAAAGATTGACGGCTATGTGCCATGGTTAGTTATATCAGCAAAGAATGAAGAAAGCTTTTAATAAGAAGGTCAAGCCTCGTGTGTTCCGAGAAGGTGACCTCGTGCTCAAGAAAGTTTTGTCTTTCGCGCCCGATTCCAGGGGCAAGTGGACTCCAAACTATGAGGGTCCGTATGTTGTTAAGAGAGCCTTTCCAGGCGGTGATTTGATACTTACAACTATGGATGGGGAGGATTTCACTCGTCCTGTGAATTTAGATGCAGTCAAGAAATACTTCGCCTAAAAAATAAAATAAAAAATAAAAACTGAATAGCTCGCTAAGTTGAAAACCCGAAAGGGCGGCTTAGGCAAAAATGAGCGTCTCGGTGGATTGAAAACCCGAAAGGGCGATCCATGCAAAAGTTAGAGACACAAAAAATATATAATAATGATATATGTATCCCGCTAGATTGAGTACCTCATCCTGGGGCAATCTAGGCAAAAATTAGGGATTTGGCAAGTAACTGCATCCTGACAAGACCTTGTTCCACAACTGTCGTCCGTCAGAGATTCTTGCTCATTATCAACCAAAGCATCAAATACATCGGATTCAGAATTGGTGTAGAAATGGTCATTATGTTCAATGTATCCCTTTTCCAATATATATCACCAATTTCAAATTTGTAAAGATCTACGGAGTCTTGCCATTCGCAGACTACCATTCTATCAAATAAATTTGAGCCTTTTATCCAATTATTGGCACTCTTATATGTTTCTATTCAACAAATGTTTTTCATGTTTTGATTAAGAAAATATCATTGTTTTAAACAATCAAATTTTTCATAATTTGTTTTTAAACAAAGTGAACATTCACAATGACGAAAGGATACTTAGGAGATCCACAGTGCTCTCCCAAGGATGGTACGATCCTCAACAAGGTAAGATTTTTGTCCATATTCCTGGCATGACTGTATCTCCTCCCTCCGGAACCTTTTGTGGTTTATCCTACCAAGTGGATTGCTTGTTGAGAGTCACCTCTCTTCCCTTCAGCAGAGTAGCAATCTTTCTTCCTCAGCAGCTTGGATCTCTTTGGGCAAGAGCGGTATATGGTGGTTGATCCCGATAAATCCTTTATCTCCTCGGATAGATTCCCCAGTAGAGTTGTTGGTGTGGTGGACCTTGTCTGTGATAACTCTCGTCCCCAGCTAGAATGACTGATGTTCATCCCCTGCAAGGACAGTCTCCCTTAGGGGACTTGGCTTTCTCTCTTGAGATGTAGTACCGGGTGGTTGATTCCTGGACTTGGTTGTGTTAGATATGTCTGTTTGTCAGTATACATCATACATAAACCACGCATATACATGCATAATTATTATATTCAGATATTCATGTTGCATTCTTTGCCATATATCATTGTTTGTTGTCTCCTGCTATTTGGTGATATACTTCCCCACGCAGATGTGTGTGTCTGATCTCTCCATATAGAGTCGGCTCCATAGGGAGAAAGCGTCTATCCTTTCTTCCATATTCCCCACCGGGTTATATCCTCGTGGATGTTGATTGTTTTTGTTCCTTCCCAACACATATATTGGGATGGGTTTCCCCATTGAGTTATATCCTCACGGGGACAAGTCTTGATTTGGTGTGCCTATCTAGTTTGATCCTAGATCGGTCTCTAGAGACTCTTTTCCTGTTTCCCTGTGGTAAATGAATAATTGCTCAATAATTAGTAATTTCTATCCCCGGCGGAATCTGTGTTTCTCTACCCTAATACCGGTAGTTGTAAACCCTATTACTTCCTTTTTGCAGAGTAACCATTTTTGCTCATCTTTAATTGGTGACAGTTATCTTCATCCAATATTCGGTGATGATATCCCCTCATCTGCTTGGATAATTTCCATGATTACGCAATTTATCCCCAGCGGGTCATCTCTCATCTACCCTGTTGTTGTTGGTGACGATTGTTTCTCTCCTCAATTGGTCATAATTATATACCTAGTTTCGGTATCCCGATGCCTTTTCTTTTCGGTCGATTTTTCCTTTATTAACCCAGTAACCGGTTGTGGATAATCGCCCATGCGAGTATATTATCTACATTCTGACAGTAATAGATTATGTATCTCATGCACTCTTTGGTCGAAGCTTTTGTTCTTCCCCAGTTGATTAAGATTCGTATCCCCTTTGTGGAGTCGAATATCCATCCTGTAATCGAGTTTGCTTTTAGCCCTCTTGTGGATGATGAGTGTCTTGGGAATATTCCCCAATTCACGTCTTGGTTGGTCACCTATTATATGCCCAGTAACCGGTATCCCTGGTGTTCCTTCCTCTCTGCTCCTTATTATGACTTTTTGTCCCCTGTGGAGTCAGAATCCCTGAGTTGAAGTATACCTTTTAGGTTTTCCTCAGACGTTTTGAAGTTTTGATATCTCTCACCCTTATGTCGTTCTTAGATATTCATTCTTCCCGAGCATGTTGTGTCTCTCGCCCTTTCATCGGTGTTCAGATCCCATGTCTCGTTGAGCTTATTACCCAGTAAACCGGTAATACCTCGTCCCGCTGCTTCCCCAGCAAGGTCCCTTGGTGGATTGTCTTCGTCCGGATTTTTCTCCGAAGTATCTGTTGTGGATAGTTTTTGCTGTATTGGCATATTCCCCAATACCTGCATCTTCGAGTCAGCTCGAGTCTTTCCAATGGATTTATTCCCTTTGGAATATTGTTCCCTAAGCTTTGAGTCGTGACTGCTCGCGCATTTTTATCCCTTTTCTATCCCCAGGAGAGTCCCCAGGGTCTTGGTCCCATGGAGTGAATTAGTCATATGGATTATCAGTGGTTTCTGATTTTCTTTGCTTTTGTGTACACATATATCCACAAAGTGTTACCATTTTTCATACCTACATTTGCATCATGAGGTCTCTTAGGGACCAAAATTCGTCTCTTCGTTATTATTTAAGCCCATTCTACCCCGTCGAGATGAAGATTTCAACCTTCACTTCTCCGGCCAGAATGACCTTAAATAGGGGCATCTGTAAGACCCCAATTTTGGCCCTAAGATCCCCCATGGCATCATAACATTGCATTTGTATAGCCTCAAGGATCATAAGCATCTTGGTTCCCTTTTCCTTTGGGTGGGACTCCTTGTGATTGGTTTAAGATCACCAAGCATGCTTGAATTATATATCATTGTTTCTCTTATTTTTGTTTATTAACCAAAAGCACAAAAATGTGTCACTAACATCTTTTGTTTGAAGCTTGAGTATCATCCAAGACACTTTGTGGATTCTATTCGGGTGATCAGTCAATACAAGGGAATGACGTGGGTTACTTCCAACATGTTTCAATGGGATCCATTCATCATTCAAAATGCTAATCTGGAAAGGGTAAAAGTTTGTTCTTGAGTTGTCACGCTCGCTAAGCAAACCATTTCTTCGCTAGGCGAAGGTCTGAGCTGTCATGCTCGCTAGGCGAGCAAACCATTCGCTAGGCGAAGACCACGCGTTCTGAAAACATAACAGAATTTTGGGCCTGAATTGCATTCATTTTAAGCCCACAAAGCCATGAAAATTAGGTTATAAATACCAGAGCTTCATTTGAGAAACAGAGATTGGACACTATTACAAACCCTGAATTATCAGAGAGAAATAGTACCTGACAGAGATCTGCTCACCCTGACGTTCAATGTCAGTGGTTAAGAGCCTATTTGACTACCTTTCCATGGCTTATTTGTCGAGGTTGATATGACCCCTCTTGACTAAAGCCCTACCCATGTATGCTTGAGTCCCCTTGTTGGTGTGTTTACTTTATGCGATATGTTTTTTTGTGTTGTGTGATCATCTCCCCATAGCACTGCTAGGCTTCGTATAGTCTCTCGTTTTCATGTCAATTAAGGTAGCTCGGTTCCTTCGTCTAGGACTTCCGTTTTGCATGATCATTCCTAAAACACAAATAAACTCTTTGATCTTCTTTTCTTAAGAACACGTCAACTTCTTCTACTACAGGTGAGTAAGTATCCAAGGGTCGAGCATCCGGTAGATTGCGTAGTAACGTTGTTCATCTAAAAAACACAAAACAAACAAAAATAGGTTAGCCGAGCTACGGTGCTCTAATTCTCAATCCTTCTTGAGATACGTATGCAGCAGGGTAGGGCCTGTGCGAGCAATAACTCTTACTTTTCCCTACATTGATTTTCTCTCTTTCGCATCGCATATAGGACTTTTTATACACACACTTTAGACATAATTAGCAAGCGTGGATCCTGCGGAGTACCACAGACGTGAAGGGGTGCGATAACCTTCCCTTCACGTAACCGGCCCCCTTACTCAGTTTTCTTTGGTTCGAGACTTTGTTTTATCCGTTCCCTCTTGGTTATGCAGTACTACCTCTCCCTCCTCTTGGGATAAAGGTACATAGCTGGCGACTCTACTCTTTTTTCCTCGCCACCTCTTTTCGTGTTTGTACTTGGATTCGGGAAATCCGGGGAGCGACAAGCTCAAGCAATCAACATAATCAAAAAAGCTCTTAGAAGATCCCCAATGTTTCTTGTATCTTTCACTTTGGATGAACATGGCAATGGTTCTTCAATTTGAGCTCACATAGGATCCCCTAGCACAAAAGCACACACATCAAAGAATTCTATGAAGTAAATCAAGAATGGACAAGAGTGAGTTTAGAGGTTTAGTCATTCTAATCCAACTTCAACATTTAGGTCCTTTTACTCCAATTTTGCATAGGAAATGTCCTAGAAACTAAGTCCATTTGTTCATTTCTTTGCATTTGGTCCACAACAATCAAAACACAAGCACAATAATATATACACAATTATGTGCTCAAGTGAGCAAAAGGCAAATTGCATTAACATAAACATGTGCTCAAGTGAGCAAAGAGCAAAACAAATGAATAATATGTACAAGAATAGTAAATTGCATAAAATGTAAAGAGCAAGAAGTAAATGTTAATAGTTAATGGTTAATGTTAGTAGTTAGTGTGCCATAAGGCAAATTTAGCGCTATGTTAAGCAATCATAATTGGACTTATGTAGAAGTCACAACTATCTGAGGCCGGTTAATAATAATGTAGGCAACAACACAAGTTAGAGGTCTTGATTAGTGAATCAAACTCCAATAACTTGCCATGCCAAAAAGAAGATGAGAAATGATCTTGTATTGATTTAGGTTCTTTGCATGATTTAGGAAGCAACCTATCCTTAATGCAAAGTCATTCACTTGATCTATGATCAAGATGAATTAGATTTGAATCAAGGAAGATTAAACCTTCATGTATCAATGCTAACCACCAATCTTTAACTCATTGATAAAAAAGAAGAAAGAAAGAAAGAAGAAGAAGAAGAAGAAGAAGATGAAGAATTAAAGTGCATTAATGGAAATGGTATGTATTAATCAACAAGTATTGAGCAAAGATAGAGAAGATCAAGGTCAAACAATAGAAAACAGAAGCAAAATGAAGATTAGAAGTCAAGAAACAAATAAAATATTTTTGGCATTTTTTAATATTAAAATAAAACTTGAATTAAAATAATAAAGAAAGGTCAAACTTCAAACTCACTTCAAATCAACTTTGAAAAGTCCAAGTGAATTATCCCAAGTTCAAAAAGGTCAAACAAAGTTTGACAATTTTTTTTAGCATTTATAAAAGTCAGAAACTATTTTAAATCAATTAAAAATGCATAAAAATAACCTAATTGAACTAAAATCTCAAATAAATCTCAAATCAATTAATAAATTGTTGAGAATATTTTTCATAGATCTATCATCATTCAAAGAGGTTGGAAAAATATTTTTGTATTTTTTGAATATCAAAAACTATTTTAAATGAATTAAAAATAACCAGAAAAGAGAAAATTACTAAAAAATATCAAATGACAAAATAAAAAAAAATAAAAATCATTTTTAGAAAGTAGAAATTAAAAGGAGATGAATGAAATTGGTCCCATAATTTCTCGACCAATAATAAGAGAGATATTAATTTTCAAAATGAAATGGAATTAAAATAATAAAATGAAAATAAAACAGAAAATAGAAATAACGAAAAAGCGTGAGCCATTGGATGAAGATTCATTAATTGACGTGGATCATCACATGGCCTAGAAGCGCGCGTTCACCATACACCTTGGTCAACTGAAACACACTGAGCCTTTAAATAAGTCATAACAATGGACGTGTGTGATTGAATCTGGAAAAAGCAATGGACGGATCTGATTGAATCTGGAGACCAGACGGTGGCCAGCGCCACCGTCTTCTCCGGCCAAACTCCGGCCACATCAAAAATTGAAAAAGTTAAAATGGCAACCAAAATGCACTATCCATGCATCAATCGAGAGCTGGGGATGATGTACATCACCCTTGTACCACTCAATTCCATTCTAGATCTCTATATTGAGAGAAATCATAAGTGGAAATTCTGTGGTGTTCATGTGAACTTCATGATTTTCAAAAATTGAAAGTATAGGATTGTTGCCTCTATGCAGAGGACTTTAGATCACACAATAACAAAGAAAATAGAGCACTATACAAGCTGGTTCGAAGTAAATAAAATTTAAAGTAAACCTTTGAATTGCAAGGCTTTGAGTCACGATCTTTGGATGCTTTTGCTTACAGTAGACAATATGGATCAAGGAGAGAAGGTTTAGGAACTTTGAGATCTGAAGATTGATCAATGAAATCAAAATTCAGATCTGAAAAATTTGAAGAAAAATGGATTAGTTCCTTTAGTGATGGCTAGGATTTCAGTTTAGCAGCAATTGGGGCGCCTTAAGGTTGCTAAAATGAGAGGCAATGGCATTGTATTTATAGTTGAGCAAGGCTGAGTTGCATGAACAAATCATGTGCATGGATGGAAAGGGCCTCCATGCATGGGCCTGTACAGGCGTATGGAGGGCCCAATTCCACTTGGATTTGCAAGCTTATGCCAAAGGGAATGAGAATGGATGTGCATAATGAGTGTGCTGAGCTCATGCAATGTAAATTTAATAGATTTTCAAAAATGCACCAACATGTTCATGCTTTCGAAAATGCCATGTCCATACTTGAAATGCAACCTTATGAGTAATGGTTGAAAAGCTTATTGCATAAGGAACAAATTTTATATTGATCAAAACTCCATTTGGGCCTTGGAAATTAATGAAAAATGGACTTGAAGTGTAGGGTGCAAAACATGCATATGTGAGATTTTCAAAATTTACCAAAGTTCAAGCCTTTCTGTCTCATTGGTGCAAGCTCCAAATGACAAAATCGTCAACATCAAAGTTGTATATCTTTTCAAGACAATCAATTTGGACACAAATTTTGCATCATTTGGATTTTTTATGAAGACGTTATGGGCACTTGAAGTTGGACTTTTTCACATTTCAATGCATTTGGTCCAAAGTGACCTATAATGTTTTGCATTATCACATGTATTTATTTTGAGATTTTGAAATTTTGAAATTTTGCTCAACACAACATTTGAATTAGACATCTTAATATTTCCAATGTATTTAGTTTGACTTCAAGATCATAAAAAATGAAGGAGATATGTCTTGGGAAGTTGACCCAAAATTAGGTTTCAGCCAAAATGACCATCCGTCGTCCACCTCAGGATGGCGCAGGTACCAGTGATCAGCAGTAGTATGTCAGGTGAGTCTCCCCTTATCTTATTTCAAAATATTGGGGACAATGTTCAATTTAAGTGTGGGAGGAGACTTTATCATTTTCTATTTTTCTTTGCTCTTTTTAGTTAGTTTGTTTATTTTTATTGCTTTTTAGTTGTTTACTTCGTTTCATTTTGCTTTTAGTTTGAGTGTTTTAGATAATGCATGAGTCTGACGAGTCACCAGTATAGTGTATCTTTAGTACAGTCTAATCTCCCCATTCCTTTAGCCCTACCAAAAAAAAAATTTTTGCAAAAGAAAACGATGTTATTATGAAAGTTTTTGGGTTTTTAAGACGGGTTTGAGTAAGGATGCGGTGATTTGGGAGAACTTTTTGAAACATCAGTATTGTTTTAGCACCATAGACTTCATGAAACCCCAAATACCATGGCCTTAATCATCATTTCAGTATAAGTCCTCAGTAGTTTATTCCAGCAGTCAGCTCCGGCCTACGCATCCTCTACGTAGGGGACCGATGAACATAAGTGAATGATCCAGTGAAATAAATAATAGAAAGCAAAACGGCAACTCAGGTATAGGTGACCCTCACAAAGTCATTTAAACCAAAAAGTTTGTAAATAATTTCTACAAAAGAAAAAGAAAAAGAAAAAGAAAAACTCACCCACTGTTAGTTGGTTCAGAGGTATCTGGCGCTGAACTCGGTAGGGAGGATTACGATCCGATCCCCCACAACTGCAGTTAGGTCAAATAAAAGGGTTTACACATATTTATGTACCAGGAACCCCATGTTTAGATCATAATCACTAACAGGTCACTCTGCTATGAAGCATGTACGGATAACGGGCTTAATGTGATTGCGCCTGAATGAAAAGGACACAAAAAGAGATGAAGAGGCAGGCCTAGGTATTGTGGGATAATATGGGTTGGTTAATATAGGAATGGAGTTTATGTTCGTGTTTGCGGATAAGTGTCATCATGATACCCTTAGTTCACTCAGTCAGTACCTATCACTGCATCCCGACTTGAACTTAGAAATCTTTTAGCCCGAATCACTTGTTGACACCAGTTTTTCTTCTATGAGCTCTTTAGTGTTTTGCTTGAGGACAAACAAGGGTTTAAGTGTGGGAGAATTTGATGACACTGAAATTCACCGTATTTTCGACTCTGATTTCGCATGCATTTTAGTTGTTTTATTATTATTTTGTTATGTTATTACTATGTTTCTCTTTGTTTTCATGTTTTCAGTCTAATCGGAGCCCCGATCGAGAAAACGAGTGAAAACGTGCTAAAAACCCTAAAATTCAGCATTTTACACTTGTGGCTCCCACTGTGGTTGGCACCATGGGTCCAACCATGACGTGTCACAACTCAACTTCCCTCAACTGCCACGTTCCCCACTACCTCCACTTGGGCGCCACACTTTGCTCTTGTGGCGGGCGCCAAGGGGTTGTGGCGGGCGCCACAAGAAGAAAAGTTTTCCCTCCCAATTTCAAATTGAAGGGCATCCTTGTCTTTTCCATTATTTTACTTGCCTATAAAAAGAGACTCGAATTCATTTGTTTAATCATCCAAACTTAGAGCAGATGCAAACTTAGAGCAAACATAGTTTCACTTAGGCATATATTTAGTATTTTAAAAGTGGTAATCGCTTCGCATTGAGGTGTTACCACAATTGTGTAATCAAGTATGTGATCGAGTCTGTAATCGAGTTTGGAGCACTTTGGAAGGAAGTTAATCCTGCCGCCATTTTCATTTCCGCCTCCCATTTTATTCAACCCTCCGATTGGAGGAGGTTTTTATTGCTTGCCTTTATCTATTTTATTTTCCCGCACTGTCATTACTTTATTTATTTCTCGCACTCGCTTTACTTTATTTATTTCTCGCACTCACTTTACTTTATTTATTTCTCGCACTCGCTTTACTTTTATTTATTTCTCGCACTTGCACTACTTTTATTTACTTTTCGCACTCGCACTACTTTTATTTACTTTCCGCACTCGCACTACTTTTATTTACTTTCCGCACTCACACTACTTTTATTTAAATTAAAATGCACCTTTACTTTACCATGTCTAACTAAACCTATAAGGTTAGAATTTAAGGATCGTAATTGAACCGATAATCCGTACAATTGTTCAGTGAAATACTTAAGGGATTTTTTTACGTTCAACTTAAGTTTTCCCGTACTTAATTTCCGTTGGGTAAGATCAAAAGCCGTCCAACGTCCTTTTAAACTTAATTGTTTTTAACTATTTCAAAAACAGCGAAAGCACTTTGTTTAGTTCATTAGGAGTTTTTAACTTAAGAAGAAAAGTGATTTTAAAACTATTTTCGGACGCGTTTATAAGTTTAGAGTCTGGTTCGTGAGAACCTCTTTTGGTTAAGAAATCCAGGTTAAAATACTTTTCAACTTAGTCAAGATACTATATTTCTTAAAAATAGGTTTACTACTCTAACGCAATGCGTGCCTTTTTATAAGTGACAATAAGAGGGTTTTATTAGGGAGTGCAACTCGGTTCTAAATACGCGAAAGCGACAATTCCTGTTAAATTGGTTCTTTTCAAAGTAGGAAATGTTGCCCATAAGTAGTTCTATTAGCAAGTACTTGGATTATTAATTGATTATGTGAATTACATTTGAGCCTGTCTTTATCAATTGAACTTATTCAACACTTTACTTTTAATTGCACACTCTAAAAACCCCTATTTTGACTACCTTAGATAAACACCATAACAATAGATAACGATAGATTGACATTTGGTCTTTGTGGATTCGACAATCTTTTATATTACTCTGACGCGTTCGTATACTTGCAAAAAGCATGCATCAGTAACCTTGGGTTGTTCTCTAGATCTCTATGGAAGGAGAAATCAGAGATGGAAAATCCAGGTACTTGATCTGAAGTTCAACAATTCACAAAATTAAAGCCACCACTGGCTTGCCTCTCACATGAGGACTTTAGAAAACCAAGCAAACTCAAGCAATGCATAATATATAGTGAGATTCGAAGCAAAACAGTTCAGATGAAAACCTTTAAAGTGCAGCTTTGATGAGCACGATCCAACCAATCTCTTGCTTGCAGCTTGATCTTGAGGTATGGTATGAGTGCAAGGCTTAAGAATTAATGTTGAAAATCAACTGATGTTGTTGAAAATCAAACTTGAAAAAGAGAAATGAAAATTCAAATTCCTTTGGTGAGAGGTTAGGATTCAATTCCAGCAGGGTTTCAGGCGCCTTCAGGTTGAGAATTGAATGAAGCAATGAGTTTATTTATAGCTGAGATCCAAGGGAAGGTGGATGGAAACCGTGTGCATGAGAATTGGGTCCTCCATGCATGGGCCTGTACAGGCGCATGTGAGGCCCAAAAGCTAATGCAAATGAATGCTGAAATGATTTGGAGAAGGTTTGGACGTGTGGTTTGCATTACAATTGCTTGTGTATGAAGTTTCATAATGAAATGCATAAATGGTCACAAAAGTTCCTCTCTTCGAAAGTACCATTTGGAAAATCCAAACATAAGCATGTGACTAATGGTTGGAAAGGTATTGGCATAAGGAACAAAAGCTATGTTGAACAAAAATTCATTTGGAGTTTGAAAAATCGTTAAAACTGGCCATGAAGTTCAAGGTACAAAACATGTTCTTGAAAAAATTGCCAAAAAGAACCAACTTCAAGCCCTTCTGTTTCAATGATATAAGCCTCAAATGGAAAAACCTCCAACATTAAAGTTGTAGATATTTTCAAGAAAATTAGTTTGGATTTAAATTTTTCATCATTTGGATTTTTAATGAGAATGTTATGGGCACTTGAAGTTCGTCTTTTTCAAGATTCAATGGCTTTGGTCCAAAGTGACCTATAATGTTTTGTATTATAACATGTGTTTATTTTAGGATTATGAAATTTTGTCCAACATAAAATTTGAAGTAGACATCTCAAAATTCCAAATGCACTTGGTCTCACATCAAAATCATTAAAAATGAAGGTGTTAGGTCCTTGGGAAGTTGACCCAAAATTAGGGTTTCAATCAAAATGACCTATAATGTTTTGAAATGAATGATGACCTTCCAAGTTTCAAATGGATTTTAGATGAACATGAAAGTTGTTCATATGGTTCTTAAGAACATTGTTTCTCTTGGGGTCATCATAAATTGAGAAACACATCAAAAGTTAGGTATCAGTGGATTTCAAAATAGCCATATGACTTGACTGGTCAACTTCTCAAGTCCAAACTTCAAATCTTGATGAATGAATGATTTAGGAAACTCACATAGGCTCATATATGCATAAAATAATGAATTAAAGAACTTCCCTTGATTAAATTTGATCATAGGTTGAGCTTGCTTCATGAGCAAGGCACAGTCAAAGCACAATTGAATTAGGGTTTCCTTGGGAAACAATCCTCAAGCCCTTTGGGCTATCTTGATCAAATAGGAAAATTTAGATACTTGGGAGACATATATGATGATTGAGAGCTTTGGGAACCATTGTCATGCTTGCTTTCATCTTCATCTGGCCACTTCAATGGGCATGGGGCTTCGTAGAAAGCGAACAAAAACCTAAACGTTTTATCGAATCAAAAACTAGTAAAAATGTCAGAGATCGGGGTAAGGGGGTTGGTTATGCAATGGGAAGGTTTTAAGCACCCAAAATATCCTAGTTATTCCTAGGGAGCCCTTTTCACATTGGTTGTAAGGTTGGTATTTGGTGAAAATTTATTTGTGCAAACATGATTGAAGAGATGAGAAGAGAATGTACAAGTTTATTTACATTTTGTGTTTGGATGGATAAACCCATTGCCTACGTACCATGTTTAAAAGATTAGGATCAAAACCTCGTAGTTCGGGGTAAAAATTTCAAAATGAGTTGGTGAATTGATTGGTCCAAAAGCCTTAAGGTCTTTTGTTATCCAAGGGAGAAAACTCAACCTAAAACCACAAATCCACCATGTTAGGATAGCTTCAACATGCTAGTGAGGGGTTAACCTTATAATAAGCATGGAAGACTCATTGTCCATCACTAAGGATATAGGTGAGCATTATATCTACCTCAAGGATAACTCAAACCTAACAGCTAAAGGTTATGAAAAAATTTGATTAAGAAAGTGGCCATTGAAACCACAAAAGACATTTGAATGGGTTATATTTACCAATGAGAAGTATTTACAAAATATAGTCAAAGTGGATTAAAGATTCAATTCAAAATAAGTGTTATGAAAAGAAAGTTTTAAAATCAAAAGCCTAAGGCTTAGGTTTCTAATGTTTGAAAACAAATGTTAAATGTTTGGACAAAAGTTTTGGCTTGGGTTAGAGTGGAGAGAAGAAGAAGAAAGGCTAGAGTCCTAAACATACAAGAGAGAAGGGATAAGAAACAAGACCACAAATAGAATTCCTCTCTTGAGATCATATTGATGATCCAAGTAGTTCACATCCTTTGGAACAAGCAAGATAAATAAATACTCAAGCAAGCAAGCACACCATCACAACAAACTCCTAGGAATCTTCCAATGGCTCTTAGATCTCTCTCTCTTATAAGCTCATGGCAATGGTTCCTCAATTGGCTCAATGTTGGAATCCCTAGCACAAGAACACACACATTAAAAAGTTCCATAATGCAATCAAAGAATTGACAAGAGGGAGTTTAGAACTTAATCCTTTCAAAGTTCATCTTCAAGTTTTAAGAATTCTAAAGGCATGAGGCCTAGTTGCTCTTTGACATTTTAAGCACTCTAAAGGCATGAGGCCTAGTTGCTCTTCAAACTCCATTAGCTTGGGGAAAGTCGTAAAGTCTAAGTCCATTTGTCCATTTTTGCATTTGGTCCACAACAATCAAAACAACACACAAGCACAATAGTATATATACACAATTATGTGCTCAAGTGAGGAAAAGGCAAATTGCATTAACATAAACATGTGCTCAAGTGAGCAAAGGAAAAAGCAAATGAATAATATGTACAAGAATAATAAATTGCATAAAATGTAAAGAGCAAGAAGTAAATGTTAATAGTCAATGGTCAATGTTAATAGTTAGTGTGCCATAAGGAAAATTTAGCGCTATGTTAAGCAATCGTAATTAGACTTATGTAAAAGTCACAACTATCTGAGGCCGGTCAATAATAATATAGGCAACAACACAAGTTAGAAGTCTTGATTAGTGAACCAAGTTCCAACAACTTGCCATGCCAAAAAGAAGAAGAAATATGATCTTGTATTGGTTTAAGTCCTTTGCATGATTTAGGAAGCAATCTATCCTTAATGCAAAGCCATTCACTTGATCAATTGATCAAGATGAATTAGATTTGAATCAAGGAAGATTAAACCTCCCTAATCAATGCTAACTTATCAACCTTTAACTCATTGATCCAAAAGAAGAGAAGAAGAAGAAGATGGAGAAGATAATGGACATGGAAAGAATAAAGTGCATTAAAATAAAATAGAATATACCAATCAACAAGTGTTGACTAATGACATTGAAGATCATGGTCAAACAATCAAAAACATAAGTGGGATGAAGATTGGAGGCCAAGAAATGAACAAAATATTTTTGGCATTTTTAATATTTAAAAATAAACTTGAATTAAAATATTAAAGAAAGGTCAAACTTCAAAATCACCTCAAATCAACTTTGAAAAGTCCAAGTTATTTATCCCAAGTTCAACAAGTTCAAACAAAGTTTGACAAAAAATTTCAGCATTTTTAAAAGTCAGAAACTATTTTTAATCAATTAAAAATGAATAAAAATAACCTAATTGAACTAAAATCTCAAATAAATCTCAAATCAATTAAAAAATTGATGAGAGTATTTTTCATGGATCCATCATCATTCAAATAGGTTGAGAAAATATTTTTGTATTTTTTTAATATCAAAAACTATTTAAAATGAATTAAAAATAACCAGAAAAGAGAAAATTCACAAAAAAATATCAAATGATGAAATAAAAAATATTAAAAATCATTTTTAGAAACTAGAATTAAAAAGAGAAATAATGCAATTGGTCCCGTATTTTTTTGGAATTAAAATGAAAGAGTTATGAATTTTTGAAATAAAATGGAATTAAAGAAAATAAAATGGAAATTAAGAAAATCAGAAAAAAGGAGAGGCGTTGGATGAGATTTCATTAATTGACGTGGAGGATCAAACGCTCCATATGCGCGCGCTCACCATAGGCCTTAGTCAATGAGACACACAAGGCATTAAAATAAGTCATAAAGATGGAAGGTGGAGATTAGATTTGGGAATCAGATCCAAGGGCCCATACTCAACCTGGAAAACGGACGGTGGTGTACACCACCGTCTTCTCCAGCGAGTCCAGGGATTCCGGCCAAAGTTGCAGGTTCAAAAATCTTAATAAAAATGGGCGATCCTCATATCATTGGAATGCTAGGGTGATGTACATCACCCCTGTACCATTGGTTTCTCTTCTAGATCTCCATAATAAGAGAAATCATAAGGAGAAAATGATGGAGTTCAAACTGAACTTGATGTTTTTTGCAAAATTGAAAGCACAATTCAAATGCCTCTAATGAGAGGACTTCAGCCAGGCCAAGAAACTTAAGAAATAAGCAAGAGATAATGAGTTTCGAAGAAAAAAAGATCTGATAACCACCTTTCAAATCCAGATCTTGAGAGCACGATTCTCCTCAACTAATGCTTGCAGTAGGATCTAGTGATGCAGATGTAGCAAGGCCAAGGAATTGTAGGTTTGAAAATCAACCAAGGTAGTTGAAATTCAGATCTGAATTTTAAGAAGAAAGTAGAAATTCCTTTGAGTGTGGTTATGGATTCAATCTTGCAGCATTTCAGGCGCCTTCAGGTTGAGTTTTGAAGTGAGCAATGCCTTCTATTTATAGATGTAGCTGATGCAAAGTCATGAAGAATTCGTGTGCATGAGAATTGGATCCTCCATGCATGGGCCTGTACAGGCGCATGTGAGGCCCAAAACCTGGTGCAAATGGATGCTGAGCTTGTGTGGAGGAGGTTTGCAAGGCAATGGCTTGTGCATGAAGTTTCATCATGAATTGCATAATTGTGCCTAAAACTTCATCTCTTCGAAAATGTCAATTAGAAAATCCAAACATAAGCATGTGGGTAATGGTTGGAAAGGTCTTGACATAAGGAACAAATTTTAAGTTGGAAAAAAACTCATTTGAAGTGTGGAAATTTATGAAAATAGGCCATGACGTTCATAGTGCAAAACATGCCTTTGAGAATTTATCAAAATGAACCAACTTCAATCCCTTCTGTTCTGATGATGCAAGCCTCAAATGGAAAAACTTCCCAACATCAAAGTTGTAGGCCTTTTCAAGAAAATCAATTTGGACTTACATTTTGCATCATTTGGATTTTTGATGAAGAAGTTATAGGCACTTGAAGGAGAGGCGTTGGATGAGATTTCATTAATTGACGTGGAGGATTAAACGCTCCACATGCGCGCGCTCACCATATGCCTTAGTCAATGAGACACACTAGGCATTAAAATAAGTCATAAAGATGGAAGGTGGAGATTAGATATGGGAATCAGATCCAAGGGCCCATATTCAACCTGGCAAACGGACGGTGGTATACACCACCGTCTTCTCCGGCGAGTCCAGGGATTTCGGCCAAAGTTGCAGGTTCAAAACTCTTAATAAAAATGGGCGATCCTCATATCATTGGAAAGCTAGGGTGATGTACATCACCCCTGTACCATTGGTTTCTCTTCTAGATCTCCATAATAAGAGAAATCAGAAGGAGACAATGATGGAGTTCAAACTGAACTTGATGTTTTTTGCAAAATTGAAAGCACAATTCAAATGCCTCTAATGAGAGGACTTCAGCCAGGCCAAGAAACTCAAGAAATAAGCAAGAGATAATGAGTTTCGAAGAAAAAAAGTTCTGATATCCACCTTTGAAATGCATATCTTGAGAGCACGATTCTCCTCAACTAATGCTTGCAGTAGGATCTAGTGATGAAGATGAAGCCAGGCCAAGGAATTGTAGGTTTGAAAATCAACCAAGGTAGTTGAAATTCAGATCTAAATTTTTAAGAAGAAAGTAGAAATTCCTTTGAGTTTGGTTATGGATTCAATCTTGCAGCATTTCAGGCGCCTTCAGGTTAAGTTTTGAAGTGAGCAATGACTTCTATTTATAGATGAAGCTGATCCAAAGTCATGAAGAATTCGTGTGCATGAGAATTGGGTCCTCCATGCATGGGCCTGTACAGGCACATGTGAGGCCCAAAACCTGGTGAAAATGGATGACGAGCTTGTGTGGAGGAGGTTTGGACGTGTGATTTGCAAGGCAATGGCTTGTGCATGAAGTTTCATCATGAATTGCATAATTGTGCCTAAAACTTCATCTCTTCGAAAATTTCAATTAGAAAATGAAAACATAAGCATGTTGCTAATGGTTGGAAAGTTCTTGACATAAGGAAAAAATGTTATGTTGGACAAAAACTCATTTGAAGTGTGGAAATTTATGAAAACAGGCCATGAAGTTCATAGTGCAAAACATGCCTTTGAGAATTTATCAAAATGAACCAACTTCAATCCCTTCTATTTTGATGATGCAAGCCTCAAATGGAAAAACCTCCAAGCATCAAAGTTCTAGATCTTTTCAAGAAAATCAATTTGGACTTACATTTTGCATCATTTGGATTTTTGATGAAGAAGTTATGGGCACTTGAAGTTGGACTTTTTTACATTTCAATGCATTTGGCCCAAAGTGACCTATAATGCTTTGCATTATCACATGTATTTCTTTTGAGATTTTGAAATTTTGTTTAACATAAAGTTTGAATTAGACACAATAAGCTTTCCAATTCATTTGTTCCCACCTCCAAATCATGAAAAATGAACGAGTTATGTTCTTGGGAAGTTGACCCAAAGTTAGGGTTTCAGTCAAAATGACCTATAATGTCTTGGAAAGGATGATGATCTTCCAAGCTTCAAATCCAATTTTGGTGAACATGAAAGTTGTTCATATTGTCCTTAAAAACATATTTTCTCTTGGGATCATCTCTATTTGACTAACACACAAAAAGTTAGGTCTCAGTGCATTTCAAAATAGTCAGATGAATTGACTGATCAACTTCTCGAGTCCACAACTCATATCTTGATGAATTAATGATTGAGGACACTCAAATAAGTTCAAATATGTATGAAATTATGAATTAAAGAACTTCCCTTTATTGTATTTGATCATGGGCTGAGGTTGCTTCATAAGCAAGGCATTGTGGATGATTAGATGAATTAGGGTTTCCTTGGGAAACAAACCTCAAACCCTTTGACTTGCTTTGATCAAAATGATGAATTGAGATGTTAGGGAGGCATATTTGATGGATGAGAGCTTTGGGAACCATTTCCATGCTTGCCTTTATCTTCTCTTGGCCATATCATTGCACAAAGGATCACCTAGAAGCTTTTGACCTTATGATTGCTCAAGATACAAACAAAAGGTGTTAGTGACATATTTTTGTGCTTTTGGTTTAATAGAAAAATGAGAAAAGCAATGATACACAATTCAAGCATGCTTGGTGTCCTCAAACCACTCACCAGAGGTACCAACCAAAGGCAAAGGGAACCCATACGCTTATGATCCTTGAGGCTTTGCAAATGCAATGTTATGATGCCATGAGGGATCTTAGGGCCAAAATTGGGGTCTTACAGATGCCCCTATTTAAGGTCATTCTAGCCGGAGAAGTGAAGGTTAAAATCTTCGTCTCGACGAGGTAGAATGGGCTTAAATAATAACAAAGAGACGAATTTTTGTCCCTAAGAGACCTCATGATGCAAATGTATGTATGCAAACGGTAACACTTCGTGGGGATACGTATCCACAAAGAAAGAAAGAGAATCAGGAATAACTGAAAATCCACTGGAGTAACATGCTCATAAATGAGACAGAGACGCTACGGACTATACTGGGGAGTAAAGGGATAAAAATGCGTGAGCAGGTCACGACTTGAAACTTGCTGAGAGACACGAAGGAAATCCATAAAATAAATCAATGGAAAGACTCGAGCTGACTCAAAGATGCATGTATTGGGGAATATGCCAATACAGCAAAAATTATCCGTAACGGATACTTCGGATAAAAATCCGGACTCAGGCTGGGAGAATCCACTAAGGGACCTTGCTAGGGAAACACCCAGATAAGACTCCTCTAGGGAAGCAACGGGATGAGGTATTACCGGTTACTGGGTAATAAGCTCAAAGAGACATGTGATCTGAACACCGGTATAAGGGTGAGAGAACAACATGCTCGGGAAGAATGAATATCTAAGACCGGTATAAAGGTGAGAGATATCAAACATCCAAAATCATCTGAGGAAACCTAAAAAAGGTAAATTTCAACTCAGGAAAATCCGACTCCGCAAGGGACAGAAATTCATAATAGGGAGTAGGGAGGAAGGAACACCAGGGATACCGGTTACTGGGCATATAATAGGTGACCAACCAAGGCATGAATTGGGGAATATTACCAAGACACCCATCATTCAACAGAGGGCTAAAAGCAAACTCGATTATAGGATGGACATTCGAATCCACGAAAGGGATACGGATCTTACTCGACTGAGGAAGAACAAGAAAAGACTTCGACCAAAGAGTGCATGAGATATACTATCTATTACCGTCAGAACGTAGATGACATACTCGCATGGAAGATTATCCACAACCGGCTACTGGGTTAATAAGGATGAATCGACCGAAAAGCAAGGACATCGGGATACCGAATACTAGGTATAATAATGACCAATCCAGGGGAGAAACAATCATTACCAACAAAGGGTAAATTAGAGATGACTCACTGGGGATACATTGACAAAGACAACGATCCAGGAGACGTATCACCGGTTACTGGGAGATATGCTCAAAAAAGGGGTGAAGGAATATCAGTACCGAATATTGGATAAAGATAACCGTCAAGGAGGGGATTACATCTACTAGATACTGGGTAGAAAACCACGGAAAAGTAATCGTCATCGGTTAGGATGAACAAAAGGGTTAACTCTGCTAGGGGATAAAAAAAACAGGGTTTACAACTACCGGTATGAGGGTACAAAACCACAGACTCCGCAGGGGAAAAGATGGATAAATACTGGTTAATGAGCAAATATTCATCTAAACCACGGGGAAGTGCAGGAAGCAGACACAAGGGGCCAATCTAGGATCAAACTAGAGAGGCACGATGGAACAAGACTTGTCCCTATGAGGATATAACTCAATGGGGAATTCCATCCCAATATATGTGTTGGGAGGCAACAGAAACAACCATCATCCACGAGGACATAACTCGGTGGGGACTATGGAGGAAAGGATAAACACTTTCTGCTTATGGGGCTGACTCTATATGGAGAGATCAATCACCAACACCTGTTTGGGGGAATATAATACCCTCAAACAAGAGAATAACAACCAAAGATGTATGGAAAATAATGCGACATGAATATTAGAATGTTATCACTATGCATATATGCATGGTTTATGTATGATGAATGCTGACAAACAGACATTTCTAACACAAACAGGTCCAACGACCCAAACACAAACGTCCGGTACTACATCTCAAGAGAAAAAGCTAGGACAACAAAGATCTCTGCATGGGAATGAGCATCAGTCATTCTAGTTGAGAACATGATCACGGCGATTTCACTGGGGAAACTATCAAAGGAGATGATGGATCCTTGTGGGGATAAAACAACAACTAGAAACTTCCAAGGGTCATCCAAATATTATCCCTACCTAGGGTCCTATCTGCTGAGGAGGCAGGGGAGCTGCACATCTTCTGCTCGGGAGAGGAGACCACAAAAAGGTTTTGGAGGAAGAGGATACAAATATGCCAGGAATATGAACAATTGCCTCACCCTGTCGAGAATCTTACCATCCTTGGGAGAGCACTGAAGACATCCCCAGTATCCCTTCATCATTGTGAATGTTCACTTTGTTCAAAAACAAATTATGAAAACTTTGAACAATGATATTTCTCAATTAAAACATGCAAAACATTTGTTGAATAGGAACAAATAAGAGTGTAAATAATCGGATAAAGGCTTAAAATTCATTTGATGGAATGGTAGTCTGCAAATGGCAAGACTCCATAGATCTTTACAAAATTTGAAATTGGTGATATATATTGGAAAAGGGCTACATTGAATATAATGACCATATCTCCACCAATTCTGAATCTGATGCATTTGAAACTTCGGTTGACGATGACTGAGCGAGAATCTCTTACAGATGACAGTTTGTAGAACAAAGTCTTGTCAGGATGTAGTTACTTGCCAAGTCCCTATTTTTTTGCCTAGATTGCCCCGGGGTGAGGTACTCAATCTAGCGGGATACATATATTCAATTTTTATATGTCTCTAATTTTTGCCTGGATCGCCCTTTCGGGTTTTCAATCCACCGAGACGCTCATTTTTGCCTAAGCCGCCCTTTCGGGTTTTCAACTTAGCGAGCTATTTTTATTTGATTTTTAGGCGAAGTATTTCTTAACTGTATCTGAATTCACAGGACGAGTGAAATCCTCCCCATCCATAGTTGTAAGTATCGATGCACCGCCTGAAAAGGCGCTCTTGACAACATATGGACCTTCATAGTTTGGAGTCCACTTGCCCGTGGAATCGGGTGCGAAAGACAAAACTTTCTTGAGCACAAGGTCACCCTCTCGGAACACCCGAGGCTTGACCTTCTTATCAAAGGCTTTCTTCATCCTTTGCTGATATAACTGACCATGGCACATGGCAGTCAATCTCTTTTCTTCTATCAAATTTAATTGGTCATAACGACTCTGAACCCATTCAGCATCGGTCAACTTGGCTTCCATCAAGACTCTCATTGACGGGATTTCCACCTCTACTGGGAGTACAGCCTCCATGCCATAAACGAGAGAGAAAGGGGTTGCCCTTGTTGAAGTGCGGACAGATGTACGATACCCATGTAAAGCAAATGGCAGCATCTCATGCCAATCTTTGTACGTGACAACCATCTTCTGGATAATCTTCTTGATATTCTTATTAGCAGCTTCAACAGCCCCATTCATCTTGGGTCTGTAAGGAGAAGAATTATGATGTGTAATCTTGAACTCGCTACACAGCTCTTTCATCATCTTGTTGTTCAAGTTAGATCCATTATCAATAATGATCTTATCTGGCACACCATAACGACATATGAGTTGATTCTTGATAAATTTCACGACCACCTGCCTGGTCACGTTTGCGTATGATGCCGCTTCAACCCACTTGGTAAAGTAATCAATTGCTACAAGAATGAATCTGTAACCGTTGGACGCTTTTGGCTCTATCATGCCAATCATGTCAATTCCCCACATAGAGAAAGGCCATGGTGATGAAATCACATTCAGAAGTGTCGGAGGAATATGAATCTTATCCGCATAAATCTGACACTTATGGCATTTCTTCCCATATTTGCAGCAGTCATACTCCATTGTCAGCCAATAGTAGCCTGCTCTCAACATCTTTCTAGCCATGGCATGTCCATTGGAATGTGTACCAAATGAACCCTCATGGACCTCAGTCATTAATAGGTCTGCTTCATTTCTATCCACGCATCTGAGCAGCACCATGTCAAAATTTCTCTTGTAAAGCACATCACCATTAAGGTAGAAACTGCCTGACAATCTCCTCAAAGTCTTCCTATCTTTCACAGATGCCCTAGGAGGGTAAATTTGTCTCTGAAGGAAACATTTGATATCATAATACCATGGCTTATCATCTTGTACCTCCTCTACTGCAAATACATGAGCTGGTCTGTCCAAGCGCATCACAGTGATATTTGGGACTTCATTCCAAAGTCTAACCACAATCATCGAAGCAAGTGTAGCGAGAACGTCTGCCATCCGATTCTCATCTCGATGAATATGATGGAAGTCAACCTCAGTAAAGAACGTTGAAATCCTCCTCGCATAATCCCTATATGGAATGAGGCCAGGCTAATTTGTTTCCCATTCACCCTTAATCTGATTAACAACGAGGGCCGAATCACCATAAACATCAAGATGTTTGATCCTAAGATCAATACATTCTTCCAATCCCATGATACAGGCCTCATACTCAGCCATATTGTTCGTGCATTTGAAAGTTAGCCTTGTTGTAAAAGGAAAATGTGTGCCCTGAGGGGTAATAATCACTGCCCCAATTCCATTTCCATACTGATTTACAGCGCCATTAAACACCATGCTCCACCGGGAACCAGGCTCTGGCCCTTCATCGATCGTAGGCTCATCGCAATCTTTCATTTTCAAATACAGAATCTCTTCATCTGGGAAGTCATACTGTACTGACTGATAATCTTCGATCGGTTGATGTGCCAAGTGGTCTGCCAAAATACTACCTTTAATAGCCTTCTGAGCACGATAGTCAATATCATACTCAGATAACAACATCTGCCAACGGGCAATCCTCCCTGTTAAAGCGGGCTTCTCAAAGATATACTTGATTGGATCCATCTTGGATATCAACCAAGTCGTATGATTCAACATATACTGGCGTAAGCGCTTAGCGGCCCAAGCCAAAACGCAACATGTTTTCTTAAGCATTGAGTATCGAGCCTCACAATCAGTAAACTTCTTACTCAAGTAGTAAATGGCATATTCTTTCTTTCCTGATTCATCCTGCTGACCAAGGACACAACCCATTGAGTCTTCAAGAACTGTCAGATACATATTCAATGGTCTCCCTTCCACAGGTGGAGATAGAATCGGAGGTTCAGACAAATACTCTTTAATACTGTCAAAAGCCTTTTGGCAATCCTCGGTCCAATCATGAGACTGATATTTCCGGAGGAGCTAGAATATCGGTGCGCATGTGGCAGCCATGTGGGATATGAACCTGGAAATAAAATTCAAGCGGCCAAGAAAACCTCGGACTTGCTTCTCAGTTTTGGGCGCAAGCATCTCTTGTATTTCTTTGACCTTGGCAGGATCAACCTCAATACCTCTTTCACTAACGATAAAGCCCAAAAGCTTGCCGGAACGGACTCCAAATGTACACTTGTTGGGATTCAGACGAAGCTTGTACTTCCTCAAACGATGAAAAAGCTTCAACAAGTGCTCTACGTGTTCATCTTCCGTTCTTGACTTAGTGATCATATCATCAACATATACCTCGATCTCCTTATGCATCATATCATGAAACAAGGTAGTCATAGCTCGTTGATACGTGGCTCTGGCGTTCTTCAAACCGAAGGGCATCACTCGATAACAGCATGTTCCTCAAGGTGTGATGAATGTTGTCTTCTCCATATCCTCGGGTGCCATTTTAATCTGATTATATCCGGAAAATCCATCCATAAATGAAAAGACATTGAATTTAGCTGTATTATCTACCAACATATCAATATGTGGTAGAGGGAAATCATCTTTCGGGCTAGCTTTATTCAAGTCTCTATAGTCCACACACATCCGGACTTTTCCATCTTTCTTAGGCACAGGCACGATATTGGCCACCAATTGAGGATATGTAGAAGTCACCAGAAACCCTGCATCAATTTGCTTATGTACTTCTTCTTTGATCTTTACTGCCATATCGAGATGAGTTCTTCTGAGCTTCTGCTTCACAGGCACGCACTCAGGCTTCAAAGGCAAGAAATGTTACACAATATTTGTATCTAGACCAGGCATGTCTTCATATGACCAGGCAAAGACGTCAACATAGTCTCGTAGAAAATCAATCAACCCCTTCTTAACAGATTCTTCCAGGAGTGCCCCAACCTTCACTTCTCGCACACGATCTTCAGACCCCAAATTGACCGTTTCGAGATTCTCAAGATGCGGCTGAATGATCTTCTCCTCATGCTCAAGTAGACGGGTAATCTCATCAGGAATCTCTTCAACATCATCTTCTCCCGCCTCAAATACAGGGAATTCAAAGTTGGGAGATGGTGTTGGATCATTATGTTCAATGGGTTTGATCAATCTGCATAATGATTTTGGGTATAAAATAAACTTTAGAATTCAATCAAAGCAAATCGTTATGCAGATGAAAAGATTGATTTTATTCTTATCTTTTTAGGGTTTTATGTGATCACCAATTTCATGCAAAAGCAAAAAGGGAAAATAATTGGAAAAACAAACATTTAACATGAATTTATTGAATGAAAACATCATTGTATTTATGTGCCAACAATGTCATCACTTCTCCTTTTGGCGTGGGAGAAGGGTTTTTAAACACAATGAACATTACTTTGACTTATGGATAACTGTCGGAATATCCACAGTGACCCAATTATTGCAGACCCCTCCACGGATGATGAAATTGCCAGAATCCTCTTCCTCTTCTTCAAAAATGGCAGCAGCCTCTTCACCTTGACCAGTGTGGATGAAACCTCCACTCTTGAATAATACTTGCTTGTTGAAGACCCCAGAAGAATAGTCTATGCCAGCCCGGGACTTGTTGTCTTCCAACTGGATCATTTGCCCCAAACCGACAGTTGCACCATGCTCAATGGCCAACTTTGCATCTTTATAGGAAGCAAATGAAGGAGTTCTCTTCTCAACAGGTTCATGAATAGATAAACCTTGGAACGGAGTTCCAACTTCATCCTCAGCATCTATATAAGAGAAGGAAGACAAATGGCTTACCAGGAGAGCCTTTTCTCCCCCTACCATCACCAGCTTCTTATTCTTTACAAATTTCAGTTTCTGGTGTAGGGTGGATGTCACGGCACCTGCCTCGTGAATCCATGGTATGCCTAAGAGACAACTATACGATGGGTGAATGTCCATAACCTGGAAGGTAATCTGGAAGTCACTTGGTCCGATTTTGACTGGGAGATCAACCTCACCAATCACAGTTTTGCGAGACCCATCGAAAGCCTTCACAACTAATCCACTCTGCCTAATGGGAGGCCCTTGATATGATAACTTCGCAAGAGTGGTCTTCGGCAATACATTTAATGATGACCCAGTGTCCACCAACACATTGGACATGGCATCATCTTTGCAGCTTATAGATATATGTAATGCCAAGTTGTGGTCTCTTCCCTCCTTGGGGAGATCAGCGTCACAAAAACTCAAGTTGTTACAAGCGGTGATGTTTGCAACAATGCTATCAAATTGTTCTATCATGACATCGTGATCCACGTACGCCACATCCAACACCTTCTGCAGAGCTTCTCGGTGCAGTTCTGAATTCAATAGCAATGATAACACATATATTTTGGATGGCGTTTGTAGAAGCTGATCTACAACGTTGTACTCGCTTCTTTTGATGAGTCTCAGCATCTCATCACAATCTTCTCTCGCATTGCCACTCGGGCCAGCAGAAGCAGGAGTTCTCAACGTAGAAGATGGCTTAGCAACAAGTGCCGGATTCGGAGCGCTCACAGCATTCCCAATCGGGCGTTCAACAAAATCAGCATCAACACTTCCTCGAGCATCAGCTTGAGGCTTCGGCGGGGCCGAAAATACACGACCGCTACAGGTCAAACTAGTGACGTCGGCAATATTAATGACAGATGAAGAGGGAAGGGACACCTCATTCCCATTTTCCACTGCTACAGCGTTGTAGCGATAGGGGACCGCCTTCTCAGAAGAGTACGGTACAGGGTCGGTTGGCTTGATAGTCAGAGCAGGAGAAACCTTCTGCTTGCTACCATCATACTTGATGACAACAGGCTCAGGTATCCGGAATACCAGAGAAATTACGTTGACTTCAACAGCATCTTCGTCAACATTTCTGTTCTGAAGGATCTCAATGACTCCTTCATCGAGCATCTCCTGAACATCCTTGCGCACCTGGCGACAACCTCCCTGATTAACAGAACATACTCGACATCTATCGTGGTCATGCTCATAATGGCTATAGTCACATAGCAAGCGATGCATCTCAACCAGCGATTGTCGAATATGACTGACATATTTGACTTTCTATTTTCCAAGGCAGCCCTGGACCATATTAACAGATTTCCCATGCTCGGGCAATGGGTTCTTCTTCACATTCGGACCTACGTCCTCGAAAAACAGAATCCCACTTCTCACAAGGTCTTGCACCTTGTTCTCAAGGGATAACAATTCTCCACGTCATGTCCGGGAGCGCCGGAATGATATACACAATGAAGCTCAGGCTTGTACCACCACTAGGGGTTAGCAGGTACAGCGGGAGGGTCTCGCGGAGTGATTAAATTTTTATCGATCAAAGATGGATAGAGTTCAGCATAAGTCATTGGAATTGGATCAAAGGTGACCCTCTTCCTCTCATAGCTGGTGCTGGTATTGTTGTTGTTATTTCGAGGCTGGTAGGCCTGCTGTTGTTGTTGTTGATATTGCTGAGATGGTTGTTGTTGATAATGTTGAGTTTCTCTGAAAATAGGTGATATATGAGCCACCTGATGCTGGTTGTGGACTGGGCGAGCAATCTTCCTCTTCACAGAGGGTCTTCTCTTGACATGGGAAGACACAGCATGTGCCTCTCCCTCCTTCTTCTTCGCAAAGCTTCCATATCTCTTTGCTGAAGAGCCTTCATCTCGAGTCAAACGTCCTTCACGGACCCCCTCTTCCAGTCTCATTCCCATATTCACCATCTCGGTGAAGTCTGAGGGAGCACTGGCCATCATTCTCTCGTAGTAAAACGAGCTCAAGGTCTTCAAGAAGATCTTGGTCATCTCTTTCTCCTCAAGGGGTGGCACTATCTGAGCTGCCAATTCGAGCCACCTCTGGGCGTATTCTTTGAAATTTTCCTTCTCTTTCTAGGACATCGCCCTCAACTGGTCCCTATTAGGAGCCATATCCATATTGTACTTATATTGCTTGACGAAGGCTTCGCCAAGATCATTGAAAGAGCGGATGTTCAAACTTTCCAGACCCATGTACCACCGGAGAGCGGCACCGGACAGACTGTCTTGGAAATAGTGGATGAGCAATTGATCATTATCAGTTTGCGTCGACATCTTGCGAGCATACATCACAAGATGGATGAGAGGGCATGTGTTTCCCTTATACTTCTCAAAGTCAGGTACTTTGAATTTAATAGGGATCTTCACGTTGGGCACTAGGCACAACTCAGCAGCACTTTTACCAAAGAGGTCCTTTCCCCTAAAAGTCTTCAGTTCCTTGCGAAGCTCAAGGAATTGATCTTTCATGTCATCCATCTTCTCATAAACGTATGGGCCCTCAGATGGCTCAGAATGGTAGATGGTATCTTCAACTCTTGGTAGTGTGTGCACGATGGGAGGTGGCAATGAAAGGACCGGGCTAGATGCTGGCAGAGAAGCAAGAGTTGGAGAAAAACCTTCTGGCACAAAGTTGGTGGGCATTCCTCAGGGGAACCCGACTGGCATAGATGGCGCAAATGGGTTGTTGCAGTAGGCACAGTAGAAGTCACGATCTCAGAAATGACCGTCCTTTGGGGAGGAGTTGCAGGTGTTGGAGAAGACTTGCTCTGTGCGGCCAAAAATGACTCCATCAGGGCAGTCAATCTGGCTACTTCTTCTTTCAGCTCGCGGGTCTCTTGTTCCAAATGATCCATCAGTCTCGAAGAGTTAGCTCTGGTGTAATACCGGTGAGTCAGCTTGTCTTCAAAATAAATGAAGAACACAGAGTTAAACCATAGGACAAGAAGCTGGGAATAAAACCTGCTTATGCACATGATGCATGCAATGCTTGTGCATATGATTTATTTTTATTTTAGAGGAACTTTAGAGTTCTATTTGCAAATTTTTGTGAAATATTACACTTTTATCATATATGGAGACATCTCATAACATCTGGAAAATACTTTTACACCAAAGAAGCATAGTATTGGTAACCAAATACAAGAGAAAAGGAAAATAATCATCCTATGGATCCCTAGAAACAATCATCTAAAGCTCGGGACACGGGGAGATAAGATGCACGAAGCCTCTTCACCTCCTCCTCATAGGCTGCCTCCATATCTGCCTTTTCCTTGGCGAGTCGATCGTACTTCCTCTTCCAAAACTTGGAAGACTAAGGAAGTAGAGAAGTCCATGCATCATTGGGATCATCAATAACCTGATGCTCGAGGAACTCAATCAAAGCATCCTTCTCCTTGATCTGCTGAAGCAACTCTTCTCGTTCACGGATCCAAGCACATGAGCGGTCTTTATCTCTCAACTCCTCTACTCCTTGGCCAGGAAGGGTTGAAGGCCCAACCTCAACCAAAGGTGTAGGTCTCAGATAGTCGTAAGGCATGAGGTACTCAGAAGCTCTCCTCCTAACCCAAGCAGTGTAAGGCTCCAAAGTGACACAGTTCTTTGGACCTAGCTCCTTCCTTCCTTTCCTATGAAACTTGCGCCAAGCGCGGACCATCCTGGCCTTCAAGCCTTGGGGATCTTTACCATCCTGGAAGAACACACCCTCTAACAGAATGTTATTGGGTTTATCCTTTAGGGGGAACCCAAGCTGACGACGTGTCAAAACGGGGTTGTAGCTAATTCCGCCACATGTACCAAGAAGAGGTACATTGGAGAATTCAACACAAGAGTCGATAATCTGCACACCATCATACACACGATTATACCAAGAGATATCATCATTAGTGAGAGACATAACTCTTGTGGACCACCGTAGACATCCCTTGTTCTCTTTGAAGGCGACCGTCTGCGGTAAGTGAGAAATAAACCACTTATACAACAAAGGCAAACAGCACACAATGGCACCGCCACCTTTTGCATTCCTCATATGCAAAGAAAAATAAGTGTCACCCAACAGAGTCGGAACGGGATTAAGAGTGGAGAAGATCCTAATAGCGTTCACATCCACAAACTTGTCGTTGTTGGGGAACAACACTAACCCATAGATGAGAAGTACAAATATGGCTTCAAAGGCGTCCTCACTCATGGCCTTCCCATACACAGTAGCTTGAGCAATAAGGAATTCAGAAGGGAGACCTTGAATTCCACCTTTGGTAGTCATATGAGCGCCAACCAGAGATTCGTCTATATGCAACATATCGGCTATCTCTCGAGAAGTTGGAATATTCTCCAAGCCACTGAACGACAACTGGTCTAGAATAGGTATACCCACAAGATAGGAATACTCCTCAAGCGTGGGTAAGAGCTAGAAATCCGGAAATGTGAAGCAACGGTACAATGGATCATAGAACTGCACCAATACACTCATCAACCCTTCGTCCAACTGAGTAGTCAGAAGAGGAAGAAGCTTCCCAAAATGAGCCTTGAAACCCAAAGGATCTAATACATAGGATGTCAATTTCCTTATCTCTTTCAAGTCTGGTTGTCTGAAACTGTACTTCTTTGTATTCCTTCTTTGTCTTTCCATGTCTGAAAATTTGCAAATAGACCTCTTAAGTTCCTTAAAAATTTTCTTATTATTTTTATGATATGGGTGCAAATGGGTGCTTGAATGCATGAATGCAACAACCACACTCAAGGATCAAGCATAGCACACCAAACAAAAGTCATGGGACGGATCAAACATCCATTTTGGTGGATTATGGTTTACACCTTATCAACACCCAAGTTCCATTGATATTAAGGATACATGAACCAATCAACCATGAATCAAGGGTTTGTTGCAAGTCACGAGCATGGAGTATCGGTTTAGAACCACCCAAAGGGAGTGTACTAGGGTTTAACTTGCCAAACATGTTCTACAAGAGGTTCCCATAGTCATCATCCCATCTTTCGGATATTATCGGAGAAACGACTACTCGTATTCCAAAAATATTCTCAAGAGGGACTCTTATAAGTGTAGTATCACGTAACAATCATATCAAATCTTACACTTGAACGACCTTCGCACTACATCCTAAGAATAGGCCAAGATGGGCTTGGTAAACTAAGGTCCTTGGCTTCTAAGGTCTATATTGGAAAGAGTAATGTCTAACCACAACTACTTGTATGACATTATTGATCCCAACATGACCTCCCCCAAGTGAATGGGCTTGCAAGTCAACTTGCTAAGGAATAACTCCACACAAGTCAACAAGACTATGCCATTCTCCTATCCTAAGTGCACTCGAGTTCGGGTATAGAAATCATCTCACAAACATCACCAAGCATACAAGGAATTAATATTCAAGCAATTCAATCATTACATACAATACAGTAATCCCAAATTGCACAAAAAATATGTCACCAAACAATATACAATACAATACAACAAATATGAAAAGTAGGCAAAACCCACTAGGCAAATACTCCCCAGCAGAGTCGCCACTTTTCTGTAGCGGGGTATTCGTTACCATTAGAGATATTGACTTAAATCCAAGGTAAACCATACAAGTCGAGTCGCCACCGCACTTCTATTTATCCAAAGGAATGGTTAGAAAGCGAACAAAAACCTAAAAGTTTTATCGAATCAAAAACTAGTAAAAATGTCAGAGATCGGGGTAAGGGGGTTGGTTATGCAATGGGAAGGTGTTAGGCACCCAAAACATCCTAGGTACTCCTAGGGAGCCCTTTTCATACTTGTTGCAAAGGTTATTGTTTTTGTGAAAATTTGTTTGTGCAAACATGATTGAAGAGATGAGAAGAGAATGTACAAGTTTATTTACATTTTTTGTTTGGATGGATAAACCCATTGCCTACGTACCATGTTTAAAAGATTAGGATCAAAACCTCGTAGTTCGGGGTAAAATTTTCAAAATGAGTTGGTGAATTGATTGGTCTAAAAGCCTTAAGGTCTTTTGTTATCCAAGGGAGAAAACTCAACCTAAAACCACAAATCCACCATGTGAGGATAGCTTCAACATGCTAGTGAGGGGTTAACCCTATAATAAGCATGGAAGAGTCATTGTCCATCACTAAGGATATAGGTGAGCATTATATCTACCTCAAGGATAACTCAAACCTAACAGCTAAAGGTTATGAAAAAATTTGATTAAGAAAGTGGCCATTGAAACCACAAAAGACATTTGAATGGGTTATATTTACCAATGAGAAGTATTTAAAAAATATAGTCAAAGAGGATTAAAGATTCAATTCAAAATAAGTGTTATGAAAAGAAAGTTTGAAAATCAAAAGCCTAAGGCTTAGGTTTCTAATGTTTGAAAACAATTCTTAAATGTTTGCACAAAAGTTTTGGTTTGGGTTAGATGGAGAGAAGAAGAAGAATGGCTAGAGTCCTAAACATACAAGAGAGAAGGGATAAGAAACAAGACCACAAATGGAGTTCCTCTCTTGAGATCATATTGATGATCCAAGTAGTTCCCATCCTTTGGAACAAGCAAGATAAACAAATACTCAAGCAAGCAAGCACACCATCACAACAAACTCCTAGGAATCTTCCAATGACTCTTAGATCTCTCTCTCTCTTATAAGCTCATGGCAATGGTTCCTCAATTGGCTCAATGTTGGAATCCCTAGCACAAGAACACACACGTTAAAAAGTTCCATAATGCAATCAAAGAATGGACAAGAAGGAGTTTAGAACTTAATCCTTTCAAAGTTCATCTTCAAGTTTTAAGCATTCTAAAGGCATGAGGCCTAGTTGCTCTTTGACATTTTAAGCACTCTAAAGGCATGAGGCCTAGTTGCTCTTCAAACTCCATTAGCTTGGGGAAGGTCCTAAAGTCTAAGTCCATTTGTCCATTTTTGCATTTGGTCCACAACAATCAAAACAACACACAAGCACAATAGTATATATACACAATTATGTGCTCAAGTGAGCAAAAGGCAAATTGCATTAACATAAACATGTGCTCAAGTGAGCAAAGGAAAAAGCAAATGAATAATATGTACAAGAATAATAAATTGCATAAAATGTAAAGAGCAAGAAGTAAATGTTAATAGTCAATGGTCAATGTTAATAGTTAGTGTGCCATAAGGTAAATTTAGTGCTATGTTAAGCAATTGTAATTGGACTTATGTAGAAGTCACAACTATCTGAGGCCGATCAATAATAATATAGGCAACAACACAAGTTAGAAGTCTTGATTAGTGAACCATGTTCCAACAACTTGCCATGCCAAAAAGAAGAAGAGAAATGATCTTGTATTGGTTTAAGTCCTTTGCATGATTTAGGAAGCAATATATCCTTAATGCAAAGCCATTCACTTGATCAATTGATCAAGATGAATTAGATTTGAATCAAGGAAGATTAAACGTCCCTAATCAATGCTAACTTATCAACTTTTAACTCATTGATCCAAAAGAAGAGAAGAAGAAGAAGATGGAGAAGATAATGGACATGGAAAGAATAAAGTGCATTAAAATAAAATAGAATATACCAATCAACAAGTTTTGACTTATGACATTGAAGATCATGGTCAAACAATCAAAAATAGAAGTGGGATGAAGATTGGAAGTCAAGAAATGAACAAAATATTTTTGGCATTTTTAATATTTAAAAATAAACTTGAATTAAAATATTAAAGAAAGGTCAAACTTCAAAATCACCTCAAATCAACTTTGAAAAGTCCAAGTGATTTTTCCCAAGTTCAACAAGGTCAAACAAAGTTTGGCAAAAAATTTCAGCATTTTTAAAAGTCAGAAACTATTTTTAATCAATTAAAAATGAATAAAAATAACCTAATTGAACTAAAATCTCAAATAAATCTCAAATCAATTAAAAAATTGATGAGAATATTTTTCATGGATCGATCATCATTCAAATAGGTTGAGAAAATATTTTTGTATTTTTTGAATATCAAAAACTATTTAAAATGAATTAAAAATAACCAAAAAAGAGAAAATTCACAAAAAAATATCAAATGATGAAATAAAAAATATTAAAAATCATTTTTAGAAACTAGAATTAAAAAGAGAAATAATGAAATTGGTCCCATATTTTTTGGAATTAAAATGAAAGAGTTATGAATTTTTGAAATAAAATGGAATTAAAGAAAATAAAATGGAAACTAAGAAAATCAGAAAAGAGGAGAGGCGTTGGATGAGATTTCATTAATTGACGTGGAGGATTAAACGCTCCACATGCGCGCGCTCACCATATGCCTTAGTCAATGAGACACACTAGGCATTAAAATAAGTCATAAAGATGGAAGGTGGAGATTAGATATGGGAATCAGATCCAAGGGCCCATATTCAACCTGGCAAACGGACGGTGGTGTACACCACCGTCTTCTCCGGCAAGTCCAGGGATTTCGGCCAAAGTTGCAGGTTCAAAACTCTTAATAAAAATGGGCGATCCTCATATCATTGGAAAGCTAGGGTGATGTACATCACCCCTGTACCATTGGTTTCTCTTCTAGATCTCCATAATAAGAGAAATCAGAAGGAGACAATGATGGAGTTCAAACTGAACTTGATGTTTTTTGCAAAATTGAAAGCACAATTCAAATGCCTCTAATGAGAGGACTTCAGCCAGGCCAATAAACTCAAGAAATAAGCAAGAGATAATGAGTTTCGAAGAAAAAAAGTTCTGATATCCACCTTTGAAATGCATATCTTGAGAGCACGATTCTCCTCAACTAATGCTTGCAGTAGGATCTAGTGATGAAGATGAAGCCAGGCCAAGGAATTGTAGGTCTGAAAATCAACCAAGGTAGTTGAAATTCAGATCTGAATTTTTAAGAAGAAAGTAGAAATTCCTTTGAGTGTGGTTATGGATTCAATCTTGCAGCATTTCAGGCGCCTTCAGGTTAAGTTTTAAAGTGAGCAATGACTTCTATTTATAGATGGAGCTGATGCAAAGTCATGAAGAATTCGTGTGCATGAGAATTGGGTCCTCCATGCATGGGCCTGTACAGGCGCATGTGAGGCCCAAAACCTGGGGAAAATGGATGATGAGCTTGTGTGGAGGAGGTTTGGACGTGTGATTTGCAAGGCAATGGCTTGTGCATGATGTTTCATCATGAATTGCATAATTGTGCCTAAAACTTCATCTCTTCGGAAATTTCAATTAGAAAATGAAAACATAAGCATGTTGCTAATGGTTGGAAAGTTCTTGACATAAGGAACAAATGTTATGTTGGACAAAAACTCATTTGAAGTGTGGAAATTTATGAAAACAGGCCATGAAGTTCATAGTGCAAAACATGCCTTTGAGAATTTATCAAAATGAACCAACTTCAATCCCTTCTATTTTGATGACGCAAGCCTCAAATGGAAAAACCTCCAAACATCAAAGTTCTAGATCTTTTCAAGAAAATCAATTTGGACTTACATTTTGCATCATTTGGATTTTTGATGAAGAAGTTATGGGCACTTGAAGTTGGACTTTTTTACATTTCAATGCATTTGGCCCAAAGTGACCTATAATGCTTTGCATTATCACATGTATTTCTTTTGAGATTTTGAAATTTTGTTCAACATAACGTTTGAATTAGACACAATAAGCTTTCCAATTCATTTGTTCCCACCTCCAAATCATGAAAAATGAACGAGTTATGTTCTTGGGAAGTTGACCCAAAGTTAGGGTTTCAGTCAAAATGACCTATAATGTCTTGGAAAGGATGATGATCTTACAAGCTTCAAAACCAATTTTGGTGAACATGAAAGTTGTTCATATTGTCCTTAAGAACATATTTTCTCTTGGGATCATCTCTATTTGACCAACACACAAAAAGTTAGGTCTCAGTGCATTTCAAAATAGTCAGATGAATTGACTGATCAACTTCTCGAGTCCACAACTCATATCTTGATGAATTAATGATTGAGGACACTGAAATAAGTTCAAATATGTATGAAATTATGAATTAAAGAACTTCCCTTTATTGTATTTGATCATGGGCTGAGGTTGCTTCATAAGCAAGGCATTGTGGATGATTAGATGAATTAGGGTTTCCTTGGGAAACAAACCTCAAACCCTTTGACTTGCTTTGATCAAAATGATGAATTGAGATGTTAGGGAGGCATATTTGATGGATGAGAGCTTTGGGAACCATTTCCATGCTTGCCTTTATCTTCTCTTGGCCATATCATTGCACAAAGGATCACCTAGAAGCTTTTGACCTTGTGATTGCTCAAGCTACAAACAAAAGGTGTTAGTGACATATTTTTGTGCTTTTGGTTTAATAGAAAAATGAGAAAAGCAATGATACACAATTCAAGCATGCTTGGTGACCTCAAAGCACTCACCAGAGGTACCAACCAAAGGCAAAGGGAATCCAGATGCTTATGATCCTTGAGGCTTTGCAAGTGCAATGTTATGATGCCATGAGGGATCTTAGGGCCAAAATTGGGGTCTTACACCAACCCAAGGGTAAAGGATCCAAGATGCTATGATGCTTGAGGCAATGCAATAAGCAATGATATGATGCCATGAGGGATCTTAGGGTCAAAATTAGGGTCTTCCAATATATATATATATATATATATATATATATATATATATATATATATATATATATATATATATATATATATATATATATATATATATATATATATATATTAGAATTAGAAATGGAGTGAAGATCGAAAATGGTGGTGCGCCTAAGTTGCCAGTGCGATGGAAAGAGGGATTACATGCAAGGATAGAAATCCAACGCTTAAGTCAATATACGAGGGAGAAAAGTGATTTGAAATTGAAAATGAAACTTGTTACTTGAATTTGATGCCTTCTCTATTAGGAAATAACAAACTCGCTATTTTTTAGGAGTAAGTTATGGAGAGTTATTATGTGCATTTGGATCTTAGATCCCTTTTATCCTTAAGAGGGGAGTTCTCTTGTGCTAAGAAGGTTCTAGAAGGATTGTGATTCCTTAAGGGTTGTCGGCTGGGGTCACTATGGTCATCGACACAGAACAGTTACCCCCAAGCCATGTTTATGCATAACAAGGCAAGGGTTTGTTACTCTAGTCTCAGCCACCGACCACTCTTGTGTTTATGTTTGGAAGATTAAAAAGGGCGTTCCCATTACTTGGGGGTTCGTGTATTTAATGCACATACTTTACACGTTTTTTCATAGGTGTCATCATCATGACTCTTGGGAGCCAAAACACTGGATTGTTACGTGTAGGTGATTTGACTTCCTTTTGCATTCTAGAGTATAGTTCTTGAAAAGTCATTGTTGGTTTCTTTAAGTCATTTCCTCAGTATGGTGATTATCTTCTTCTTTGACATTTAGCTTCCATGCATCTGAAAAGTTAGTGTATTATGGGTAAAAAATCACATAAGAGTGCTCACAAATCCTAGAAAGATGCACAATCTTCGTGGGCGGGACCTGTTTACTCGTCCATTATTTCTCTATTTCTCATGTTATGGTTTATGCTTTTGGGGAAGGGGTGAGGGGTGGATGCACTGAGTTGTTCCACAAGTATTGGACAAAGATTCACTTCTTTATGGTAAACTTGATATATGTATATAAAGAGGAGGACCTTACTATAAAATATTTGTATCAAAAGAAATGATAGATGATCTTCATCAAGGACCTCGGTTCCCTCAGAGGTGGCGTATCCTTCGACAAGACCGACCAGAAAGAGTTTGCAGCACCTCATTCTTAATCAATTGTTTATGGGGGCCCATTTTCAAGATGAAAGAAAAGTTATTTTTGGTAAGTTCACGAACCTCATGGATTCTTTGCCTTTACTTTGCTTATTCATGACATATTTTCTTTGATCATGTTTGCATGCAAATTTGATGAAGAATGTAGTACAACTTTAACTCCTGAGGAAAGGAATATGGTTAGCAGGGACTAAAGTAGTTTCCTCTAATATTTTAGACTCTTCTGGAAGTACTATAACTTTTATTTCTCTATAGAGGTTGCAGGGTGCTTCGGGGTCGGGCCCTCGTTCTTTCAGGGAACGTCAAACTTCTCCCCCGGAAGAAGATTACTTGTATCTGCCTAATTTGTCTGAGCACTCTCTAGAAGAAGAATTGATAACTATGGATCAATATACCTAATGCGCCTCTAGTACCTGGGTCCACGAGGGAGCCGGTCATTGGGACGCTCTTTGGTGTTACCTTTAACTTGCTGAAAAGGATCGACTAGGAGAAAGTGTTCTCAATTTGACACTTCAAAAAGATCTATACCTCCAGAAAATACAAACATCTTCTACTTTTCTTACGAAGATAAAGGATGTTTCGTTCCCGCTTAATCACTCTGACTCTCTAATCGGTCAGGTGATTCATCCTGTAAGGATCTTAGCAAGCCAAAACCAAGCTTTTAGTTTTGCTCTGGGAAACTTATTATTTGCTCAACCATCTCTTCAACATCCATGAGGGGATTTAAGTGTTTGCGTCTTGAGAATGTTTCTCTAACAAAAAGTCAGGTTGATTGTGTAACCATTAGTGTTTGGGCAATGTCAGAATCTTTTGAGAATTCCCTGAAGCAAGTGAAGCACTTTCATCGTCCTTGCTTATTTCAAGAGAGCAGATTTAACATATGCTTAAAGATGGAGAGATCGTCTCTCTGCTGGAGTAACCTTCTCAACTACTATATATATATATATATATATATATATATATATATATATATATATATATATATATATATATATATATATATATATATATATAACACCCCAATAATATGCATCTAGAATCATACTATTCAATTGTTATAAGTTGGTATTGAGTACAATCAAAAGTGTCTAAATGACATCTAATATATGTACCATACAAAACCAAGACATAGTAAATATATAAAACTAAAGCCTGATATATAATACTACAGGGAAAAATGCACAGTGGAATAAATAAAATACAACACGTTCCCAAACTTCTTGAGGTACAACTATCTCAGTGGGATCCTAAACTGAACTATAACTACACTTGATCAGGGATTTCTAATAGTATTCCCATGCCACTAATACTATACCCACATATTAAATAAATTAAAATGAGAGTAATGAAGCTCTTTTAGCTTCATACAGTACCAGAATACCAATCCCCTAACAACACTAGTCATATAACTCAACACTAGTTATATAGTAGTACCCGCCTCCATTATATGGATTACTATCCACAAAATATGACTCATATGGTAATACTTTCCTCCATTTCATAAAGTTATTTCCTTCATTGATTTATATTCATGATAAGCCATCAGATATTTAACATTCACTCTGTTTGTTCCACTCGATTCCTTTCAAAATCAATAGTTATTGGTACGTGCAGAACTCGAAGTGCCTTCACACTACCAAGGGTTTCTTATCATCGGATTTTACTCTATCTTAGGGGTTCTCATTTTATCATATTATTTCCATTAAGCACACTTACACATCAATAGGATTTTTTTCTCATTAGTCTTTCCTAAGTGATTAACCTAAAGGACTCACTTTTATTTCCAATGTCATCCAAACCATTGACTTTCACACGCCTTCCTCTTAGTGATCCTTATCAATTATCATATATGAGTATAAAAATTTTCCGGTTTGGTGGCTGCACTTGATCACTCACATTCTTTACATGGTAAGACCATATTCACTAAACAAACTAGGGTTTAAAATCTAGTACTTACAAATGGTGAGTTCTGAGTGTTTTCCTGTCATTTCTCTTAGATGACACACTCATATCATCAAAACATCTACGCAACAAAGTGAACCAACTAGGGTCTCACTCATTCTGATTTCCTTTACTTGGAAGGATACTATACCTGATCTTACTTCTTAATCAATACATATTCCTATAAAGTTAAATGTCATGTATTTAGCGAATCATCGAGCATTTTAAATTCAAATAACTACACTTTATCACTTATAACACAACACAGGAATGACACAACACTTTAACCAACTAGGGTTTCAAGAAAAATAGGAAAAGAGAAAAGTCAGGGGCTGTTACGGGTGCCTGTAGCAAGTGATATGATCCATAGCAGGGAAGACCTCCCTCCCATACAAAAGTGAGAAATTTTTTATGGTACCCCGTAGTAGGTGCTACGGGCCATAGCAAAGCCGATAAATGGGGATTTTCTATTTTTGATTTTTCACGTGCAATTCAATGTTATCCAACCCAAACTCATAACAATAGTATTCATTCATAAAAAAAGAACCAAATCATGAACCAACAAGAACATGCACGAATATTCATATTGATACTCCTAATCATTTATAAATTTCACATGTTCATGAAGGATCACCATTCAATCTATTACTTTTTTCAACTCTCATCCATTGGAGTCGTGGTTTAGCATACAAACCATGTTAAGGCAAAATATGCATCACAAGCAAACATTTAACTCAACCAAACATACATAAACAAATAACTAAATAGACATCATAAAATTTAGAACACAATTCATGGATTGAAGTATTCCCATCCTAAATGCGTTAACCCTAAAAGGTTCTAAATCCCAATCAATAAACTATAAAACCACACATTTGAAACAAAACCTGAATTTGAGATGTGAAAAAGGATTATGGTGATGGAAATTATTGAAGCTTTGATCAGTTAACCTCCAAATGTTCAAGGATTTCTACACATACAAGAGCTTTTTCCCACTTGATCAACCATCCATTTACTTTCCTTCCAATTTCTTTCTGATTTCTAAGGGAACAATGAGGAAAAATTGAGGTTTCCTCTTCATTTTGGACTTATATAGTCTCAATGAAAAAGTATTATTTTCTCTTTGTGATTACTTTCAAATTACTAACTAATACCAGTCATGGACTTAGACTTATAATTCTTACTAATTATCTTCACAATTCACTGACTATCACTAATTATACTAGCTCTTCTTAGGAAAGAAATGAGGGATGATACAATATATATATATATATATATATATATATATATATATATATATATATGTATATATTATATATATATATATATATATATATATATATATATATATATATAATATATATATATATGTGTGTGTGTGTGTGTGTGTGTGTGTGTGTGGTTATACATATAATATCCTTGAGTTTTTATGATAACAAAGAATAAAGAAAGATTTTATACTCTAATAGTTTGTGGAATGTGCAAACTATGAACAATTAGAAGCAAGGTAGAGCAAAATCTAAAAAAGTCAGATACTAAATAGAGCAGACTCTGAGCAAGAAAAATCCTAAATAGAGAAGACTCGAAACAAGCTAGACTTTGATCAAAGTTGAACAAAATAGACTCTGAACTCTGGATAGAGAGATACTCTAGACTCTGTATATAGAGACTCTGAACTCTAGAGATCATCTGAATCTAAAGCAAAGTGATAATATGAAGAAGTACTAAACTTAAAGTTAACTCTGGATATCTTAAAGAATGCTTCTGAAGTAAACAACATATATGTACCCTGATATATTCAAGCCTCATTTTCACTAGACTCTGAAGTCTAATTATCAAGGCTATGAACACTGATAAAGCTTCAAATATCTTAAATATGAAGCCAGTGATTTAGAGAAAATGAATGAATGAATACTCTATGTGTACATCCCAAAAAATTAGTTTGACCAACCGAGGTATGAGATCGGTGAAGCCTACTTGATTAAATAAGTTATTTGAGGCCGAGTTAGCATGACAATTGAGTATGGCGAGGTTAACAGATCGGATAGTCGTGTTGTCATCCATTAACCGAAATCTGGTTAGAATATCAGAATAAGCAAGACGGAGCCGACCTCCTATAAGTCGGGAATGATTTGGTTCTTGCAACTCGGATCCATGAAAAAGCTATGATGCCATCTGAAGGGTCATAAGAAACAATTATAATATGATACATTATGGAAGGGGAGTTATAATTAGTGAAGAGGCGGACAT
Source organism: Lathyrus oleraceus (assembly GCF_024323335.1). Lineage (NCBI taxonomy): Eukaryota > Viridiplantae > Streptophyta > Magnoliopsida > Fabales > Fabaceae > Lathyrus > Lathyrus oleraceus. The sequence continues at coordinate 60,268,103 of NC_066583.1, forward strand.
TACATGGAAATTATAAGCACGAAAGACGTTATTGATAGAGGTATTTATGAAGAATATGGAGGATCAAGCAAGGGGAGAGAAGGATAAGGAGACCTATAAATAGGAGGATGTTTGGAGTGTAAGAGGAGGAAAAAAACGAGACAAACACACATAACAGACACTCCAACCATTCATTTTAGACTCTCCTTGACTGAAAACAAGGAAGTCAACCTTTTAGTGGTTTTTATCAAGAACATTTGATGCCCACCGTGGGGCCTTGGTTAAACTTTCCTAGGTCTCACAAAACTATCATAACAAATGTTAATACTTCAGCTGGACAATGTTAGGATCATCTCCTAGTCAAAGCAATCCACCTCCGTCACCAGATATGGCTCAATTGCTCGCGGTGGTGGAAGCCCTTAGTCCGAGAAGGGCACGAAGAATATCTCCGAGAATATATGGTGAGATTCAATTAAGAAACATTTAAGGAATCTCATCCAAATCAGAAATATTAATTGGAGCAATTCAACACAACCCCAAAGTCGGGTAGTTCAATGAATCTTTAGCCCAAAAGTCGGCGTCCAACATGGATGAGGTAATCACCCAAGGGGAATGTTATATCAAAGGAGAGTAAAGTAACGTGGAAAAAGTATCCTGATATGCAAAAGAGAAAGTATGGACCACAGAAGAAGGAGCTGGGCATAAGAAAGAATATTTAAGTTGGGACCCAGAGATCGGCCAATTGCAAGATCATCCTAGCGACTGTTTGAAAAAGAGCATGAGTGTCGCATTACGCGAAAAACCGACGGGAAACAAGAACAACAGAGCTGCCACCGCGCGTTATTTATCCCAAAAGAGGGAAAGGAAACACTCAGAGTAAACCTGGAAAAAAGCATGGTCTCGCGACCAAAGAGAATGGGATCGGGAGTCGGTTATGCGAAGGGAAGGTATTAGCACCCCTACGCATCCGTCGTACTCGACGGGATCCACGCACAATAGGAAGGAAAATGGTTGCTAAAACACTGCTCACACAAACACACACTGGCTGAAAGAGACACACGAAAACAAACAAGACTGACTCGGCAGGATATCGCATCCTGGGCCTACTTAGTCTATCAAACATAGACATCAGAGTCAAAGTAGTTCGGACTGGGGAAACAACACATGCTCGCTAGGATATCGCATCCTATTCATACGTATCTTCTTGGACGAAGAAGAATCAGAGCATTCGTAGCTCGGCTAACATGCACACAAGCAAAACAACACAGGAAATCGACTGCCAATCGCTGGGCTTACGTCAAACTCCACACAAAAATGGGCAAACATGGAACCCGAACGCCAATCGCTGGACTTACATCAGCTTCCGAACCAAACACACCCACACTGGAAACCAGATGCCACTTGATGGACTTATACCGGACTCCAAGCACACAACAAGAGGATACAGAATGCCAATCGCTGGTCTTACATCCATCTCCTAACACACACAAAGACAAAACAAAAAGGGCGCCCGGAGAGATCAGCTCATCTCCTGCCTACGTACCTCATCTGGTATGAGGATCAGGGCGACGTAGTTCCCCTACGAAGGGACACAGGACTAGCCTAACCAGATAACAGAGGGAGACACAACTAGGAAGAATACGACTCGTGCCTAGATGTTATCATGCAAAATCATCCCTAAGTTAAGGTTTCTAGCTAACTTGCACAGGGAGCAAGCTATCCTAAACATGACTTGCACAGGAAGCAAGCCAAACTAAACCTAACTTGCACAGGAAGCAAGCTAAAACAAACACACAAGCACAAATAGCAGACACTATATGCAATCAGTTGGCTAAATCAAGGTTAGGTTTTAGTCGAGGGGTCATGTCAACCTCGACAAACAAACCACTGTAATAGGGTGAGGTTAGCTCTTAACCTTGACATTGAGAGTCAAGGTGAAGCTGATGAAAGGTGAGTGAAGATGAGACTTCACAGCTCTTATCCCTGGCCTGGGAGAGCTTAAGACATGAATGTGTGGGTTCAGAAAGTGGGAACCCTTCTACACTTAAGACACTGACACAACTGTACAACTGTACAAGATCTTGGGTTAGTATCTGCAATGCATCAACACAGTGGTGTGAGCAAAGCAGATGACACACAGAATAACAGGGGATGGATTGCACATCCCTGGTATCTGCCAATGCCTCTTCACTTAGGAGGTCTTTGAATATGTACAAGGACAAATGTAAACAAACACAAACATTGCCTCTTAAGGAGGACTTCAGACAGGTGCCTGGCCAAGTAACAGGCCAGGTCTTCCAGACTACATGGACTTAGGATGTTATACCTCAGTGCAAATGCTCCTAAGCAAAGCAAAGCAAGAGGTCGTTCACAAGGGAACTAAAGCAACTAAAGTACCTGAAAACAATCCAAGATAATCAGTATTCCACTTCAAACAGAAATCAAACAGCAAAGATTAACAGTTAACTGTACAACTGTACAAAAGTAAACAAAAGTCAATGCACAGAGGTGCAAGCCACTAAGGCTCAAACTCAAGTATCAAACCCTGCAAAACAAAGTCAAAGTTAGCCATAGACAAGTCACAAGTCCACTCCAATGGAGGCATATCATCAAACATAGGCCATTTGTGCTATTAACCTGAAACACAACTCAAAAGTGAGAGCACAGACCACTAGTCCAAGACTAGGGTCAAAATGAGATCAAATCATCAAAACAGAACATGAAACTTATCCAAAATCAAGATCAAACAATTAAAAATCAAATCCAATTGGTCTCATGTTCATATCATTCATCATTATCATTTCATGATCAAAATAGCACAAAGCATGCAAATAGGAGCTCATAGAAGTCAACAGAATGATTCAAACCAAATCCAATCACAAACCTTTCAAAAAAATCCTCAAATAATTCATGGTCAAACATAATCCATAACATGATAAGCACATCAAATTTCAGCTCATTTGGATCAAGGGAAGTAGGTCAATGAAAATCAGAAAGTCAAAGCAAGTTCAAGCAAACTCATACAAAGCATCAAAACATGCACCAACTTCAATTAATCATAAAACAGAAACAACACATGATAAATGAATGTGACTAAAACCATGACAAACTTTAAGATGTCTACAATTCACATGTCAACTCTCAAGTCCATCCAATTAAGCATTAGAATTTCACAAATCAAATGAAATCATGTGTCACAAGAAGTTCACATTTGGTCAAACAGGGGAGAAACTATCAAACAAATAGAAAATGCATTCAAAAATTCCAGGAAAACTCACAAGCATTCTCAACATTCACAAGTGTCTTCATGCAAAAATCCAGACCATTTTGAGTTCAATAAGCATGGTAACAAAAATCAGAAAGTTGGACATGAATGGTGTGACACAAATTGTCACACCTCTATTCAAAAAATCATATCTCATTAACCAGCAATGATAAAATCATAAAATCTATATCAAAATAACCATGAACATGTCTAGTTTAAGCACAAAAAATTTGAGAGGCATTGGATTAAGTATCATCATTTCACAAGCAAAATGGCAAGGCATACACAAAATGGATACACATGAACAAACCCTAGCCCAATTAAAAATCCACACGTGCAAAAAATCTGGAAAAATCACCATAATAAACTAGAGATCATGAGGAGCATTTCACAAAAAATCCCATATTATTTGGACAAGTATTGGAAAAGTTATGAATTTTCTAAGATCACCATGCCAAATGAAATAAAATTGAAATAAAAAATGAATTAAAAAAAAAGAATTAAATCTGATAATGGCATTTTTGTAATTTGGGAGTCCCTTAAGTGAAACGCCGCGTTTCACTTAAGGGCGTGTCAAGCCACAATTGGTCACATGGGACGGAAACGCGAAAGCTCATGCAAAATGGATTTCAACCGATCAAACAAGGTTCTGGGTTTAAAAAATTTAGGGTTTATGCAACAGTCATCATGTTCATCATCGTGATGAACTTTTGTCTCAGATTTTGGAAATGAACACACCATTCAACTCATCTCACAATGTACATCAACAATCCAACCTTGGTTTTCCCTAATTCGAGCTAGCATGGAAGAAATAAGCAAAACAACATTTGATAACCAAATTTTAAATCAGTGTATCTCCCTTAATACTCAACCATATTTCACGATTCAAAGCTCGTTACAACCAGCATGGAAAGATCTATAATAAGCATGTCATGATTTTAACAAAGGCATGGTTCGAACTTCTACCTGATGTGAAGAACAGAGATGGAACCGTGGTTTTCTGGCCGTGATAAGTTGAAACAGAAGTTCCTTCAAGCTCCAGAAAGTGAATGAGTGAAGAATCGTGGCTCAAACTTGCTTGGTAATGTCCAAATCAACAACTACCATGTGAGGTATTTGGATGCAACAGTGCTGGTTTTGCTTGAACAGCTGGGAAATTCAGTTTGCAAAGGCTCCAAAAATGATGGTGAGTGATGAATCAATGAACCAAGGCACGAGTTCTTTGGAGATTTTTTCAGAAAAATCAAGATGAAGAAAATGAGAGAGTTTCTTTTTCTAGATCTGGATCTGAGTTTGAGTGAGTGCTCCTGTATTTCTGTTTTGATTATCTATATATACTCTTTTGTTAATGCATTCCACTAATCAACCTTAAGCCAAACCTTGTTAATTAGTGAAAATGAGCATTATGACAAATTGCTAAAACCAACTCAATATGCATGGGGTGCATGCTACAGTGCACGAAAATGGGCCTAAACACATCCCAAATATGGTTTTTGATCATTTGCAATTGGTAGAAGGTGTAGGCAAGGCTTAATTTGAAAGTCAATTTTTCACCTCTCCCTTTTTTAATTCAATGCACTTGAAAAAGGCCATTTTGATTGGATGATTTTTGGTGAAATGTGATGAAGAATTTCGATAGAGCATATCAAATGTGACTTGTAGCAAAAAACCTCACTCAATTTGGCCAAATGGTTTGGAAGTTATCTCACTTTGAAGTTCAAAATTTCTTGAGAATGATTTGATCATATCTTGCCAACCACAAATGAGAAATGAGTGTTCTTGGACTTTTTGGAAAGGTGAGAGCAAGATCTTCAACTTTCATGTTGGACAAAATTTCATTTAAAGCTTGTATGATGAAGTAAATTTGAGGAGAAAAACTTTCCATTTTTGGCAGTTTCCAATTACAGGTCAACTGCTATTTTAGGAAACTTCTTGTCTGACTTTATTTTCTCCAATCTTGATCTTTGAAATGTCAAATGAGACTTGTATGGACATGAATGAAGCCTTTCAAACCATCTCCCACCTTCAAATCCATAAAATCAGGCACAGTTGACCACAGTTGACCATAGTTGACTTTCTAGGGTTTCTGGTGGATTAAACAATGACTGATGACTTTTGAGCACCCAATCCTTGACCAAAACACTTCAAAAGGACCCCTAGTTCATGTGAACATGTTGGACCAACCTTAGGGCTTTGTCTTAATGGAAATTGTACTTGCTTGCTTGATTGACTGATCTCCTGACCAGTTTGACCTAATTTTGTCAGAGGACTTGCACTTGGGCAAAGGACAATGCAATGTTATGCAGTGGATTATGTTATGTTAATGACCTAATATGAATATGAATGTACAAAAGGTAGGGTGCAAATTTGAGGTGCTACAGCTGCCCCTATTCAATCAACTGGGAACCCGAATGGATGAAAGCAACGGCTGTCAGACTTTTAGGGTAAACAGAGATTGAATACCAAGAACCGTAGAATTTGCACAATGCAGGGATCCACCAATGGAAACGTCCACTGGGATCTGATATTTATTACTGGGTATTTTTGGTTTTTCTTCTCAAAGGATACGGCCGCATCCAGACATCACAACGACGATGAATGGGAATAGAAATCACAACTAGATGCCAACGGACAACTAGGAAAAACTCGACGTTTACCAGGACCAACGGAGAGGTAAATCTATTGGGGACGACCAGGAAGGGATACAACCATACGTCAGCGGACGACATGGGAAAAACTCAACGTTTACCGAAACCAACGGAGAGGTAAATCAACTGGGGACGACCAGGAAAAACTCGACGTTTACCAAGACCAACGAAGAGGTAAGCAACTGGGGACGACAAGGAAAAACTCGAAGTTTACCAAGATCAACAGAGAGGTAAGCAACTGGGGACGACCAGGAAAAACACGACGTTTACCAAGACCAACGAAGAGGTAAGCAACTGGGGATGACCAGGAAAAACTCGACGTTTACCAAGACCAACGGAGAGGTAAGCAACTTGGGACGACCAGGAAAAACTCGACGTTTACCAAGACCAACGGAGAGGTAAGCCAGACATCAACGGATGAATGGGAAAACTCGACCAGACGTCAACGGACGAAAGGGAGAAGCTCGACGTTTAACGACACCAACGGAGAAGGAGAATCCACTTCACTGAGGAAGGGTACAGCAACCTGAAACCAAACAGGACGTCACCGACGAATCTACTGGGGATTCTGGCGGGGAATCAACCAGACATTAATGAATGACTGGAGAATAGGATGTACAATCAAACATCAACGGACGAATGAGAAAAACTCAACGTTTATCGAAACCAACGGAGAGGTAAATCCGCATGGGGAAAAGTACAACTAGACGTCATCGGACGAATAGGAAAAACTCGACGTTTATCGTCACCAACGGAGAGGAGGAAACTCTGGGGAGAGAGAACACAACCAAATCATCAACGGATGATCGGGAAAAACTCGACGTTTATCGACACCAACGGAGAGGAGGACTGCTTCACTAGGGAAGGAGAACGACGTTACGAACATCAAAAGATGATGTTTACCGACACCAAAGAAGACCAGACACTTACGCATGACTGGGAAAGCACCGAAAGATGGTGTTTACCGACACCAAGGAAGACCAGACACTTACGCATGACTGGGAAATCACCGAAAGATGGTGTTTACCGACACCAAAGAAGACCAGACACTTACGCATGACTGGGAAATCACCGAAAGATGGTGTTTACCGACACCAAAGAAGTAACACACGCGGGTGCTAACAGGATACTAACATCTACATGTCAGGGCAAGGTTACACACTTGCAGGGGTCTCACTGGGGAGAATCAATCTTTCTTGTCACCAACGGATGAGAAAATAAACCTTTGTGGGGATTATCAATCCTGAATGCTGCCAGGAGCAACTGTAGCAAACGTGTTGTACAGGTGTTGATCAAAATCCGCCTCTGCCGGGGACGAAAGTGGGATTTTACAGCTACCAGCTAGCAGGTAGAAAACCACAAAGATAGGACTTACAACTACCGGCTTGTAGGTAGAGGCCAACAAAACTCCTGCTAAGGGTCAAATGAATGAGTGCCGGCTAGTGAGCAACTACTCATTTATGCCCCAAGGAAAACAGTCAGTAGGAAGCCAATTTAGGATCGATCCAAAAAGGCACACTGAATCAAGACTCATCCTAATGAGGAAAGAACTCAAAAGGGAAAACCCATCCCGTTAGGTGTGCAGGGAGGGACCGGAAACAACCATCATCCACGAGGGTATAACTCAGTGGGGAGCGCAGAAGGAAATGGTAGACACTTTTCTGCTTAAGGGGTAAATTCTTCATGGAGAGATCAGACACACCCACATCTGCTGGGGAAATAGATCCAAGCTGGCAAGATGCTATTAATCGGGGAATAACAATGCTGGGGATACCCACTCAACTAAGGAGTCAGTTGTTGAGAAAACACCAACCTCTCAACCATGTTGGGGAACCCAATTCTGAAGTCGATCCAATGGCGCGATGCTAAACTCTTTCCGACAACCCAATCTCGGATGGTCACCACGGCCCGGGCTAATGGATATGCTTGCAATGCAAATGCATAAGTTTTTTTTTTTTTTTACACAATGCCCCATGATCATGGAAATGCTACGCACTAATGATGCAATATGCTATGCTTATCTAAATGATGAATGCATAAACACCCGTCCCCTCCAGAGACAACACCGGGGAACTCCAGGAACCGTGCTGAGGCTTTCATTACCACGTCCATTTCCACCCTGCTGGGGAAAGACAAACTTTGTCGGGATGACCTCCATCGAACCCGAACTGCTTGAGATTACTCTGCTAGAGGAGACAACCAATGTTTACCTCTACTGGGGATGATTTCGCCGGACCCGATCCTCTTGGGGACCTTGCTGGGGAAAAATATCAACACAACCTCTGCTGGGAAGACATCTTCAGACTTGGAAGACAATCACAACTCCGCTGGGGATATGGTAACCTTCAGGCTTGCTGAGGAGACACTGATCTCATACCTGTTAGGGAGATAACCCTCTCACACCCACTGGGGGGATATGGCCTATTCGACACGGAGCGCCTGTCGATTCGTCGAACAGCAGCATTCATCGTCCACCCACAATGTCGGCTTTCCACTTTTGAGAACTCCCAGACTCGCATGGACTCTCTGATCCATCCCACGAAGATCGAATTCCTGGGATTCATACAAATTTTCCAGTCCTTAGACTTTGAAAAGTCTTCTTGGTTAACTTTCCAGGATCGTCGTCGTAATCCTTTACCGTCCTTTTACTGTTCGTCCAACCCTTTGCCCCTGGTCGGGCTCTGCAGGGATCTCTTTTGTCAAAAGGTTTCATATCACTACTTGCCAGCGAATGAAGATATCTAACAGTACCTGCACAAGAGATTGTTAGATAAAAGTGTGCCCCCAGGTGTGCCAACACTTCAACATCTGGGTCACTCAAACCTCCGAATAAGATTTCCAGATTTCACTCTTATAAGCATGCATCGGAAGGGACCCCTATGTTTCAAAATGCAACTATTCTTATCAAAATAAACAGATGTTTTCATAATCAAAGCGGTAATGAAAATAAAAACAAAACTATTTGACTGAACACGCATTTATTAACCGAAAAAAGGTGGCTCAGAACTGAGCAAAACACAGGAAGCAAACCCTGAAAAGAGGTGATTGCGCACAAAAGGAAAAATCTATCCTAATGGCAATGTGAAGCCGTGATCTCATCGGGTTCCAACTCGGTTACACCCCATATGTCCTCAAGACTTTCCGCACTTTCGGCCTTTTGAACCAGACGCTTCCGATCGATCCCTGCCGGAGATTAGCCGAGTCATCTAAAGCTCAAACGATCATACTAGACGCAGTTGTTCGTTTCAATCCCTCTTTTGCCTGGACCGCCCTTTCGATTTTCAGTCCACCGGGATACCCTTTTTTGCCCAAGTCGCCCTTGTGGGGTTTTCGACTTGCCAGGTGTACAGTTTTTCTTTTTTATTATCCCTAACTTTTGCCCGAATCTTTTCTCTTTTTCTTGGTTCGCCGGGATTCCCTTTTTTGCCTGGACTCTTTTATTCTTTTTGTCAAGCGGGTCTCTCTTTTGTTTCACGAAGTATCTTTTAATTGCGTCTGCATTCACAGGGGATGGAAAATCCTCATCATCTGTGGTCGTCAGCAACAAGGCTCTGTCAGAGAAAACCTTTTTGACCATGCTAGGGATTCATGGCTGTATATCCACTTGCCCCACGATCGTCTTGAGGAAGAAGGATCCTTTTCAACACCACATCTCTTCCATGGCACGCACGAGGTCGCACTTCTTAGTTAACAACACGCTTCATTTACTGGGTACAACTGCCCCATGACAAGTAACTGTCAGCCCTTTTCGTAATCAGGCTCAACGCGTCATACTGAGTCCTTATCCACTCATCCTTTTTCAAGTTTACGTCCAACGGGACCCCATGACGAAACCTGAGTCTCAAATGGTAGTACAACCTTCATCCCATATCTGAGTGAGAAAGGCGTTGCCCCAGTAGATGCACGTACCGAAGTACGACACTCAGGATACCAACTTCGTACTCAGTCACCATCGTTGGTGCATTCAAATGTTATCGGGGAAACACTAGCTCATTCACTTTAAACTCTCCCCATCAGACATCAGAATCCGTTCGGATTCAGGGTCAGGCCCTTCCTCCGGGATCGGTCACTCTCAATCTTTCGATTTGAGTACCTCGAGATGTCCTCATCAGGGACCTCAGACTTCCTTGGTTGACAATCATCAATGGGTTGTTGGGCGAGATAACCATACAATACCCTCCTCTTGGTTGCTTTCTGGGAGGTATACTGAATATCATATTCAGTCGACGCCAATTGCCCTCTCGCAACCCGTCCGTTCAATGCTAGCCCCTCAAGCACATACTTGATCAAATCCATTTTGGACTTCCACAAGGTGGTATGAACCAGCATGCTGTCTCAGTCGGCGAGCAGCCTATGCCAAAGTACAACAAGTTTTTTCGAGCAGTGAGTGTATTGTTTCACAGTCGATAAACTTTTTGCTTAGGTAAATTGCATTCTCTTTTCGACAAGACTCGTCATGCTGACCCAATACACCTCAAAGACCCCTTGAGGGCTGTCAAGTACCAGATCAACATTTGTTTCTTCCACGGAAGGCATCAAAATCAGAGGTTCCTGCTACTCATTCTTTTATCATTCCATGCCCATTGGCAATCATTATTCTACCTGACCGTTTGTTCTCCTTTTTTTGGTTTTTGGTTCAGGCGTTTCTTGCACTGTTCCCCTTTTTTTTTTTTTTTTTTTTAGCAGGATCGACCTCGACTCCTGTTATCCGCTTACAATAAGCCTCGGCAGCTTACCGGACAGCACTCCACAAGTGCACTCATTCGGACTCGACAGTATGAGCTATCTCAAACTGGTCAAACAACTTGATCAAGTCCACCGGATGCCCCTCTTCTGCTCGGGACTTTGTTCTCATGTCATCAACATGGCATTCGCTTTCACGATGATTCATATCATGAAACAAAGTCACCGTAGCCCTTTGATCCGTGGCACCGGCCTTCTTCTTCACCTTATAACAAGAAGGTACTCTTTGGTGTGATGAACATTGCTTACTCCATATCATCTGGCGACAATTCAATTTGACTTTGGCCAGAAAGCCATCCATGAAGGTAAACACCGAGAATTGAGCTGCATTATCAACCAATACATCAACGTGAAGTACCGGGAATTCATCTTTCGAACTAGCTCTATTCACGTCTCGATGGTCCACACACATTCTCATCTTTTAGCACCGGTTTCCGCTTCACTGGAGGACAGTCTTGACCTTCTCCTCGTGCGGTTGAATCACCTTCTCCTCTTGTTTCAACAACCTGGCTAATTCCAGCAGGTCACGATCTTCTTCACCTTATTCTTCAGCATGAGAGATCGGATTGTCGAAGTCATACAGAGATGTAACCGAATTGTTATCGATGAGATCAGGAGAATGGTTACGTTTGTGGTTAGAACCAAATGAATCAAAAGGAAAGAGAATAAAAACATTGCCATTTTTCTTTTTATTTTTTAAAACTGCAAATAGCGAAAAACAGGGAACACCGCTTTTTATCACAAAAACATCCATTCATTACTGATGCAAAATGTTGCAAAATGAAACACATGAGGTGGCCCTTACAATGGACCAGTACGTTTCGGGCAAAACGTATGGCTTTCATGCAAACAACAATTGAAACACAGAAATACTACACTTCCAAATGAGTGACAGTGATGCTTTTGGAGGCCTTCCAATTGCCTGGTATGCACGACTTTATCCACAGCTCGAGCTCGCGGTCACGGTCGGTCTCTTCACTCACTGAACAAGCATGATCAGAATCCATCATTCCTGCACTGACAAAGATGTACGGCGGGCGACATCCTCGGTTTGGTCTAGACGACTCTTGATCTGGATAACCAATCCCGAACATGTCTGCCTTTACCACTATGTCAATGATCCTCCCCCAGCCTCGGGCCTCTTTGTTCTTCACCACCTCTAGAGCTTGTTTATAAGAAGAAATGGACAACTTCTTCTCTTTTTCAACAACAACATTCTCCACCTTGATGGTTTCGATTGCTTGACTGGGCATTTCAAATTTTTCACTGTCCATTTCCCCTTCCTTCATCCCCTGGGTCGTATCTTTCATCCCTACACACCCCTCGGTGGCGATGGCAGCACAACAATCATCAACAACAGGGAAAGCTCCATCCTGCACCGGAGGTTTTGGGACCATAACCATTGGAACCTTTAACTGATCTTCCTCAGTCACCCCTATTCCTCTCTTGACCTTTTTCACCATCTTCATCTTTACAGGACCCTTCCTGGGTACAGGGTTGACATCCCCATCCATGATCTGTGCCAAGCTGATGGTCTTGGAGTCTACCATGTCCTGGACGACATGCTTGAAAGCCCTACAACCCTCAACACTGTGTCCGGGTGCCTCAGAATGAAACTCACACCTGACATTTTCATCATAGTTTGGAGGCCTCTGCTGCCATTCTATGGGAATCAATATCCTTGGTCGGACTAGCCCCAAATCCCTCAATCTCCTGAACAGAAGGGTGTAGGTCACAGGCGGCTCCTCAAACTGACGATCCTCCTTTTTCTTCTTCACTTGGCTCTTAGTTCTCGGTGCTTTCTGTTGAGGTGGCAGTTGTTGCAGTGGTACAGGTGGATTACCAACAGGAGTCGTTACAATGGCAGCATAAGGGTGATAACGATCCTTACCGCGTTCTTTCTTTGCTGGCACACCACTTGACTCAACCCCCTTCTTGAGCAGACCACTGCCAGAAGGTTCCTTTACTACAGTGCCAGGGGGATTTGTCACTTTGGATGACGGAGCCTTTCCCTGAACTTTCTCTAATATCAGCCACTTCTCAATCTTTTCCAATCTCTCAGCCATGGCTTTCTGTCCCAAGGCAAGCCCTTGCACAACACTGAACAAATCCCTCACCATCCCTTTCAGTTCAAGGACGTCGGCGTTGGGAAGATCCATCAGTTTGGATTTGTTGCCCCTAGCAGGATATCTGAGCAAACGAGCTATGCGCACCGGTTGACACCTACAAAACAGCAAATGGGTTAGTATGACTCACGCATGCAGTGTCTATCCGTACCAGGAATATCTGTCCTTTGATTCTAGCATCCCAGAGACAAATAATTTTTCATTTAATAATAATCTGACATCTGGATGTCTCTCAACCAGAATCTTAGTAAAAAAAATGGACCCTGAATACGGATAGACATGGGTTGAATGCAGATGAATGCGAAATGGGATGATGCAAATGCATGAATGCAAGTCACTGTGCCACCAAGTCATCTGAAGACCCAATCTCTGAACCAGTCACAGTCAACCGAGTCACCATAAATCCGACTTGGGGAGTTCCGAAATAAACGGAACTGGAGTTTACATCACTATCATCACAGGAACATCCACTGAACGGATGACAGCCAGATCCTCTGAACAGGTACTCTCAAATTCAACCCGGGGATCCGAAATAAACGGAGCCCCGCTGATAAACCACGGACAGAACTCCGGCGTCCCAGAAATAAATGTCCATAATTCACAGTCACCGTCAGTACCAAGAGTCACCAACAAGTCACCGACTGTACCTGTTAAAATGATCATTCCCTCCCCACTCACGGGTGTCATCTAGGCCAGGGTAAGGTCAAGAGAAACGCAGCATAAATAACCTTTCGCAGAATATTATCATATACTCACCCGAAGTATGTAACGATAATACCCCACCAGGGTCTGAACTGCTCGTGATATCAATGTTCCGCTAAGTGGCGCATACCACCCGCTTCCCATGAATCACTCTATTCCTAGGTTTCCTAGATTTCACTCATAGCCTGGGTATTGGGCCTTTTACCTCGAGTAACTCCCACCCCAAACAGAGAAGCACAGCACAACCAGCAGATGAATATGAATGAAATGCAAACATTAATGCAAACAATAAATGCAAACAATAAATGCACATATATACAAATGAATGCAATAAATAAAGCAGCACAAAGCAACCAAAGCCCTAACCTAGAGAGCGCTAGGAGAGACTCGCTTAGGGAAGATGGACCAGCAAGAGGTCAACTTCCCTTTCGTCCCCAGCAAAGTCGCCAGCTGTCGCATTACGCGAAAAACCGGCGGGAAACAAGAACAACAGAGCCGCCACCGCGCGTTATTTATCCCAAAAGAGGGAAAGGAAACGCTCAGAGTAAACTTGGAAAAAAGCATGGTCTCGCGACCAAAGAGAATGGGATCGGGAGTCGGTTATGCGAAGGGAAGGTATTAGCACCCCTACGCATCCGTCGTACTCGACGGGATCCACGCACAATAGGAAGGAAAATGGTTTCTAAAACACTGCTCACACAAACACACACTGGCTGAAAGAGACACACGAAAACAAACAAGACTGACTCGGCAGGATATCGCATCCTGGGCCTACTTAGTCTATCAAACATAGACATCAGAGTCAAAGTAGTTCGGACTGGGGAAACAACACATGCTCGCTAGGATATCGCATCCTATGCATACGTATCTTCTTGGACGAAGAAGAATCAGAGCATTCGTAGCTCGGCTAACATGCACACAAGCAAAACAACACAGGAAATCGACTGCCAATCGCTGGGCTTACGTCAAACTCCACACAAAAATGGGCAAACATGGAACCCGAACGCCAATCGCTGGACTTACATCAGCTTCCGAACCAAACACACCCACACTGGAAACCAGATGCCACTTGATGGACTTATACCGGACTCCAAGCACACAACAAGAGGATACAGAATGCCAATCGCTGGTCTTACATCCATCTCCTAACACACACAAAGACAAAACGAAAAGGGCGCCCGGAGAGATCAGCTCATCTCCTGCCTACGTACCTCATCTGGTATGAGGATCAGGGCGACGTAGTTCCCCTACGAAGGGACACAGGACTAGCCTAACCAGATAACAGAGGGAGACACAACTAGGAAGAATACGACTCGAGCCTAGATGTTATCATGCAAAATCATCCCTAAGTTAAGGTTTCTAGCTAACTTGCACAGGGAGCAAGCTATCCTAAACATGACTTGCACAGGAAGCAAGCCAAACTAAACCTAACTTGCACAGGAAGCAAGCTAAAACAAACACACAAGCACAAATAGCACACACTATATGCAATCAGTTGGCTAAATCAAGGTTAGGTTTTAGTCGAGGGGTCATGTCAACCTCGACAAACAAACCACTGTAATAGGGTGAGGTTAGCTCTTAACCTTGACATTGAGAGTCAAGGTGAAGCTGATGAAAGGTGAGTGAAGATGAGACTTCACAGCTCTTATCCCTGGCCTGGGAGAGCTTAAGACATGAATGTGTGGGTTCAGAAAGTGGGAACCCTTCTACACTTAAGACACTGACACAACTGTACAACTGTACAAGATCTTGGGTTAGTATCTGCAATGCATCAACACAGTGGTGTGAGCAAAGCAGATGACACACAGGATAGCAGGGGATGGATTGCACATCCCTGGTATCTGCCAATGCCTCTTCACTTAGGAGGTCTTTGAATATGTACAAGGACAAATGTAAACAAACACAAACATTGCCTCTTAAGGAGGACTTCAGACAGGTGCCTGGCCAAGTAACAGGCCAGGTCTTCCAGACTACATGGACTTAGGATGTTATACCTCAGTGCAAATGCTCTTAAGCAAAGCAAAGCAAGAGGTAGTTCACAAGGGAACTAAAGCAACTAAAGTACCTGAAAACAATCCAAGATAATCAGTATTCCACTTCAAACAGAAATCAAACAACAAAGATTAACAGTTAACTGTACAACTGTACAAAAGTAAACAAAAGTCAATGCACAAAGGTGCAAGCCACTAAGGCTCAAACTCAAGTATCAAACCCTGCAAAACAAAGTCAAAGTTAGCCATAGACAAGTCACAAGTCCACTCCAATGGAGGCATATCATCAAACATAGGCCATTTGTGCTATTAACCTGAAACACAACTCAAAAGTGAGAGCACAGACCACTAGTCCAAGACTAGGGTCAAAATGAGATCAAATCATCAAAACAGAACATGAAACTTATCCAAAATCAAGATCAAACAATTAAAAATCAAATCCAATTGGTCTCATGTTCATATCATTCATCATTATCATTTCATGATCAAAATAGCACAAAGCATGCAAATAGGAGCTCATAGAAGTCAACAGAATGATTCAAACCAAATCCAATCACAAACCTTTCAAAAAAATCCTCAAATAATTCATGGTCAAACATAATCCATAACATGATAAGCACATCAAATTTCAGCTCATTTGGATCAAGGGAAGTAGGTCAATGAAAATCAGAAAGTCAAAGCAAGTTCAAGCAAACTCATACAAAGCATCAAAACATGCACCAACTTCAATTAATCATAAAACAGAAACAACACATGATAAATGAATGTGACTAAAACCATGACAAACTTTAAGATGTCTACAATTCACATGTCAACTCTCAAGTCCATCCAATTAAGCATTAGAATTTCACAAATCAAATGAAATCATGTGTCACAAGAAGTTCACATTTGGTCAAACAGGGGAGAAACTATCAAACAAATAGAAAATGCATTCAAAAATTCCAGGAAAACTCACAAGCATTCTCAACATTCACAAGTGTCTTCATGCAAAAATCCAGACCATTTTGAGTTCAATAAGCATGGTAACAAAAATCAGAAAGTTGGACATGAATGGTGTGACACAAATTGTCACACCTCTATTCAAAAAATCATATCTCATTAACCAGCAATGATAAAATCATAAAATCTATATCAAAATAACCATGAACATGTCTAGTTTAAGCACAAAAATTTGAGAGGCATTGGATTAAGTATCATCATTTCACAAGCAAAATGGCAAGGCATACACAAAATGGATACACATGAACAAACCGTAGCCCAATTAAAAATCCACACGTGCAAAAAATCTGGAAAAATCACCATAATAAACTAGAGATCATGAGGAGCATTTCACAAAAAATCCCATATTATTTGGACAAGTATTGGAAAAGTTATGAATTTTCTAAGATCACCATGCCAAATGAAATAAAATTGAAATAAAAAATGAATTAAAAAAAAAGAATTAAATCTGATAATGGCATTTTTGTAATTTGGGAGTCCCTTAAGTGAAACGCCGCGTTTCACTTAAGGGCGTGTCAAGCCACAATTGGTCACATGGGACGGAAACGCGAAAGCTCATGCAAAATGGATTTCAACCGATCAAACAAGGTTCTGGGTTTAAAAAATTTAGGGTTTATGCAACAGTCATCATGTTCATCATCGTGATGAACTTTTGTCTCAGATTTTGGAAATGAACACACCATTCAACTCATCTCACAATGTACATCAACAATCCAACCTTGGTTTTCCCTAATTCGAGCTAGCATGGAAGAAATAAGCAAAACAACATTTGATAACCAAACTTTAAATCAGTGTATCTCCCTTAATACTCAACCATATTTCACGATTCAAAGCTCGTTACAACCAGCATGGAAAGATCTATAATAAGCATGTCATGATTTTAACAAAGGCATGGTTCGAACTTCTACCTGATGTGAAGAACAGAGATGGAACCGTGGTTTTCTGGCCGTGATAAGTTGAAACAGAAGTTCCTTCAAGCTCCAGAAAGTGAATGAGTGAAGAATCGTGGCTCAAACTTGCTTGGTAATGTCCAAATCAACAGCTGCCATGTGAGGTATTTGGATGCAACAGTGCTGGTTTTGCTTGAACAGTTGGGAAATTCAGTTTGCAAAGGCTCCAAAAATGATGGTGAGTGATGAATCAATGAACCAAAGGCACGCGTTCTTTGGAGATTTTTTCAGAAAAATCAAGATGAAGAAAATGAGAGAGTTTCTTTTTCTATATCTGGATCTGAGTTTGAGTGAGTGCTCCTGTATTTCTGTTTTGATTATCTATATATACTCTTCTGTTAATGCATTCCACTAATCAACCTTAAGCCAACCCTTGTTAATTAGTGAAAATGAGCATTATGACAAATTGCTAAAACCAACTCAATATGCATGGGGTTCATGCTACAGTGCATGAAAATGGGCCTAAACACATCCCAAATATGGTTTTTGATCATTTGCAATTGGTAGAATGTGTAGGCAAGGCTTAATTTGAAAGTCAATTTTTCACCTCTCCCTTTTTTAATTCAATGCACTTGAAAAAGGCCATTTTGATTGGATGATTTTTGGTGAAATGTGATGAAGAATTTGGATAGAGCATATCAAATGTGACTTGTAGCAAAAAACCTCACTCAATTTGGCCAAATGGTTTGGAAGTTATCTCACTTTGAAGTTCAAAATTTCTTGAGAATGATTTGATCATATCTTGCCAACCACAAATGAGAAATGAGTGTTCTTGGACTTTTTGGAAAGGTGAGAGCAAGATCTTCAACTTTCATGTTGGACAATATTTCATTTGAAGCTTGTATGATGAAGTAAATTTGAGGAGAAAAACTTTCCATTTTTGGTAGTTTCCAATTACAGGTCAACTGCTATTTAGGAAACTTCTTGTCTGACTTTATTTTCTCCAATCTTGATCTTTGAAATGTCAAATGAGACTTGTATGGACATGAATGAAGCCTTTCAAACCATCTCCCACCTTCAAATCCATAAAATCAGGCACAGTTGACCACAGTTGACCATAGTTGACTTTCTAGGGTTTCTGGTGGATTGAACAATGACTGATGATTTCTGAGCACCCAATCCTTGACCAAAACACTTCAAAAGGACCCCTAGGTCATGTGAACATGTTGGACCAACCCTAGGGCTTTGTCTCAATGGAAATTGTACTTGCTTGCTTGATTGACTGATCTCCTGACCAGTTTGACCTAATTTTGTCAGAGGACTTGCACTTGGGCAAAGGACAATGCAATGTTATGCAATGGACTATGTTATGTTAATGACCTAATATGAATATGAATGTACAAAAGGTAGGGTGCAAATTTGAGGTGCTACAATGAGTACACGCCACTAAACGCTAGGTGTGAAGATATCCTAAAATAAGTTTATCACCTCAAGTTACTTCCCGTAACCAGACGACCAAAAAGGGTTTATTCTATGATGGGGAAATATGCGAATACGTGGTGCGCATACCACCGAACTTGAGGACACCGTACAGAAAATTTTCATCAACTAAAAAAATAAATTACCGCCTTAATTCAAAGAGGTCAGTTGTTTTCCTATGCTAATAACGTTGGAGGGCAGTCATGAAAAAGGAGTCCTCCTCGAGAAGACGTTAACTCAGACAACCATATGCATAAAAAAGGTAAGAGCATAGATGAAATACACATGACTCGTCACAAATTAAACACCATTGCTGGAGAATTTAGGGGAGGATGAGAAACCAGTTCGTCTAGAAAAATAAACTCCCAGACAGTGATGCATTTTAGGCCTGAGTCACCTTCGAAAGAGAGATACAATCAGGCCACAATCACCTTCTCAAAAAAGGGAACTGAAGGAGTGTTTCCCCACAAAGATGACCTGATGGTGATCAAGGTGCAAATCCATATTTGGAACGTGAAACATGTTCTAATCGACTGGGGAAGTTCGAGGGATGTTATATATTGGTAGGCATTCAAGGGAATGATCTTTGATATTTCCAAGTAGTTTCCCTTTAAAGGTTCATTAGTTGGATTCTCATGGGAACCGACGCAGGTACTGGGACACTTACCCATGATGACTACTTTTGGTAATGGGGAAAAGAAAAAAAGTGTTTTGGGCTACTTAATTATCAATGTTGCCTCTCCTTAAAATTTTATTATGGGAAGACCCTCCTTCAATGCTCTGGAAGCAGTGTTGTCCACTATGTACCTAACACTTAAATACCTTCTGAAGGATGGAAGAGTAGGAATAATAAAATGTGATAGAGGGATAGTAAGGAAATGTTATAAAGATAGTCTAAATATCAAGAAGAGAAGTCACGTTGATGAGCCAATCAATGAAGATCAGGTAAAAGTGAACCTAGTTTACATCGACCCAAGGGAGGATCTGGTAGAGGATAGTCTTACACCTATGGAGGATGTAAAGACAATATAGATTGGTGCTCAATCATCACAAATAACTCAGATCGACTCTAGTTTATCCCCTAAGGAAAAAGACGAGATCATTATAATATTAAGGAAAAACGTAGATCTAATCGCTTGGAAGCGATCTGATATGCCTGATATTGATCCCAACATAGTTTGTCACCATCTAGCACTGGATCCATCCATCAAACCAATAGTATAGAGAAAGTGGGAGGAAGGCGAAGAAAAGAGAAGGTTTGTAAAAGATGAAGACGAAAAGCTTATGCAAGCCGACTTTATTAAGGAGATAAGATACCCAACTTGGTTAGCTGACATAGTTATGGTGAAAAAAATTAGGAAAATGGTGAATGTGTGTTGACTTCATCGAATTGAATAAAGCATGTCTAAAATATCCCTACCCACTTCCTCACATTGATCGACTGATTGATGAGTCTTCTGGTTTTCGTCTTCTTAGTTCTTTAAATGCCTACTCAGGATATAACCCAATTCGAGTGAATCCATTAGATGCCCCTAAAATAGCATTTATGACCAACATGAACAATTATTATTACGACGTGATGCCCTTTGGGCTGAAAACTGCATGGGCTACCTACCAGCGACTGATGGGCATGGTGCTCGCCTCATAGATAGAGCGGAACCTAGAGGTGTATGTGGATGATATGGTAGTAAAAAATCCAAAATATCAGAAGCATGTAGAAGACTTAGAAGAAACATTTGCATCAATCTGAGGTTACAATATGAGGTTGAACTCAGATAAATGTACGTTTGGAGTACAAGCGGGGAAATTCCTGGGATTTATGTTAACCAACCGAGGTATAGAAGTGAACCTAGATAAATGCCAAGCTATAATTAACATTAAGAGTCCATCAACGGTAAAATAGGTACAATAGTTAACAGGGTGTTTGGAAACCTTATCTCGTTCTTTTATCTTGTGTAGGGGATAAGTCGATCCATTTCTTCGTTGCAGTGAAAAAATCAACGAAATTCCAGTGGATGGAGGAATACGAAGAGGATTTTAAAGAGGTAAAAATCGTTTCTTATCCGCACCCCCAATCTTGGTACGACCAAGGGAAAATAAGGTGATGAAAGAGGCAGAAATATGTTGCCAAAAGATTAAACGTCTCGCGTTGGCAGTAGTGATCACAACCTGGAAGTTGAGATATTATTTTCCAGGACACCCTATTATCGTCAAGACCAATTATCATATTAAACAAGTCTTAAAAAAGCCCGATTTGGCAGGAAAAATGGTTGCTTGGGCGATAGAGCTGTCAGAATATGATATAAAATTTGTGCCTCGAAGTAGCATTAAGTCTCAAATCCTCGTTGAATTCTTGAATGAATTAAATGCTCCGGTATCTGAAGAATCTCCTTGCAAATGGACTATATTTGTCGATGGGTCCTCTAATCTCAAAGGAAGTGGGATTGGGATAACGCTCAAAGAACTGGGAGACCTGATGCTTGAATATTCTTTGTGTTTTAATTTTCAGGCTAGTAATAACCAAGTAGAATACGAATCTTTAATTGTAGGAATGAGGTTGGCGAGAGACGTTAGAGTGACGCATTTACTCGTTCAAAGTGACTTTTAGTTGATCAATAGTCGAGTCAAGGGAGAATTTCAGACAAAGGATACTTCGTTGATCAAATATTCACAAAAAGCTCTCAAGATGTCCCAAACATTCGAACAGTTTGAGATAAATCATATCCCTAGAGGAGAATACCAGAGCCGTTCTCTTGGCTCTTCTAGCAAGTACCAAAGGCACTAGGTTAAACAAAACAACAATTCAAGAAACCTTGGAAATGCCAAGTACTGAAATGGAGGAGGTCATGCCACTGAATGAGGATAGAGCCTGGATGGTGCCTAGCATTCGATATTTAACTCAGAATGAACTACCCTAAGAAGAAATAGAAGCCAAACATATTATAAGGGTATCCGCGAGGTACCTCATCATGGTAAATCACCTATACAAGATGGGTTAAGAGGCTCCTATATTGAGGTGCATCTCAAAAGAAGACTCGATTTTAGTCATGAAGGTGGTGCATAAAGGAGTTTGTGGCAGTCATATCGGAGGAAGGGCACTATCAGGAAAGATACTTAGAGCAGGATATTACTGGCCAAGCATGTTGCAGGATTTTTCTAAATTTGTAAACTGGTGTGAAAAGTGTCAAATGTTTGCTCATTTTATTCATTCTACCGTAGAAGCGCTACATTCAATGTTTTCACCATGGTCGTTTTATCAATGGGGGGCAAATATCTTAGGTCTGTTTCCTGTGGTATCTGGACAACTAAAATTATTAATAGTGGTTGTCGATTACTTCACTAAATGGGTGGTGGTAGAATTCGTGGTATGAATCACCGCGAAAAGAGTATGTCGGTTCTACTAGTGAAAAATAATATGTCGTTTTGGTTTGCCGGGGGTTATTGCATCTGACAATGGAGCTTAGTTCACGAACAACTCAGTTGTTGAATTTTGGAAAGACTTGAGAATACAAAATCAGTTCATTTCGGTAGAGTATCCTCAAGCAAGCAGTCAGGCGGAACCGACAAATAAAATCATTTTGTATGGGATGAAGAATAAGTTTGACGAAGCCAAAGGATTGTGGGTCGTGCACCTGCATGAAATTTTATGGTCTTACCATACTACGTCGCATTCAACTACTCGGGAGACTCATTTCAGGATGGTTTATGGTGTTGATGCAGTGATACCGTTTGAAATCGATACACTGACATGGAGACGTCTAGCTTTTGATGAAAGTGCCAAGTCAGAAGGTTTGGATATTTCAGCAGACATGTTGGAGGAAATAAGGGAAATGACTCATTTTAGGGAATTCGCAGCTAAACAAAGAATTGCTCGGAGGTTTAATATCAATGCGAGGCAGAGAGGATTTCATGAGGGTGACTTAGTGGTAAAAAAAGTGAATGATCCCACGGGAGACGCAAATTGGCTCTGAATTGGGAATGACCCTACCATGTTCGTCAGAGGTTAAATAAAGGAGCTTATAAATTAAAAAATTTAGAGGGTGTTGAAATACCCAGGACTTGGAATGTAACAAGTCTTAAATTTTATCTCAGTCAGACTATGTAATACATATATTGAATAAAAATTATGGGGAAGCAATTTTTTCCCTTACAAGGGAAAGAGTTTTTAATGACGCATCCATAGTCAGAACAAATGTCTTTATAAAGAAAATCCTAAGATATGTTCCAGGAAAAGGTCCAAGCAACCTGAAGTCTCTGGCATAATCGGCTTCGGTCGGGTAATATTTAATAAAACCTCTGGTCTAACTGAAGTCCAAGCAACTTGAAGCCTCTCACATAATCGGCTCTGGCCGGATAATGTATAATAAAACCTTTGGCCTAACTGAAGTCCAAGAAACTTTAAGCCTCTGACATAATCAGCTTTGGTCGGGTAAGTTTAATAAAACCTCTAGCCTAACAAAATTCCAAGAAATTTGAAGCCTCTAGCATACTCGACTATGGTCGGGTAATGTTTAATAAAAAATTTGACCTAACTAAAGTCCAAGCAACTTGAAGTCTTTGGAATAATTGCCTTCGGCCGAGTAATGTATGATAAAACTTCTGGCCTAACTGAAGTGCAAGAAACTTGAAGCCTCTGGCATAATCAGATTTGGCCGAATAATGTTTAATAAAGTCTTTGGCCTTATAAAAGTCCAGGCAACTTGAGACTTCTGGAATATTGGTTACAGACAAATAATGTTTAATGAGAGCCTCTGGTCTTCATTTAAACATAAAAACCATGGGGCTATGAACGTCGTGTAAAATTTTTACACTTATGAATTCAAACGGTATGATCGATTTATCGTCAGCAAAACATCTGACTTATCTTAATCTCCCAGACTTTGCAATCAAGATTAGATAATTACGCTAACCTACAAGGTTGTCCATAAACTTGTAACTCAAATAATAAGACAAACAAAATAAGTGAAGTCAAAGGGAACGCATAGAAGAGAAAAGGAATAATGCCATCATAAATCCTTTAAAAGGCTAAATTGTTTAGTAGGAAAGCAAAATATTGTTCAAAAAAGGTACAAGGTGCTCATCATCATTGATTCCCAACAAAAAACTTAGTGTCAATTCAAATTTCATGCTTGTACGCTTGAGCCTCTAATGTCAAATTATCACATGTCATGTGTCTCGAGCCTTCTACTTCAGAAGAAGCTTCATCAATGTCGACTAGCTTCTCGTATACCATAGTTTTAAAGAAATCCATCTTCGACAGTTCCAGGTTTTGTGCGATGCATAGAGCTTGGGCTTTGGACCTCTCAAAATATTCGTCACCGGTGGAAAGAAAATCCACTTGGGTATCTTGCAGCGATTTCTTCAAAGTCTCGTTGAGATTCCGAGATTCCTCCGCTTCTTGAGTTAGGCCAGCATTAGCTTCCTCCAGCTCCGAGCACCTGGTTTCCATGATTTCATTATGCTAGTTATTTCCAATAATTGAGATTCTGACATATCCTTTTATTTTCTCTTCTCAAAGATTTGGTCAATTCCTCTACTTGAGTAGTTCGGCTCTTTGTTAAGGAGAATCTCATTCTAGTCATGCGTGTCACCCACTTGAAATAAACCCATAGTCATAACAGCATACCTCATCAAGAATGCCTCGAGATTTTGGGTCAATTGTAGGCACCAATGGACTTTACCTTTTTGACATCCTCAATTGCATTTAGGTGATCATAGAGGAACTTCAACACGTCAAAACTATTAGACCAAAACTTAAACTCGGAACAGGGTTTGGATTGATGACTACTACCAAAATCCTTCCTAAGAGTGGTAATTGTCAAGTCGGCTTGACTGACATCATCACTCATCTGTGTTTTCATTTTCTTTGAAGAAGTAGGTTTCGGATCCTCAGAAGTAGGGATAGATGTTGGTTTGGGGTCCGATGTGACATAAGCCACTTTAGAAACATCTAATTTCTTTCGTTGGAGGTCTTGGGTCTGAATTCCCGTAAGCTTCAACCATTAGCTACTAGCCTCAACCACTAGCTTCTTCTATTATGGGAGATTGAGATTTGTCATGTTGGCTGAAATAAAAAGTCAAGATCATTAAAAAGGATGGTTAATGACATCATACTAGAGTGATAGTAAACATATGGATGATTATCCAAAAAGTTATAAATTTGTTCGAGGTCATCAATCACTGGTAAAAGATCTTTGACTTTCACTACCCAGAAAGCATCCAAGTCGACCAAAGATAGAATTTCCAAATCATTTAATTTTTCATAATCAAAGCCATAAACAGGTAAAGGTTTGTCCAACTAGTATATCTAGAAACAATGGTTCCCATATAAATTATACATAACTTGGGGACATCTTATCCCACTTTTAACTTGAAGGAATTTGTCTTTAAATGCCCTATAGTTAATAGTGTAAGCTTGCAGAAAGCCCTTTCTCAGAATTCCACTGAGGGAAACCCAACCTCCTCTATCTACACCCTTTAACTCGAATAATGATAAGAATAAACTAGAATAAACCTAATGTCGACACTATGTCTATGGTGTCGCAAATAATCTCTAAAGCTTTAATAAAACTCCGTCCATTAGGGCGTAGTTTATGAGGGAGTTATGATCAAGGTTTTGAGAAGGTCAGATTCAAAGTAAGTAAATGGAAAGCAAACTTTAAAGTCTTTAATGACTCATGAATAAAAGTAAAAATACTCATTTGGCACTTCTTTATCGTGAAAAGTTCACACCCTTTCACTAGTTACACATGGCTATAAAATTACCCTCTATAAAATTACACATGAACTAGTGGAACGAAGCTTCGAGATATAGCTTTCATCAACAATATTGTTGTTGTAGCTCAAAACCTATTTTTCTATCAAAGATCATGTTGCTTCCATATGAATATCCGAAAAACCTGAGGAGGAAGACTCCAAATCAGCATTACTAGTGGGTGAAGGGATTTCTATGTAAACTTCTCTAATAATTCGATCAAAATCCACTCTATCCAAATAACCCCTACATTCTCGCATATAACCTTTCCAAATCATATTCCCATCACTACCCGTAAGAACGACTGAATATGAAGACATAATAATAACAAAGTAAAAGAGAAATAGATAAGTAATGATACCTGAAGTTTGAAAGAAGGAAGACTAGTTGGTAGGTGCTCAGGGAAGAAGATATTTGGAAAAGATATTTGAAGAAGAGATAAACCTTTTAAAAGAAATAGAGTTGTAATGGTCAAGAATTTGTATCAAAAGGTAAATAATAATGTGGGATTTCCCATAAAAAGTAATCATGATGAGGAGAGAGAGAGAAACTTGTCATCATTAAAAAATAGTTGGTTAAAACCGAGTATCACCACTTACAGAGGTTGAGGAAGGCTTCGAGTCTAGGTTTAAAGGGAATTTTCAGGCTTTTCTTGTCCGAAGACTTCGACCTTTCAGATCTCATGCTAGGGTGACTTATGTGCATCCCAAAAAATTAGTTTGACCAACCGAGGTATGAGATGGGCGAAGCCTATTTGAGTACATGAGTTCTTTGAGGCCGAGTTAGCATGAAAACCAAGTCAGGTGGGGTCAGCAGACCGAATGGTTGAGTTGTCATGTATTAATCGGAATCCGATTAGGATATCAGAATAAGCAAGATGAAGTCAGCCTCCTATAAGCCGAGAATGATCCAGTTATTACAAGACGAATCCGAGGATAAAGATAAGATGCCATCTGAAGGGTCATAAGAAACTTTTATAAGATGATACATTATGGCATGGGAGTTATAATTAGTGAATAGGTGAACCTTAAATGGAAATTATAAGGATGGATGACGTTATTAACAGAGGTATTTATGAAGAATATGGAGGATCAAGTATGGGGGAGGGAGATAAAGATGGAGACCTATAAATAGGAGGATGTTGGGAGAGTAAGAGAAGGAAAAACAAACTAGGCAAACACATATAATAGACACTCCAACCATTCATTTTAGACTCTCATTGATTGAAAATAAGGAAGTCAACCTTTTAGTGTTTTTTAGCAAGAACACTAAGAGTATAGTACAAGTTAAGCGGCTAATTCAAAAGGACTTTACTACAAACGGATATGAAGTATTTTCTCTCCCTTACCCACATTTTATGGATGAACCATGTACAAACTATTACAACTGTAGATTTGAAGATGTTTCCAATTCTATTCTCCAATAGTCTCATTCTTTCATATATATAAATAAGACAAAGAGCATGGACATTATAACAATGAGTGTCCCAAACTCATGCCTAAAATGAAATTCTTCAGAGAGGAGAAGAAGGTTCTAATGGAAACATGACATGACTCTGAAAAATCTTCAAAAGATGATTTTGAAGAAGAGAAAGCTAACATGGATCTGAAAGCTAGCATTGAAGCATCTGAATCAGGATCAAATTTCAGAATCAAACTCAAACTCTGACGAGGTAATTTCTCTTCTCACTCGTTCTGAATTAGAATCATCCTTAATTGAAATTCTTTAAAAGATTCAGAAGCTTTAGAAAATATACAATAATGTGAAAAAGATTCATATAGTCAATTCTAAAGCCCATAGTGAACTACTGAAAGAAAAATGAATTTAAAAAGAAAGAGTAAGTAATTTAGAAAAAGAAAATTCTTCCCTTAAATGCAAGAGTGAAAAAATTGAAAAAAAAATCCTTTCAAAAGCTCGTACGGAATCTAAATATGCTTCTAAGAGATATGAAGTATCTTTCCAAAATTTCTAACAAAGAACATAGTTAGAAGCAAGATAGCTTCGATGATCTATGGAGTTAGTGGAAACAAGAAAATAAGCATTAGTTGTGTTAAACCAAAGAACTTTATGTTCAAGCCTAAACCCAAAGAGATTGTGATAAAGCCAAAAGCTTTATACTCTCATTTCACCTATGGACACACACATAATATATATTCTGCACATAAACCATGAGTTGATAAAACCTATGGGAGAACTAACCACAAACGACCCAAAAAGATGTGCGTACCTAAAAAAACAGTCTATGTTGGAGATATCATTAGAAACCAACTTGAGACACCAATCATGGTACCTAGACTCTAGGTGCTTTTGACACATGACAGAAAGAAGGAATATGTTCCAAGAGCTATAACTTAAGCCTAGAGGCTCAATAGGCTTTTGAGGAAAGTAAAAGGGTAAGATCATTGGTACTGGAATAATATGTAACAGTTCTATTCCCTCTATTACCAATGTCTTATTAGTTGATGGTCTAATGCATAAAATCTTGTTCATAAGTCAATTAAGTGACAATGGTTATGATATTATATTTAACCAACAGTTCTGCAAAGCTTTAAGACAAAAGGATGGGTTTATACTTTTCAGTGGAAAACTGAAAAACAAAATTTACAAAATCAAACTTTTCGATTTAGAAAAAACAAAATGTTAAATATCTTATGTCAGTCAACGAAGAGAAACAAACTTGGCATAGACGATTGGGTTATGTTAACATGAGAAGAATCACTCAGTTAAACAAGCTTAATTTAGTCAGAGGCCTTCCAAATTGGAAGTTCTCTTCAGATTCTCTTTGGGAGGAATGCCAAAGAGGAAATTTTTCAAAAACATCTTTCAAAGCAAAAAAAATTGTTTCTACCTCTAGGCCTATGGAACTCTTGCATATTGATTTATTTGGGCCAATTAAGACTTCCTTTGTCAATGGAAAGAAGTATGGGTTAGTCATCGTAGATGACTTTAGCAGACGGACTTAGGTAAAGTTCTTAAAGCACAAGGATGAGTCACATTATGTGTTTACTACCTTCTGAACTCATGTAAAAACAAAAAGAATTTAAAATTTGTCAAAGTCAGAATTAATCATGGAGGTGAATTTGAAAATAAATATTTAGAAAATATTTTTGAAAACAATGGAATTTCTCCTGTCCCGAAACTCCTCAAAATAATGGAGTCATTGAACGAAAAAATCGTACTCTACAAGAAATGGCCATAACCATGATCAATGAGACTATTGTGGCAAAGCACTTATTAGAAGAAGTAGTAAATATTGCAAGTTATATTTAGAATAGGTTCTCGATAAGACCAATTATGGAGAAGACTCCATATGAACAGTAAAAGAAAAAAATTCTCAATATATCATATTTCCATCCAATTGGACGTACTTACTATATGCTTACCACTAAAGATAACTTGAATAAGTTTCATTCCAAAGCTCAAAGGTGTATCATGTTAGGATACTCTGAGTACTTAAAAGGCTATAGATCGTAGAACACTGACACCCAAATTGTTGAAGAATCAATGCATGTTAAGTTTGTTGATAAGCTTGACTATGAAAAGTCAAAGCTAGTTGATAAATTTGAAGATTTAGAAACTTCCTATTCAGACTCTGAGGCTAAAGCTTCTAGAGATGCTCAACATAAATATAAACCATCAGAACCATAAGTTGTTGACTCATCAGAACCAGAAGTTGCTAACATGCTAGCACCACATAGGAACTTCAAGCAAAAATGCTCTCATCCTGAGGATCTGATTCTGGGTGAAAAGACAAAACATGTCAGAACCAGATCATCATTCAAAAGAGATGAAGAAACACTTTTGCGCTTGGTGTCTATCACAAAAGCAACATCCTCTAATAAATCTCTCAGAAGAACCAAACTTGCATTCTTAAGAAGGATTGAGGTAAGCATAAAGGTGAGTTGAAATGTATAGGTCAGAATCCCTCTCAGAATTTCTACCTTTTGGACTATGAGTTTATTAATGGTTAAAAAAAAGTGTTTTGTTTATGGATAAGAAGTGTTACATATCTCAAATTAATTCTTCCAGCTGTCAAAAAAACTTGAGTGACCTTTGGGAATAATTATTATTTTACTTGGATAAAATAAAATCATGCCTTATGCCCCCTATGTCATCATTACACACACTTTCCAATTAGGATGCCTTAATCAAACAACTTTATTATTTAAAACCACTCCCACTCACGTCTCACATGCATCACTATATTCAAAAACCATGAGGTAAGCCTTTCAGCTTTCATCAAAACCCATTTTATCTCTCTCAAAAGACTTGTAAACCCTAACAATGGCTAAGCAACATAATCCTTCAAATGAGATGGAAAGCATTCTTGAACTTACTCTTTCTACATCATTTGATGAAATTGAAGTTCTTTGTAAATGTGTTATGGATTTGGAAAGTTTGAAGCTCGATGGATTTGATCTTACTGGAGACGTAGCTTCTCAAGGTTGGGAGTCGTTCTTCGATCGTATAAAAGGACCAATTTATCATGCCTTGGGGAAGGATTTCTAGATTCATGTTGTAACAAATGAAAATTTGATTTCATCATTTGTTCTGGGAAAGAATATTTTCATCTTAGAAAAACATAATGCAAAGTTCTAAGTCACAACGGTCAGGGCAAGGTGAAAGACATCACATGGACAGACGTTAAGGTATTGTTTTTAGTTTTCATCCATTCAATATTACTTTATAAAATCACTAATGTATCCTTATTGATGTAACTATGTAGTTGACATTTGAGTTTTTAGATGATCCCAAATTGAGAAAAAAGTGGATGACTTATATAGGTACGTGTTGGAGGGGCTTTAAGTCACAACTCACAAGCGACTACATTAGGAAACCTAAGCCTAATCTCACGCTTCCATGGATGAGATATAATTTTATTAACAAGAATGTTTGGAAAAAGTTTGTCAAGTCACATAGTTTTGAGTAATTCCTGGTTAGTACTAATTGTATTTTGGATAATTTAATGCTTATGATTTATAGATACAACCATGAAAGTTAATATTTTTACTATGTTTAGAACTGGTTGAAGCTGGACAACGGAATAAATAAAAAAAGAAATACCCCATAAATTGTATCGTGGGGGATACAAGAAACTTGAGAAAAAAATGATTGCTAAAAAAACACAACAACTAGGATATGAGGGTTACATGAGTCGTGATCATAATCCATCTCCACCATAAGGACATGATAAGTCGAAGAGGGATCGACAAAGACCAAATGGAGACTACACATCATATGCCACAAGATTAGACGCTGAGGAAATTGTAACTTGGATGTTGTGCTTGTGTTATGTGTTATTTAAATTGCTTCGTAATTAACAATGTATATCTTATCATGTTGTGTAGGATTTGTTGGTTATGTCGGCCCATGAAGGTTCCTTTGTTCCAGGACCACGACATGTTATATTAGTAGAAGAAATATAAACAAAGGAGCATGATGGGCGTGTCCGTGGTGCTAGAGATGGAGATAGCATCAT
Source organism: Lathyrus oleraceus (assembly GCF_024323335.1). NCBI lineage: Eukaryota > Viridiplantae > Streptophyta > Magnoliopsida > Fabales > Fabaceae > Lathyrus > Lathyrus oleraceus. The sequence goes on from NC_066583.1 coordinate 60,299,158, forward strand.
CCTGTGTGTGTAGTTTGATACATCTAGAAAAAGCTCTGGATAGGCGTAAAAAGAAACGAACAAAGATTTTCAGAGGAATTTGGAGAGTCAAAAGAAATATTTTCAAGACACAATAGTAGTGGAGTGGGAAAGTCGTAGGAAAGACATATAAGAGTTATTTGCGGTATGTGAGAATATTGTGATATCTAAAATATATGATATATATTATGTTTTGTGTTCATGTGATTTTTACTCTTCCAGGTGATGATATCCAGAACATATGATATATATTATGTTGATATCTGAAATATAGAGATTCAATGGAACCGTCTCACAGTGTACACACAAAGATGATGATGATCAATTGTCTACAAGAGCTATTATACGTAGTACATGCATAAAAGGAAGTTGTTCACCAACCCTTACCGACAATGAGATCCATAATGAGTCATTGGCTCATTTTGGAAAATCATATACCAAACTATTATGTCACCTTATTGATAACAAGAAATCGTATCATGTTTTTAGGCTTATTTCACATGTTATCCGTCTATGTTTTTATGAATTTTATCGCCTTTTATTTATGTTTTATTTGTTTTGCAGTTGTTAGCCGATTTCATTAGAGATTTGGAAGCCTTGCGGAAAAGGAGCAAAAAAGGAGCTAAAAAGGAGAAAAAGAGTTGGATTTGGCTATTCTAAATAAATGGCCTTTGCCACCTGCTAGATGGCGTTCGCCACCTCCAATGCCTGCTGTAGCGGTAAATTCATGATCATCAAGCTATGGATAAGCTAGACATCAAATAAAGAAGAGTCGCCACCGCACTTTTATTGTTTCCAAGGGAAAAGGGAAAAGTGCGAATAAAACCCAAAAATAAGAAGTTTTCAAATCAAAACTAATAAAATGCCAGAGATTATAGGTAAGGGGGTTGGTTACACAGAGGGAAGGTGTTAGCACCCAAAGTGTCCTAGGTACTCCCAGGGAGCCCTTTTTTGTGTGCCTATATGTTTTTGTACAAATGATGTTGCAAACAAATAGAATGGGGGGAGGAGAAAAAAAGTCATTAATTATACTTTTGTGTTTGACAAGACCTTCGGACTTGTGCCTACGTACCAACATAAAAATAAGGGATAAAAACCTCGTAGTTCGTGGTATCAATTTCAAAGTAGATGCATTATTTTTAACAAAAATTTAAGTTTGAAAGGCACAAAGGACTAAAAATTGTTTGAATGGGTTAATTATTTTTGGCTTTTGAAATTTTAAGTCAAGTTTATTTACAAGTTTGATTAAGAAAATGAGTTTGAAATTGCAATGGCATAAGAACAAAGTTTCTAATTTGCAAAAGTGGTCAAAGATTAAAAATCAACAAACACAAGCAAAGAAGATTTTTGAAAGGAGGGAGAGATTTTGAAATTAAAGAAGTGGGGAGGAGATGAAAATACTAATCCTAAGCATAAATTTAAAAGTTAAGAGTTGAAAAGATCTGACCAATGGTCTGCAATCCAATAGACAAGAATGTCATATAGAAACCCAAATTCCCTTGGACTTTAGAATCAAGCAATAAACAGTGCACAAAATATCAACTTGAAGAGAAAGGCATCAAATAAAGATAGCCATATCCAAGCTTATCAACTCCATGATCTTCTTCAAATTTGCCCATGTAGCAGATGAATTTCATAATGCAGAAATTACAGGTTCAAAGTAACAGCTTCACAATGATCATGTTGTCGATGAACTCAGATGGATCCTCAATGATGTATCAGATGAAGTTTCAAATTACAAGCACTTGGTTACATGAAAGTTGGTATTGGCCAAGTCCTTTGCAAAAGGAATGTTGCCTAAAATCTATGTCCTATTGTTTCAGATCAACCAACAGTCCACACAAGATATTTTTAAGGTTTTTGTTCTAATTATGTACATTAATGGTCAAATACCACACAAACAAACACAATATACACAAAAAAATATATCACAAATATTTGGTCCAAATGGACAAAGTGAAAATGACATTAATATAAACAATTAGAATGGTAGGAATAATGGAAAATGAATAAAGCTCAAAAATTAAATTGCATTAAAAGTAAATGACTTGAAATTAAATGTTAGTTGTTAATGAGTTAGAAGTTAGTATTGCTTTTACTTTTCTTTTCTTTAAGTCATTCTTTGGAGAACACTCAACCCACTTATCACAAGCATGGATCCTTGAACCAAGACATCTACCAAAGGAAGGAAAAAAGGCCAAGATTCCACACAATACCATGAAAGAGGGGAGACTTACAATCTCACTAACTAGAATGCTATGCCTTTTGGGTCAAAATTTAGCGCTATGTTAAGCAATCGTAATTGGACTTATGTAGAAGTCACAACTATTTGAGGCCAGGCAATAGAATTTTGGTGTTAATGCATGTTAGAGACACAATATGATGCACTATGCTCATGAAACATACCACACGCAAAAAGAATATGCAAAGTGGGGGACCTAATCTCATCCATACTTATGTTGATTTTACAATCAACTAGCCTTAGGATAAAGAGATATTAGAGGTCCATGACATGAATGCATAAAGAAGGGGAATGAGATGAAGATGGAGGGGAAATGGATCAAACTCAAGTTGGACAAAGGAAGACATTTACCAAGTTAAGATCATTCATTCATTTTGGGAGTTGGAATGTACATTCCTTCAATCCCCTAAATCCAATGATCTTAACCTAACAAAGTCATATCAACCTTGACCAAGGCTCAACAACACAAGTTAAACTTACAAAGTCAATTAAAATGGCTCTACACAATTAATTTGGCATTTAAACAATTAAAAATATTAAAAATAATGCATTAAATTAAATATGGTTGGTCACTTTCCTAAAACTTCATCAAAACACCAAAAAATGGCCATGAGATTTACCATAGGTCAAACAAGGTCAAAGGACCTTGGAGAAAAATTTTCAGAATATTTGAAAACTTAAAAGTATTTTTAAACAATTAAAAATAATCACAAAATCAAGTAAACCATGAAAAATATTAATAATGTTCCAAAAAATAATTTTAATTCAGAAAATGAAAAAGGATTTTATTTAAACTCTCATATTTTTTGGATCAATATTAAACTTAATATGAATTAACGAAAATCAAAGGAATAAAAATAAAAATCAGATAATCAAAAAACCATGGACCACTTGATCTCCTTCATTAATTGAGGTGGCAGATCAAGTGGTGGAGAGCGCGCGTTCCATGATGCGCTTGAGTCAACTGAATACATGTTGGGTAATCACAATGTACCCTCCTGATTAAAACATTTTAAACTCATCTAATGGCTCTGAACACCTCCAGCGCATCACCGGAGCCAAAGGCCGGTTATCTTCTCCGATGACCTTGGCCGGACTGTTTCAATCATCACCATATCATAAATGAAAAAAGATCACATGATCTTAAAGAAAAAATGGCGTAGATCACGAATATCACCTCACTTTGAACTAACTCCAAATATATAGAGAGATACGTAGAGTTGAATTTTGAAGTGTGTTAACTGAGTTGCTTCGATTTAACCTCAAAGCAACTCAATCTTCTGGCCTATATTGGTAGGACTTCAGACAACCAAGGATCCAAGAGAATTGGTGAGAATTGAGAGAGAATCGAAGTGAAGAAAAATCTGGAAAAATACGTTCAATGCTGTGCAGAACTAGATCTCTCTTGCTTCAATTCGTGCTTGATCTTGGTTATGGAGCTTATGGAATTGGCTTAAGAGTAATGGAAAGCTTTGGATCCTGGAGTTTTTGAATCTCCAAACAGTGAGATTAAAACTCAAATTTCTATTAAAATTTCTCAGGTTTTCCTTTGAATTGAGAGGGTGTGGAAGGTTAGGGGAAAAGATGGTGCGCAAGGTCCTTTTTATTGAGGCATTGAACCTCTATTTATAGCAATGAGACGTGTTATTTGCATACTTGAAAAATTCTCCAAAACTGGCAATGCAATGCACATGCTTGCATGGGTGTGTGCAGGCCCATGAAGCAATACAATTAGGTCCACAATCAACTGAAATGAGGTCTGCATGAAGCTTGGATGGCAAAGCAAAGTTGTTTGAACATTTGAATCATGAATCTTGCCAACTGATACAAGCCTGTTTAAGCCATGTGCAGACCAATCAAACTTTATCCAAAATGAGTGAATTAGGACTCTTTGGAAAGACTAGATCAAGAGGAACAACTCTTATGTTCAACACCTTTCCATTTGGAACTTGTATCATGGTGAATTTTAAGGTGGAAGTTTGGAAATTTCAACATGTCAAAATATTTTCTAAGTGTCAAGTCACATATTCAATTATTCCACCTTGCCTATCTTTTTATGTGAGCTCCAAATGAGAAAAGTGTATTCATCAAAGTTGTAGCTCTTACAAAAACCTTCAAAATGGTAACCAATGTGACATCATTTGGATTTAGGATGAGTGATTTATGCATTTTTGAAGTTGAGGAAAATTAGTTGTTCAATGGTATTGGTCCAAAATGACCTTTAATGTATCCTGATATCAAATACTCATAAAAGTTGATTTAGCTCTCGCTCAAAACATCAAAGTTGAAGTAGACACCTTGAATTTGATTGTGCAACTTTGAAATCTTTCATCTCATAAAAATTGAGCAAGTTATGGCCTTGGGAAATTGACTTTAAAATTAGGGTTTAGACAAAATGACCTATAATGTTTCAACATAGAAAATGATATTCCAAGCAAAAGTAGATCTATACTTCAACATGAAAGTTGTTTGGTATGTCATTTAGAGTAAGTTTATGCTTGGAATCATTTTCATGTGATGAAAATTGTAGGAGATAGGGTCTAGCGAGACCCAATTTTGATCAGAAGAATCCATCTCGCCATCCACCACCAACAAACTTGCTAACTTGAAATTCTCTTGACTTTTTATGCTCAGGGTAGATCAAATATGCATAAGATGATGAATTTTTAAGTGTCCCTTGTGAAATTTGATCAATTGGTGAAGAATCTTATTGAAGAAGTTACTCAAGATACCCAGATGAACTAGGGTTTCCAAGGCAAACCAACTCCAAACTCTTCAAGAATGCTTGACCAAAATAACATGTAGAGATCATTGGGGATCATATATGATGCTTAGAGCCATTGTATATCATTCGTTGGTTATGCTCTTAGGAATGAGGGTCTTAAACCCTAGATGTAAACTTGATAGATCAAAGGGGATCATGCCCTATCTACAAAAGAATTAGGCATATGCAAAGACAAATTTTTGGTATTTTGGTTAGTAAAATTATAATACACAAGTACGATACAATCACATGGTGCTTGGTAATCTCTCCCATAACAAACCCAATGAAAGAGGGGTAAGGAGAATGCTAAGATATGATCCCAATGCTAATGCATATGATGAGATTGCATGAGGGATCTTAGGGTCAAAATTGGGGTGTTACAGCTGCCCCTATTTAAGGACATTCTAACTGAGGAGGTGAAGGTTAAAATCTTCGTATTTACTCAGTAGAATGGGCTTAAATAACAACATATAGAAACAAATTTTGATCCTTAAGAGACCTCATGATGCATATGATGTGAATATAAAATAAACTCTTTGTGGGGAAATATTGCCACAAAGGAAAAGAAATCCGAGAGACTGGTGGTCCGCAGGAGCATAATGCATTCCATAAGGAAAACTCACTGGGAAGACAAAGACTCTAGAGGATAAAAAGGGTTATGCGTAGGCCAAGTTATGACTTAAAGACTGCTGAGAGACGAGAGGAATTCCATGAAAATGGAAAGACTCAGCTGGGGAGACACAGGAACATCTACAGGGGAAACAAATAGATCAAAATAAAACAGAAATACTTGAGAAATGAAGAAACAGTGATTGCACCAAGGAAATGCGCACTCAACTCAATTGGGGAAGAAATAAACTTCAACACAAGAGGAGCAGAAATTTATTATCCACTACCTGTTACTGGGTAAAGGAGGTAATAAAATTCTGACAGAAAAGACACCCGTTACCGTATAGGGTAAACATATCAAGGATGACTTACTGAGGGCCGCCAGGAAGTGCATCCATGACTAGTTACTGGGTAAGAATATCCTTGCTGGGGAAAAGCTGAAAAATAGGATTTACAACTGCCAGTTACTAGGCAGAAGACCAAAAAGAGAGAATATCCGTGACAGGTTAAAGTGAACATATCAAGGATAAACTCAAGGGGAAGAAAATTCGTCATCGGTTAGGATGAACATATCAAGGAAAGACTTTCCTGGAAATGTTAAGGAGGATATTCGTTATCGGTTACGATGAACATATCAAGAATAAACATCCTCAATAAAAAGTAGGAATTACATCTATCGAATGCTGGATAGAATACCAATCAAAGAGAATATCAGTCATCGGTTAAGATTAACATATCAAGGATAGACTCCGAGGGGAGAAATAGGAATTATATCTATCAGTTACTGGATAGAAGACCACAAAAGAGGATATCCGTCACTGGTCAAAGTGAACATATCAAGGATAAACTGTGCAAGTGGAGAAAATCAGAATTTACAACTACCAGTTACTGGGCAGAAGTCCGCAAACAAACGAAATCTGTCATTGATTAGGATGAACATATCAAGGATTGACTCTCTGGGGAACAAAATAGGGATTACAACTACATTTTTACTGGGTAGAATACCGAAGATGAGAATATCCATCACCAGTTAAGATGAACATATCAAGGATAAACTCAAAGCAAGGGAAGAATATATCTGTCATCGGTTAGGATTAACATATCAAGGATATACTTCCTTGGGAAACATGAAAATGAATCCGCTGGGGAGAAAAAGGTTACTTTTTCTGGGTATTGGGCAAAAAATAACAAACTGCAAACTAAGAAGAATATTACCAAATACTGGGTAATAGACTCTTAGGGGACCCAAATCATCTGTCTAGGTAAGATCTAGAAAGAAAAGGTCAATCAAGACTCAACCCGATAAGGACGGAGCTCAAGGGGAGTGGTTCCATCCAGATAATCAACTGGGTGGAAACTGAAACAAATCATCATCTACGAGGAAATAAATCAGTGGGGAAAGGAGAAAGGTTAAATTCTTTCTACTTAAGGGGCTGACATTCTACAATTGAAGGAGGACAGACACCAATCTTGCATGGGGATAAAGTACCACCATAACAGAGAATTAAAAAATCATGAGAATGAATCAACAAGTGTGATGATGTGATAATGAAATTATATGAGTGTATATGTATATGTATATATGATGATTATGCTGACAAAACGGTCGCAAAGGATACAAAAGTGTCGCAGATTTGAATCATCAATACAATTCTCGGTCAATCCACAAGAGAGGGAGACAACTGTTGGAGAAAAGAGAGATCAACCTCCCAAAGGCTCAACCCTAGGCGAGGAAGGAGGAGATCTGCTGAGGAAAACTGTTATCAAGCCTGCGGGGAATTTTAGGTCAACACCATATCAAATGGGAGACAGTCGTGCAGGGGATAAACACAAATAGCTGCTCAGAAACCAGGAGGAAACTCTAACTGGGAGAGAATCTGATGGCGATTTGTGGGGAAACCGAAGTTCTGATGGAAACCAAATATAAGATCGGCTGGGGAATAAATATTGAACTCCGCATAGGATCAATCAACCAACTCAGCTGGCAACTTCACTGGTAAATGGCGAACAATGATCAACAAACACCGAGTGTTGAATAATACCATCGGGGATGAAAGAGAGAATGCACCTACTGCTTGGGGAGAACCAATAATTCTCCACACCTAGGGCTTACTGCTTTCGAACCACTGTTGATATTCCCTTTAAATGAAATCGATTGCTTAAAAATTCATGCTTTTACATGCTTAAGAAAAATAACTTTGATTTAAAAATTAATTTTCATAAAATGATCATAATAAAATTTATAACTATTTGAGATGAAATAAATAAGAGTACAAACAATTGGATAAAAGCTCAACTTTATTTAATGGAATGGTAGTCTATAAATGACAAGACTCCATAGATTTTTACAAAGCTGAAAATGGTAATTTACATGGAAAAGGGTTACATTAAATACAATGATCATTAATCCTTTTGCCACCTCTTGATTTATACTGTGCTCTTGGCTGTTGCCACTGGGAATAATGAATCAACATCGACTGTTATGCTCAAAGAACGTCTCCAAAACTGAAGATCAACTGCTGATATAATTGTCCATGACATATGGCAGTCAATCTCTTCTCTTCAATCAAATTCAATTGATCATACCTGGTCTGACACCATTTAGCCTTAGTCAAATTGGCTTCCATCAACACACGTAGTGATGGGATCTCAACCTCTACGGGGAGTAATGCTTCCATACCATATACAAGAGAGAAAGGGGTTGCCCCTTGTGAAGTGTGAATGGATGTACGATGTCCATGCAAAACAAATGGGAGCATCTCATGCCAATCTTTAAACGTTATAACCCTCTTCTGGATAATCTTCTTGATGTTCTTGTTTGCAGCTTCAACAACCCCATTCATCTTTGGTCTGTAGGTAGAAGAATTATAATGTGCAATCTTGTAGTATTTGCAAAGAACTTCTTCCATATTATTGTTCAAATTCGATCCATTATCAGTAATGATCTTACTTGGCACACCATAACAGCATATGATCTGATTCTTGATAAACCTCACAACAACTTGCTTGGTCACATTCGCATATGATGCCGCTTCAACCCACTTTATGAAGTAATCAATTTCCACCAAAATCAAACGATGTTCATTCGGAGCTTTGGGCTCAATCATACCAATCATATCAACTTCCCACATGGAGAAGGGCCATGGGGAGGAAATGACATTCAACAGTGTTGGAGGAACATGAATCTTATCCGTATATATTTGACACTTGTGGCATTCCTTCACAAACTTGCAATAGCCAGATTCCATTGTCGGCTAATCTTCTCAAAGTCTTCTTATCTTTCAAAGATGCCCCAGACAGATAAATCTGACTTTGGAGGAAACACTTGATGTCATAATACCACGACTTTTCGTCTTTGACCTCTTCAAAAACAAACACATGAGCTGGCCTATCAAGATGCATCATAGTAAAATTGGGAACCTCATTCCAATATTTCACTATAATCATGGAAGCCAACGTTGCAAGAGCATCTGCCATCTGGTTTTCATCTCGAGGGATATGATGAAACTCAACATTTGTAAATAAAGTTGAAATCCTCCTTGCATAATCTCTATATGGTATCAAACCGGGTTGATTCTCTCCCATTCACCTTTGATTTGATTCACCACCAAAGTTAAATCTCCATAGACATCCAAGTACTTGATTATGAGATCAATGGCCTCTTCAAGCCCCATAATGCAAGCTTCATATTTTTCCATAATGTTTGTACACTTGAAAGTCAATATAGCTATAAATGGAAAATGTGTGCCTTAAGGAGTAATATTTATCACCCCAATGCCATTACCATACTGATTAACAGCTCCATCAAATACCATGCCCCAACGGGAACCACGTTCTGGCCATTCTCCGAGCAATGGTTCATCACAATCTTTCATTTTTAAGTACAAGATCTCTTCTCAGGAAAATCATATTGCAGTGACTGGTAATCTTCAATCGGTTGGTGAGCCAAATGGTCAGCCAAGACACTACCTTTAATAGCTTTCTGAGATCGGTATTCGATATCATACTCTGATAATAACATCTTCCAACGGGAAATCCTCTTAGTTAAACCAGGCTTCTCAAATATATACTTGATTGGATCCATTTTGGATATCAGCCAAGTGGTATGATTCAACATATATTGACGCAGACGCTTAGCAGCCCAAGCCAATGCGGAACAAGTCTTCTCTAGCATAGAATATCGAGTCTCATAGCCGGTGAACTTCTTAGTGAGGTAGTATATTGCAAATTCTTTCTTTCCAGTCTCATCTTGCTGACCAAGAACATAACCGATACTCTCTTCAAGCACAGTCAAATACATGATCAATGCTCCTCCTTCAACAGGTGGAGACAAAATCGAAGGCTCAAGAAAATATTCCTTGATACTGTCAAAAGCTTTCAGGAAATATTCGGTCCAATCACAAGACTGATCTTTCCGAAGAAGCTTGAATATAGGCGCACATGTGGCAGTCATGTGGGAAATGAATCTTGAGATATAATTCAAGCGTCTGAGAAAACCTCTGACTTGCTTCTCAGTTTTGGGCACATGCATCTCTTGTATTGCTTTGACCTTGGCAGGATCAACTTCAATACCCTTCTCGCTGATAATAAAGCCCAACAACTTACCCAAAGTACACTTATTGGGATTCAAGCGGAGTTTATACTTCCTCAAACGCTGGAATAACTTCAACAAATATTCACCATGTTTCTCTTCATTAATAGATTTAGCAATCATGTCATTGACATAAACTTCAATTTCTTTATGCATCATATCATGGAAAAGAGTAGCCATTGCACTTTGGTAAGTTGCAACAACATTCTTTTAACCTAAAGGCATCACTCTATAACATAATGTTCCCCAAGGTATAATGAACGTGGTCTTCTCCATATCTTAGGGTGCAATCTTGATTGGATTATATCCGGAAAATCCGTCCATAAACGAAAAGATTTTGAATTTAGCTGTATTGTCTACAAACATATCAATGTGTCGCAAAGGGAAATCATCTTTCGGACTAGCTTTATTCAAATCTCTATAATCAACACACATGCAAACTTTTCCATCCTTCTTCGGAACGAGCATAATATTTGCCACCCATTGCGGATACTCAACGGTCACCAGGAAACCGACATCAATATGCTTTTACACTTCTTCTTTGATCTTCACTGCCATATCAGGATGAGTCCTCCCCAACTTCTGCTTGACTGGCGGGTATTCTGGATTCAACGGAAATCTATGCTCCACTATCTCAGAATCCAAATCAGGCATGTCTTGATAGGACCAAGCAAACACACCTGAATACTCTCGAAGAAGATCAATAAACCCCTTCTTAACCTCTGGACACAGTCGAGACCCAATATTGACTTCCTTCACATCATCTTCAGAACCCAAGTTGACTAGCTAAATCTGCTCTTCAAATGGCTGAATGACTTTTTCTTCACGCTCAAGAAGACGAGACAATTCATCACACATTTCTTCATCACTTTCCTCCTCATCCTCAAACACAGGGAATTCAAATTTTGGAGAAGGAATAGAATCATTGTATTCAATGGATTTAGAAACCAACATGCATAATGATTTGATATTTTGATTTTAGATAAGTGAATTTGTGACCAAATAATATGCAGATGGACAATTATATTATTTATTTATATTTTTTGTGATTATCATTTTCAGAATAAAGAAAAAGGTAAAAATAAACATCATAGATGTGGATGAATTGAATTAATTTCATTAATGATCAAATTGAAGATGCCTAGACAATGTTCACTTTTCCCTTAGGCATATGAGAAGGATTTTCAAAAAACAAATAAATGCAATTACTTAGATCGATGCATAATAACAAGAATATTAAAAGGAATATCAACAGCAGTCCAATTGTTCCAACCTCATCCTCAGCTTCAACATAAGAGAAAGATGACAGATGGCTGACTAAAAGCGCCTTCTCCCCGCCAACAATGACTAACTTCCCATTCTTGACAAACTTGAGCTTCTGATGCAACATGGAGGTAACAACTCCCACCTCGTGGATCCATGGCCTTCCCAACAGACAACTGTAGGTCGGGTGGATATCCATTACTTGAAAAGTAATTTGGAAGTCACTCGGATATATCTTCTCCAGAAGGTCCACTTCACCAATCAAAAGCTTTGACGATCACGCCACTATATCTTATAGGCGCTCAATGATATGATAACTTTGACAATGTTGACTTCGACATCATATTCAATGAAGATCCGAGGTCAACTAGTACATTGGACAAAGTATCATCCTTGCAGTTCATGGAGATGTGCAAAGCCAAGTTATGATTCCTACCCTCTTCGGGGAGTTCTTCATCACAGAAACTGAGATTATTATAGGAAGTGATGTTAGCTACAATATGATCGAATTGAACCACCGTAAAATCATGTTCCACAAACGCTTTCTATAGAACTCTTTGTTGTGCTTCTCTGTGCGTTTTTGAGTTCATCAACAGAGACAGTACTGAAATCTTTGAGGGGGTTTGGAGCAGTTGCTCCACCATATTGAACTCACTCTTTTTTAGTAGTCTGAGTACCTCATCATCGTCATTAGGCTTCAAGTCGCTGGATTCACTAGACTGACACCTTGGAGCACTAACTGATTCTATAATAGGTACATCCACCTTCTTACTGACAGTCGAATCTTATACGTTCTTTGGGAACACCAGCCCAAACACATGACCACTACGAGTCACTTTAGTAACATTAGCAATGCTTATAATAGAAATGGCCGTAGGTAACGGAACCTCTTGTCCATCTTCCAACATAGTCGCATTATACTGATAAGGAACATCTTTATCGGATGCATACGGGACTGGACCCACTAACCGTATAACTAACGACGATATCGATCTCTTATTGACACTGTTATTGTTGTTGCTATCATACTGAATAACCACTCTTTTAGGACTCTTGAAAACTGGTACAATAACATTGGTATCGTCATCTATGTGACGGGACTGAACAATCTGAATCAAACCTTCATCCAACAACAGCTGGATGTCTCTCTTCACAATCATACAACCTCTAGGATTGACACTGCAGATAGCACAACCATCATGGTCATGCTCACAATCACTAAGAAAGAAAATATCCTTATGCATCCTCACCAAGGATCTTCTTATGAAACAGATGTCGAATACCTTGAACTTGCCTGGACAACCGTCCACCATATTAACAGAAGAATTTCCATGGGCAGGCAGTGGATTAGCTTTAACATTTGGTGCTCGGTCCTCAAAGGACACCATTCCACTCTTTACCAGCTTCTGAACTTCATACTTGAGAGGGTAGCAATTCTCTATGTCATGTCCGGGAGCTCCTTGATGGAAAGCACAACGGAGTTCCGATTTGTAGCACCATGGAAGTGGTTCGGGAATTTGCGGAGGATTTCTTGGTTGTAATAGGTTCTTGAGAACCATAGAGGGATATAGTTCTACATATGTCATCTAAATAGGGTAAAAAGAGACCTTCTTCCTCTTAAAATTTTGTTGCTGATGATTATTGGTATTGTTGTTGTTGTAGGTGTTTGTTCATTGTTGAGGTTGTTGTTGTTGAAGTTGTTGTTGTTGAAGTTGTTGTTGCTGAATTGGTGCTGGTTGATTTGAAGAAAACACAGGAATAACTGAAGATACTTGATGATGATGTTGACGGGGTGGTTGATTTCTTCTAATCTGAGGCCTCTTTTGCCTCCCAACGGAAACTGCATTAGCTTCACTTTCCTTCTTCTTGCTAAAACTATTGATATACCTCTTGCTGGATGACACCTCATATCTGGATAACCCTCCCTCTCGGACACCTTCTTCGAGCCTCATCCCCATGTTTACCATTTCGGTAAAGTCACCAGGGGCAATGGCAATCATCCGCTCATAGTAAAATGAGCTCAGGGTCTTCAAAAAAATCTTGGTCATCTCCTTTTCCTCTAAAGGAGGGGTAATCTGAGCAGCAATTTCTCTCCACCTCTACGCATACTCCTTGAATGTCTCTTTGTCCTTTTGAGACAACGGTCTGAACTGATCTCTATCGGGATCCATATCAACATTATATTTATACTACTTCAAAAATGCTTCGCCCAAATCGTTGAACATGTGGATGCTCGCACAATCCAACCCCATGTACCACCTTAGAGCGACACCGGTCAAACTATCTTGAAAATAATGGATCAACAGCTGATCATTATCTGTTTGAGTTGACATCTTTCGGGCATACATCACCAAACGACTGAGTGGACATGTATTCCCTTTGTATTTTTCAAAGTCAGGTACTTTGAATTTCACTGGAATCTTCACATTTGGAACCAAACATAGTTCAACAACACTCTTCACAAATAAGTCCTTACTCCTCAAATTTTTTAATTCCTTACGCAGCTCAAGAAATTGGTCCTTCATCTCATCCATCTTCTCATACACATCCGAGCCCTCAGACGGATAATTGCAACAATTTTATATGACCATAAAAAATATCTTTTATTTATATAATTAGAAGGATTACACTAAGAACAATTTCAAAAGCCAAATGAAAAATACAAGAGAAAATGAGACTAGTCATCCTAAGGATCCCTAACAACACCGTAGAAGATCTGGATGAAGGCGCGTACTTCCTTTGGATGTGTCGGATCTCCGTCTCGAAAGAAGCCTTCATCTGAGTCTTCTCGAGGACAAGCTGATCAACAATATTCTTCAAAGAACGGAAGGTTGAGGCATACTAGAAGAAGATGAAACCTCCGGGTCTCTCTGTCTCTTTGTCACTCGATCTTCAAGTAGCTTAATGAGTACATCTTTGTCCTTAGACTCAAGCTGCAACTCCTCATGCTTTTGGCTAAAGCATGGCAATGCTCTTCCCAAATATCCTTCTCTTGTTTCATCTTGGCGAGCGCGTCTTCCAACTCCTCTACATCATGGTTAGGGAGAGTTAATGGCTCAACCACAACCATAGACATAGGTCTCTAACAAGGATAAGACATCTTCAACTCTAAAGCTCTCTTCTTCATCCAAAGAGTGTAAGCTTCCAAAGCTACACAATTCCACGGACCAAGCTCGTATCTTCCTTTCCTATGGATATTATGTCAAGCATGCACAAGCTTCTGCTTCAAATATTGGGGATCTTTACCCTCTTGATAGAAAATACCTTCTAATAAAGTGTTATTAGATTTGTCTCTTAAGGGGAACCCAAGTTGACGACGAGCCAAAGCAGGGTTGTAGTTAATTCCTCCTTGTGTACCAATGATAGGCACATTAGAGAATTCACCAAAACTATAAATAATCTTCAAACTGCTCAATGAAGGATCATACCAAACTATATCATCATTAGTGAGAGACATAAGTCTCTAAGACCACCGTAGACATTGTTTGTTCTCTACAAAAGCAGGTGTCTGAGGCAAGTGCGAAATAAACCACTTGTACAAAAGAGGAATGCAACAGACAATCGTTCCACCTCCTTTAGAATTCCTTATATGCAAAGATAAGTACATATCACCCAACAAAGTAGGTACAGGATTCCCAATCAAGAAAATTCTAGTGGCGTTAACATCAACAAAATCGTCAATGCTCGGGAACAAGGCTAATCCATAGATGAGCAACACAAAGATAGCTTCAAAAGCGTCCACACTACCGGCTTGAGCAAAGGCAGTAGCTTCCTTGATGAGGAACTCAAAAGTAAACCCAAATAACCCTTCTTTCTTCACCCAATGAGCTTCTATCTCAGATTTCTTCAAGTGAAGAGCTTCGGCAATAAGATGAGATCTGGGAGTTTCTTCCAATCCACTAAATGGCACTTTGCTAGAAATAGGTATTCCCAAAAGATGGGCATACTCCTCCAACATAGGCACAAGCTGATAATCATGAAAAGTGAAGCAATGGTAGAGAGGGTCATAAAATTGCACCAATACACTCAAGAATCCTTCAACCACATCAGCAAACAAGATAGACAGAAGCTTCACATGGCGTTGTTTAAAGTCCAATGGATCTAATACAAAAGATGCTAGCTTCCTTAACTCTTTCAAGTTGGGACATCTGAAACTGTACTTCTTAGTGTTCCTTCGTCCACAATCCATGGTCTGAAAATATTTGCAAATAACACCTCAGTTCCTTGAAATTTTTTGGTGTGATGAATGTTATAATGTGCATGAATGCATGAACGCAACAATCACAAAATAAGGGACCACACACAAGGCAAACAAACAAAGGTCAAGGGATGAATCAAGTCATTGTCAAGATCAATCATGCATTTTAGTGGATTATGGTTTTCACCTTATCAACACCCAAGTTCCATTAATATTGACAAGACTTGATTGGATCAACCAAGTATCAAGGGTTTGTCGTAAGTCACGAGCATGGAGTCTGGGTAGAAATCATCTCAAAGGAGTGAACTAAGGATAAAAACTTGTAGATCATGTTCTAAAAAGTTCCCAGAATCTTAATTCCATCTATCGGATATTACAGGTTAGGATGACTGACTCATCAACCCATAATATTCTCAAGAGAAACTCGTCTGAGTGTAGTATCACGTAACAACTGTTATCAAGTCTACACTTGAACAGTTTCCACACTACGTCCTAAATAGGTCAAGAGGGGTTAAATGATCTATGGTCCTTAGCTTCTCGGACCCCAAATCATAGATAGTAATGCCTAACCACAAATACTTGTGTGACATTTCCAAATCCAAAAGGGTCTCCACTGAGCAGATGGGTCTCAAGGCAAATTGTTAAGGACTACTCCACACAAGTCGAACATGACTATACCATCCTCCTATCTTAATTGCACTCAAGTTCAGGTTAGAACTTAACTCACCACTTAGAGACCACCAAGCACAACAAGTAGATTATATCACACAAACAAATATACATATATCAGATATATAGTTATATACACACAAAAAAGTAGGCTAAACCCATTGGAGACTACTCCCCAGTGGGGTCGCCGTTTAATTTATGTAGCGGTAAATTCATGATCATCAAGCTATGGATAAGCTAGACATCAAATAAACAAGAGTCGCCACAACGCTTTTATTGTTTTTAAGGGAAAAGGGAAAAGTATGAACAAAACCCAAAAAATAAGAAGTTTTCAAATCAAAACTAATAAAATGCCAGAGATTATATGTAAGGGGGCTGGTTACACCGAGGGAAGGTGTTCGCACCCAAAGTGTCCTAGGTACTCATAGGGAGCCCTTTTTTGTATGCATATGTGTTTTTGAACAAATGATGTTGCAAACGAATAGAATGGGGGATAGAGAAAAGAATTCATTAACTATATTTTCGTGTTTGACAAGACCTTCGGACTTGTGCCTACGTTCCAACATAAGAATGAGGGATCAAAACCTCATAGTTTGTGGTATCAATTTCAAAGTGGATGGTTTATTTTTAACAAAAAATTAAATTTGAAAGGAAAAAAGGCCTAAAAATGGTTTGAATGGGTTAATACTTTTTGGCTTTTGAAATTTTAAGTCAAGTATAGTTAAGTTTATTTACAAGTTTAATTAAGAAAATGAGTTTGAAAATGCAATGGCATAAGGTCAAAGTTTAAAAATCAACAAACACAAGCAAAGAAGATTTTTGAAAGGAGGGAGAGATTTTGAAATTAAAGAAGTGGGGAGGAGATGAAGAAAATAATCCTAAGCATAAATTTAAAAGTTAAGAGTTGAAAAAATCTGACCAATGGGCTACAATCTAATAGACAAGAATGTCATATAGAAACCCAAATTCCCTTGGACTTTAGAATCCAGCAACAAATAATGCACAAAATATAAACTTGAAGAGCAAGGCATCATATAAAGATAGCCACATCCAAGCTTAGCAACTCCATGATCTTCTTCAAATTTGCCCATGTAGCAGATGAATTCCATAATGCATAAATCACTAGTTCAAAGTAACAGCTTCACAATGATCATGTTGCAGATGAACTCAAATGGATCTTCAATGATGTATCAGATGAAGTTTCAAATTACAAGCACTTGGTTACATGAAAGTTGGCATTGGCCAAGTCCTTTGCAAATGGAATATTACCTAAATTCTAAGTCCAATTGTCTCAGATCAACCAACAGTTCACACAAGATATTTTTAGGATTTTTGTTCTTATTATGTACATTAATGGTCAAAGACCACACAAACAAACACAATATACACAAACAAAATACATCACAAAAATATGGTCCAAATGGACAAAGTGAAAATGACATTAACGTAAACAATTAGAAAGGTATGAATAATGGCAAATGAATAAAGTTCAAAAATTAAATTGCATTCAAAGTAAATGACTTGAAATTAAATGTTAGTTGTTAATGAGTTAGAAGTTAGTATTGTTTTTTCTTTTATTTTGTTTAAGTCATCTTTTGGGGAACACTCAACCCACTTATCACAAGCATGGATCCTTGAACCAAGACATCTTCCAAAGGAAGGAAAAAAGGCCAAGTTTCAACACAATACCATGAAAGAGGGGAGACTTACAATCTCACTAACTAGAATGCTATGCCTTTTGGGTCAAAATTTAGCGCTATGTTAAGCAATCGTAATTGGACTTACGTAGAAGTCACAACTATTTGAGACCGGGCAATAGAATTTTGGTGTTAATGCATGTTAGAGACATAGTATGATGCACTATGCTCATGAAACATACCATACACACAAAAAATATGCAAAGTGGGGGACCTAATCTCATCCATACTTATGTTGATTTTGCAATCAACTAGCTTTAGGATATAGAGATATTATAGGTCTATGACATGAATGCATAAATAAGGGGAATGAGATGAAGAGGGATGGGAAATTGATCAAACTCAAATTGGGCAAAGGTAGACATTTACCAAGTTAAGATCATTCATTCATTTTGTGAGATGGAATGTACATTCCATAAATCCCCTAAATCCAATTATCTTAACCTAACAAAGTCAAATCAACCTTGACCAAGCCCAACAACATAAGTTAAACTGACAAAGTCAATTAAAATGGCTCTACACAATTAATTTGGCATTTAAACAATTAAAAATATTAAAAATAATGCATTAAATTAACTATGGTTGGTCAATTTCCTAAACCTCATCAAAACACAAATGGAATTCCATGAGATTTATAATAGATCAAACAAGGTCAAAGGACCTTGGAGAAAAAATTTCATAACTTTTGGAAACTTAAAAGTATTTTTAAACAATTAAAAATAATCACAAAATAAATTAAATCACAAAAAATATTAGTAATGATCCAAAAAATAATTTTAGTTAAGAAAATGAAAGATGATTTTATTTAAAACAAATTGGTGAAACTCTCATATTTTTTGGATCAATATTAAAATTAATATGAATTAATGAAAATCAAAGGAATAAAAATAAAAATCAGATAATAACAAAAAAAACATGGACCACTTGATCTCCCTCATTAATTGAGGTGGCAAATCAAGTGGTGGAGAGCGCGGGTTCCATGATGCGCTTGAGTCAACTGATCACATGTTGCGTTATCACAATGTACACTCTTGATTAAAATATTTTAAACTCGTCTAATGACTCTGAACGCTTCTAGTGCATCGCCAGAGCCAAAGGCCGATCATCTTCTCCGATGACCCTGGCCGGACTGGTTCAATCATCACCACATCATAAATGAAAAAAGAGGACATGATCTTAAAGAAAAAATGGCGTAGATCACGAATATCACCTCAATTTTAACTAACTCCAAATATATAGAGAGATACGTAGAGTTAAATTTTGAGGTGTGTTAACTGAGTTGCTTAGATTTAACCTCAAAGCAACTCAATCTTCTGGCCTACATTGGTAGGACTTCAGACAACCAAGGATCCAAGAGAATTGATGAGAATTCAGAGAGAATCGAAGAGAAGAAAAATATGGGAAAATACCTTCAATGCTGTGCAGAACTAGATCTCTCTTGCTTCAAATCGTGCTTGATCTTGGTTATGGAGCTTATGGAAGTGGCTTAAGAGTAATGGAAAGCTTTGGATCCTGGAGTTTTTGAATCTCCAAACAGTGAGATTCAAACTCAAATTTCTATTGAAATTTCTCAGGTTTTCCTTTGAATTGAGAGGGTGTGGAAGGTTGGGGGAAAAGATGGCGCGCAAGGTCCTTTGAATTGAGGCATTGAACCTCTATTTATAGCAATGAGAAGTGTTACTTGCACACTTGAAAAATTCTCTAAAAATGGCAATGCAATGCACATACTTGCATAGGCGTGTGTAGGCCCATGGAGCAATCCAATTAGGTCCACAGTCAACTGAAATGAGGTCTGCATGAAGCTTGGATGGCAAGGAAAAGTTGTTTAAACATTTTAATCATGAATCTTGCCAACTGATACAGGCCTGTTTAAGCCATGCGCAGCCCATCAAACTTTGTCCAAAATGAGTGAATTATGACTCTTTGGAAAACTTAGATCAAGAGGAATAACTCTTATGTTGAACACCTTTCCATTTGGAACTTGTATCGTGGTGAAGTTTGAGGTGGAAGTTTGGAAATTTCAACATGTCAAAATATTTTCTAAGTGTCAAGTCACATATTCAATTATTCCACCTTGCCTAACTTTTTATGTGAGCTCCAAATGAGAAAAGTGTCTTCATCGAAATTGTAGCTCTTACAAAACCATTCAAAATGGTAACCAATTTTACATCATTTGGATTTAGGATGTGTGAGTTATGCATTTTTGAAGTTGAGATAATAATCACTTGTTCAATGGTATTGGTCCAAAATGACCTATAATGTATCCTCATATCACATGATCATAAAAGTTGATTTATCTCTCACTCTGTAAGACCCTAATTTTGACCCTAAGATCCCTCATGGCATCATAACATTGCTTAGTGCATTGCCTCAAGGATCATAGCATGATTGGCTCCTTAACCCTAGGATTGGGACTTGTGTGAGTGGTTTGAGATCACCAAGCATGCTTGTATTGTATATTATTGCTTTTCTTATTTTTGATTACTAACCAAAAGCACAAAGATGTGTCACTAACTCTTTTTCTTTTGAAGCTCAAGTGATCATGTGTTCCCATGCTCCTATGAGGCTCCTAAGCTCAATGAAATGGCTAGATGAAGATGAGAATAAGCATGACAATGGTCCACAAAGTTCCTAATCATAACATATGTCTCCCAAGTATCTCAATTTTCCAATTTGATCAAGAGAACCCAAAAGGCTTGAGGATTGTTTCCCAATGAAACCCTAATTCAACTGTGCTTTGACTGTGCCTTGCTCATGAAGCAATCTCAACCTTTGATCAAATTTAATCAAGGAAAGTTCTTTAATTCATTATTTTATCCATATGTGAGACTATTTGAATCCCCTCAATCATTCATTCATCAAGATTGGAAGTTTGGCCTTGAAAAGTTGACCAGTCAAGTCATCTGACTAAGCTGAACACCATTGAGA
Organism: Lathyrus oleraceus; assembly: GCF_024323335.1. Taxonomy (NCBI): domain Eukaryota; kingdom Viridiplantae; phylum Streptophyta; class Magnoliopsida; order Fabales; family Fabaceae; genus Lathyrus; species Lathyrus oleraceus. The sequence goes on from NC_066583.1 coordinate 60,320,137, forward strand.
TATAACTTTTGATGTGTTTGTCAAATGAAGATGACCCCAAGATAAAATATGGTCTTAAGAACCATATGAACAATTTTCATGTTCATCAAAATTCCATTTGAAACTTGGAAGTTCATCATGCATTTCAAAACATTATGGGTCATTTTGACTGAAACCCTAATTTTGGGCCAACTTACCAAGGGAATAACTTCCTTAATTTTTATGCTTTTGAGGTGAGACCAAATCCATTGTAAATCTTAACATTCCTAATTCAAATATTATGTTGGACAAATTTCATAATCCTAAAAGAAACACATGTGATAATGCAAAACGTTATAGGTCACTTTGGACCTAAGTCATTGAATTTGAAAAAGTTCCAACTTCAAATGCCCATAATGTTTTCATGAAAAATCCAAATGATAAAAAATTTGAGTCTAAATTGATCATCTTGAAAAGATTTACAACTTTGATGTTGGAGGTTTTTCCATTTGAAGCTTTCATCATGGAAACAGAGGGGCTTGAAGAGGCTTGCTTTTGGTGAAAATTTTCAAAGGGTGACTTAGACATGTTTTGTGCCCAAACTTTCACAGCCAGTTTTCATTAATTTCCAAATGCCAAATGAATTTTTTCCCAACATGACTTTTATTCCTTATTTTAAGAGATTTCCAACCATTACTCACATTACTCTTTTGGACTTTCCATGTATGAGTTTCGAAGAGCTTTCTCTTTATGCTCATTTTTGTATTTCATGTTGAAACTTCATGTGCAAGCCAATTCCACTTCAATTACACGTCCAATTCAATTCCAGTTGATCTCAACATGGTCTATCACCCATCATTGGGCCTTACATGCGCCTGTACAGGCACATGCAAGGAAGATTCAAATCCCATTCACACGAGGGAAGTATGATCTCAGCCACATTTCAGCTATAAATAAGAGCTCAATCCCATTCATTTTCTAACCAAGTGGAGACCTGAAGTACTGCAGAATTGAAATCCCAACCCTCACTAAACGAATTTTCAGACTTTTCTCTCTTTTTCAAGCTTCAAATTCAACATCATTAGTTGATTTTCAAAGCTCAATTCCTTAACCTATCATCTCCATCACATTTCTAGAGCAAAAGCAGATCAAGATCTTGAAGAATTTGTGGCATTAGAAGCTTCATTTTAGAGGTAGAACCTCAAACCTTTTGGATCTAGATCTTGCAATTCAATGTGATTTTCTTTGGTTTATGTGGTTTTCTGAAGTCCTCTCACTTGAGGCAGGCCAGTGGTGGTCTCAATTGTTCATTTCATGCAATTTCAGTTGACACACCATGATCTTCCATCTCACATTTCTCACTAAATAGGAAGAGTGAGGATGATCCATGGATACAGTGGTGATGTACATCACTTGAGTTTCATTTTGATGGTCTTGTTTTTCATTTTTGTGATAAATTTTTTCTCTGCAACTGGTGGCCGGAGATTGTTGGATCACCGGAGAAGATGGTGTTTTCCACCACCTGCACCACATGTGCATCTTCAGAACCATTGGATCATGCTTCCACGTTATAATCCTGGTCATTCCTTGGGTTTACTTATTTTAAATCATTATGTCGCGCGCTTGACTTAAGTCCACCATGCATCCACGCCTCTGAACCATTTATCCATGCCACGTCAATTAATGAATGTGATCTGGTGGCTGCGCTTTTTTCTATTTATCCTATTTTCTTTTAATTTCAGTTCATTCCATTTATTTTCAGAAATTCATAGAAAATTTATTTGAAGTCACAAAAATATGAGACCAATTCCAAAAAAATTCTTGAAAAATCTAGTTTCATATTTTGATTTTTAATTATTTTTGTGATTTCATTTAATATTTTTTGTGAATTATTTGGTTTTTAATAGTTTTAATTCATTTTTAATTACTTTCTGATATTTGAAAAATCCAAAAATATTTTCCTAACACCTATGGATCATGATAAGTCAATGAAAAATAGTCTCATTAATTTTTTATTTGATTTGAGATTTATTTGAGATTTTAATTCATATTGTGTTATTTTTTATTGTTTTTAATTGTTTTAAAATAGTTTCTGATTTCAAAAATTGTGGAAAAAATTTGTCAAAGTTTGTTTGACCATGTTAGACCTATGAGAATTTAATTGGACTTATTGAAGTTGATTTGAATTAAATTTGAGGTTTGACCATATTTTTTTCATTTTATTTTGCATTAATTTATAATTCAAAAATTACCAAAAAATTATGGTTGACTTGATGACTTGTAATCTTCATTTCTTTTCTGTTTGGCATTGATTAATGATGACTTGATTCACATTTGATCAATTGAATTTGATACTTGAATTCTCTTTCCTTCCATTTCATCTTCATCCCATTCTTTTCATAATTTGGCCGATGAGTTAATGTCTTATGGTTGGTCTTGACAAATGAGAGGTTTAACCTTCCTTGATCCAAACGAAACTCAACTTGATCCAAGATCAAGTGAGTTGTTTTGTGTCCAAGATAGGTTGTTTCTTGGTCAAGCAAAAAACCTAAAGTCCATACAAGGCCCTTCCCCTTTTGTTTTGGCATGGCAAGTTTGGGGAGCTTGGCTTACTAGTCCTGATCTCTAACTTGTGTTTATTTGCCTATAGTTTTATTGACCGACCTCAGATAGGTGTGACTACTACATTAGTCCACTTACGATTGCTTAACATAGCGCTACACTGTCTTATGACAAACTAACATAACCATACTAATTACTAACTTTAACTTGAGCATTTAATTTCTTTCCCTTTACTTTAATGCAATTTACTTCTTGCTCATTTATTCATATTGCTTTTCATTTTGCTCACTTGAGCACATGTTTTATGTTTATGTCATTTTCCTTTTTCTCATTTGAGCTCATTATTGTATATAAACATATTGTTATCTTGTTTTTGTTTGTGTTTGTTTTTGATGTGAACCAAATGCATAAGGAGAAAGGACTTAGAATTAGGACATACCCATGCTTAAAGGAGTTCAAGAGCAACTAGGCCTCATGCCTTTAGAATGCTAAACTTGTTGAAGAGTAACTAGGCCTCATGCCTTTAGAATGTTAAATTTCAAAGTTGACTTTAAAGGACTTCTCATCTAAACTTATTCTTTGACCATTCCCCTTATTGTGTTGTGAACTTTTTGATGTTCGCTCTTGTGTGATAGGGATTCCACCTTGAGATTGTGTAAGAAGACCATTGTCATGAGTAGCCAAGTTAAGAGAGACAAGCCAAATGGAGATCCTAGGAGCTTGAATTAAATTGTGTGATTGCTTGTTTGTTTGCTAAGTCCAAAGGAAAGGAGCATCTTGAATCATCTATATGATTTCAAGAAAAGGAACTCCAAGGGTTTATTTCTTCCCCTCTTATCTTTGTATACTTTAGGACTAGCCCATTCTCCTCTTCTCCTCACTCTAACCAAGCCAAAATCTTTTCTTTCAAACTTTGACATTGTTTCAAATTAGAAACCTAGGCCTTAAGCCTTTGACTTTTCAAAACCATCTTCATCAATACTCATTGTGAATAAATCTTAATCCAACTTTGACTTCATTTTGTAAATAAACCTAACTTGTAAATATAACTCATTTCAAGTTGTTTTGTGGTTCCAATGGCCACTTATTAAAACCTTTTCATAAACATTAGTCATAGGTTTGAGTTATCATGGTGGTTGATGTAAATCTCACCTTATCCTTAGTGATTGGGTTATAAGCCTTCCATGCTTATTATAGGGTTAACCTCTCACTAGCATGTTGAAGCCTTCCTCACATGGTGGATTGTTGGTTTAGGTTGAGTTTTCTCCCTTTGATAACAAAAGACCTTAAGGCTTTTGATCAAATCAATTCACCAATCTTTGTGATTTTTACCCCGAACTACGAGGTTTTGATCCTACCTTTGTGTTGGTACGTAGGCAATGGGTTCATCCATTCAAACAACAAATTTGTAAATATAATCTATTCTCTTCTCATCCCCCCAATCTTTTGCAGATATTTTCACAAAATACCAACCTACAACACGTGTTTGCAAAAAGGGTTCCCTTAGAGTACTAAGGATATTTTGGGTGCATAAAACCTTCCCATTTCATAACCAACCCCCTTACCTAGATCTCTGACATTTTTATTAGTTTTTGATTTGATAAAACTTCTTACTTGGATTTTGCTCGCTTTTTAGCCTTTCCTCTGGACAAATAAAAGTGCGGTGGTGACTCGAATTGTATGTTTACTTTTGGTTTAGTCAATAAACCCAAAGGTATCGAAAACTCCGACACACACTTCAAACATCAAAGTTTAAGTATACACCTTGAATTTGATTGTGCAACTTGGAAATATTTCATCTCATAAAAATTGAGCCCATGATAGATCACATATGCATAAGATGATTAATTTTTAAGTGTCCCTTGAGAAATTTGATCAATTGGTGAAGAAGCTTGTTGGAGACATTACTCAAGATACCTAAAGGAACTAGGATTTCCAAGGCAAACCAACTCCAAACTCTTAAAGAATGCTTGACCAAAATAACATGTAGAGATCATTGGGACTCATATATGATGCTTAGATCCATTGTGGATCATTCCTTGGTTGTGCTCTTAGAAATGAGGGTCTTAAAGCCTAGATGTAAACTTGATAGATCAAAGGGGATCATACCCTACCTACAAAAGAGTTAGGCAAATGCAAAGACATATTTTTGGTATTTTGATTAGTAAAATGATAATATAAAAGTATGAAAAATCACATGGTGCTTGGTGATCTCTCCCAAAACAAACCCAATGAAAGAGGGGTAAGGAGAAAGTCAAGATATGATCCCAATGCTAATGCATATGATGAGATTGCATAAGGGATCTTAGGGTCAAAATTGGGGTCTTACACCTGCCACGTAACTTAAGTTTTGAAGGAATGGCATTCACCACTCCCCTAAATGCGTTCACCATTATCATGCAGAATGCAGTTATGTGTAGTGGGCAGTTTTTCGAGCAGTTTCTCAACCTCCACTCCCTCCACTATGTCTACATATTCCAAGCAGTTGCCAAGGGCCTGAACTCTATATATAAGGGCATTTTTGGAGTGTTTGGGATCCATCGAAATTCGCACGGAAGCTATGTCGAAATTTCTTCTTAGTTTTAGGCAGAAAATTACCTATAAAGTGACAATAACTCACATCGAGGGATTGTAACACATTTTTAATTTCCGTATCATTTGTACTTTGGATCAAGAACAAGCTCTCCGCCATTTTCAAGTTCAATTTTAATTCAAGTTTCATTTTACGTAATTTTAGGTTTTTTACCGCTTTTAATATTTGTATGCTTTAGTGCTTTTCATTACTTGCATGTCATGCTATTCTCAGTTTCAAATGCTTTAATCATGTTGCGTTCAATTAATACCATGCCTTGCTAAATTATCTTGAGTCCGACATGTGAGGACCTTTGTTACCGACTGGACATGGTAGAAATAATAGGGGCGGATATATGATTTACTTATATTCTGATTCTAGTTTCCAAATGTATGTTTTGTTGTTTTGGCACGAGAGTGAAGAACAAATCAAGGTTCAGTATGATAGCGTAAGAGTGTGAGGAAGGAACCAGATAGTGGAAACTAGGCATCGATCCTAAAAACAGCGAGAGCGTTTTAGGCATCGTTTATGATCTCATCTACTTTCAGAATACGCTTTCTAATTAGAACTAGCGAGAGAGAGAAAAATCATGTGGTTAGAAGGTGTGGTCCTTGCCGATAACGCGAAACTGTGAGACGAGACCTTTAAGTCGATATTTTCTACATAACGTAAAAGAGTCGTATTTAGTATCCGAGTTCTACCTAAGCCCTTAGGAACACAGAGTCCTTATTTCGTGCTCGTTTTATCATAACTTTTAAACCTTTAGACATTAGTATATTTATTCTCGTTCATAACCTTATAACCTTTAGCCTTAGCTTTGCACTACAATGATAGATAACATTAGTTTGACTATTAGTCTCTATGGGTTCGATAACCTTTTAAAACTACATGATAGACTGTGCACTTAGAGTCATCATCCGACATACACGTCTGGACAAAATCAAGTTGTTGATGCTGTTACCGGGGACTAATTTAGTCAATATTTTGATTCCTTTTTCCGCAATATAGACTAAGGCTACAAATTTTATTTTTCTTTGTCTATTGTATGCCACACACTAGCTCTCAGAGTAAGGAGTTAGAGCAGCCAATTGACGATATCGAGTGTTATCTTAATTTAAAACGCTGAATCAACAAATTTCGTATTAAATACAATCTTCCAGATCCTATTATCCATGTTCCAGAACCAGAACCAATTATGACCGAAAGACCACATAACCGTTCGTTGAAGTATTATGTTGTTCCATCGTAAGCAGAACCATATAACATCATTGCTTCCCCTGCCATCAATCAAAAATATTTCGAGTTGAAACCTTCGTTGTCATTAGTCATTCAACAAAACCAATTTTCAGGTAGTCCTACAGACGATCCTAACTTACATTTGCCAGTGTTTGTGCAATACGTAGACACAGTGAAAGAAAATGGTGTCAGTCAAGAAGCGATTAGATTATGTCTTTTCCCTTTTTCCATAAGAGATAGAGCTAGAGCTTGGCTCGAATCTCTACCTTCAAACACTATAACCACATGGGACGAGTTGAAGAAAGTCTCTTTATCCTGATATTTTCCACCATCCAAAACAGCTATGCTAAGAGCTCAAACCAACAGATTTAAGAAAAAAGACAATGAATCTCTTTTTGATGTTTGGGAAAGATACAAGGACATGATGCGACTTTGTCCACACCATGGACTTTAAGAATGGCTGATTATCCATACTTTCTACAATGGTATGTGTAAGACCCCAATTTTGGCCCTAAGATCCCTCATGGCATCATAACATTGCATTTGCAAAACCTCAAGGATCATGAGCATCTAGGTTCCCTTTGCCTTTGAGTGGGACCTCTTGTGAGTGGTTTGAGATCACCAAGCATGCTTGAATTGTATATCATTGTTTTTCTCTTTTTATTTACTAACTAAAAGCACAAAATATGTCACTAACATCTTTTGTTTGTAGTTTGAGCAGTCACAAGGTCAAAACCTTCTAGGTGATCCTATGTGCAATGATAAGGCCAAGAGAAGATGAAAGCAAGCATGGAAATGGTTCCCAAAGCTCTCATCCATCAAATATGCCTCCCTAGTATCTCAATTCATCATTTTGATCGAAGCAAGTTAAGGGGTTTGAGGTTTGTTTCTCAAGGAAACCCTAGTTCATCTGATCATCAACAATGCCTTGCTCATGAAGCAACCTCAGCCCATGGTCAAATACAATCAAGGGAAGTTCTTTAATCCACTATCCCATGCATACTTGAACTTATTTGAGTTCCCTCAATCATCAATTCATCAAGATTTGAGGCATGGACTTGAGAAGTTGGTAAGTCAATTCATCTAATTATTTTGAAATGCACTGAGACCTAACTTTTTATGTGTTGGTCAAATGGAGATGATCCCAAGAGAAAAATTGTTCTTAAGACCAATATGAAGAACTTTCATGTTCATCAAAACTTTATTTGAAGCTTGGAAGATCATCTTCCATTCCAAGACATTATAGGTCATTTTGACTGAAACCCTAATTTTGGGTCAACTTCCCAAGAACATAACTCATTCATTTTTTATGATTTTGACGTGCGACCAAATGCATTGGAAAGATTATTGTGTCTAATTAAAATGTTATGTTGAGCAAAATTTCAAAATCTCAAAAGAAATACATGTGATAAAGCAAAACATTATAGGTCACTTTGGGCCAAATGCATTGAAATGGAAAGAAGTCCAACTTCAAGTGCCCATAACTTCTTCATTAAAAAACCAAACGATGCAAAATTTAAGTCCAAATTGATTGTTTTGAAACGATATACAACTTTCAGGTTGAAGGTTTTTCCATTTGAAATTTTCATCATTGAGACAGAAGGACTTGAACATTGGCCAAATTTGGAAACTTGACTCATGCATGTTTTGCACCCTACACTTTAAACTCAAAATTCACTAATCTCCAAGGCCCAATTGAAATTTTGATCAACATATCATTTGTTCCTTATGAAACAAGCTTTCTAACCATTACTCATGAGGTAGCATTTGGAGTTTGGAAGCACCATTTTCGAAGGCATGAAGATTAAGTGCATTTTGTGAAATTCAATTCAAATTGCCATGCATGAGCTGTTTACACTTAATGTGTGTAGCGGTGTATTCGTCGCTATATGATCTATCGATTAAATCATAAGCTAAGAGATACATGAAAATTTCGAGTCGCCACCGCACTTTTATTTATCCAAAGGATTGGCTAAAAAGCGAACAAAAGCCTAAGAAGTTTTACACGTAGAAAACTAATAAAAAGATCAGAGATTCTGGGTAAGGGGTAAATTACGCAATGGGAAGGTGTTAGGCACCCACTACGTCCTAGGTACTCCTAGGGAGCCCTTTTCACACTGGTTATGCTAAATGATTATTTGTTATGACAAAAATATTGTGCAAACATGATTGGGATGGTGAGAAAAGAATATACATTTTATTTATTATTGGGTTATTGGGTATTGGGTTCGAACGGATGAACCCGTTGCCTACGTACCTTCCATCAAAGGTAAGGATCAGAACGCCGTAGTTCGGCTAAAAGATTTCCAAAAAGTGGGTTAGGTTCAATTTTAAACACAAACCCTAGGTCTTACGTTATCCACGGGAGAAAACTCAACCTTATACAAACAACAACGTCCACCATGTGAGAACAGCTTCAACTGGCCAGGGAGGGGTTAACCCTATAATAGGCGAGGAAGACTTACAATTCAATCACTAAAGACAGAAGGCGAGATTAACATCAACCACTAAGATAAATCAAACCTATAGCTCATGTATGAAAAGATTAATGGACAAAGCCAAAACAAGTGAATGAGTGGAGTTACTGATTATGATTATGAAAATGAAGTCAAAATATGATTAAGATCAATTCAAATAAGTATTATGAAATGAAGTTTGGAAAAAGGTCAAGGACTTGAGTCCAGGTTTTTAGTTAGAAAAACATGAAGATGTTTGCACAACACTTATGTCACGTTTAAAAGATAAAGTGTGAAAAGTCTAGGACGTAATGAATGATGAATGGATGAAGGATGGATAGTAAAACTTCTTAGAAGGTTCACTTCTTGAAATCATATAGCAGATGATTCAAGTGTGTCCTTTGGAATAGCAATTAATAATAATAAACAAACAAAGCAAAGGCGGATATCGGATGCCAATCAATGGTCTTATACCAATCTCCTAAAACAGAACGGGATATCAGATGCCACTCAATGGTCTTACACTAATCTCCACAGGCAAAGAAATAAAAAAAGCGGATACCGGATACCACTATATGGATTTACACCAGTCTCCTAAAACAGAAATGGATATCGGATGCCACTCGATGGACTTACACTAATCTCCTCAAAAGAAAAACAAAGATGAACTATGGAAGTCAACTGCCAATCTATCTGGACTTAGGTTAACTCCACAGTATGCTCACAGGAAATCCAATGCCACATCACCGGGACTTACAATGGATCCTCACATACAAGCACAAGAGCAACAATATGATCACAGGTATGCAAATGCCAACTTACAGGGACTTATAATTGCAACCTCACATCAACAACAAACAGATCGAATTATGATCACAGGATAACAGATGCCAACTTACAGGGACTTATAACTGCAACCTCACATACAAATCAAACAGATCAAATTATGATCACAGGATAACAGATGCCAACTTACAGGGACTTATAATTGTATCCTCACATGCAAACAGATAAACAGGAGGTATGAGTGACCAATGAGGTCTTACACTCTATCCTTCCATATCACAGGAGCAAATGCCAAAAGAGATGGACTTACAATTGTCCTCAATGGGCAAACAACAATGATAACATCACAAAACAAATGAGATGATCATGCATTAATGGCAATTGATGATGATGATAAATGCATAGCATACAGGCAAGCAAGTGCATATGAAGAAATCAATCAATCAATGAATAACAAACAGCACACTCTATAGCCAAACAATGGGGGCTCACACAAGAGGGTTTGACTTTAAAAGTCCACTGTAATAGGTAAAGATCGCTCTTAACCTGGCCATTGAGGGGCTCAGGTGAAGCAGATGAAAAGGAGATGAGGGGTGTGCCTCATTGCTTCTATCTCAAATCAGAGAGAGCATAAAAGAAAGTGTGGGAGTTCAGAAAGTAGGAACTCTCTCCACATTATTGACTCGATTAGATCTTGGGTATTTATCTCATTGCTTCTACCATGAAATGGGAGCGAAGAGAGGACACACTGAATAGTGGGGGATAGATTACTTATCCCTACCTTCCACCAATTGCCTTACTTGAAGGACTTTTCCTGCTTAGGACAAATTTAAACAAACACAGGCATTGCCTCTTAAGGAGGACTTCAGACAGTTTGCCCGGTCAAATAACAGACCGGGTCTCCAGACTACATGAAGAAGAAATATTTATACCTCAAAGCAAATGCTAAAAAGCAAAGCAAGCAATCAAGTTCAAAGAACTTAGGCAACTAAAGTACCTGAAAAAGTCAAACTCATTAGCAAACAAGTCAACAGTCAAAAGCAAAATGAAATGAACCAATAGTCACACAGAGGGACCAAGTGTGCAAGGCACAAAGACTCAGGCATATGAGTCACCTACAAAACAAATGTTAGCACAATATAAACAATTCAAATCAAGCACATTAGAATGATCCTCAAGGCATTGGTGCTTAACCTGAAACAGATGAACTCAACATAAGCTCAGAAGACCACTAGGACTAGCCTAGGGTCAAAGATGAAAGAAAAAGTCAAGGCAGCAAGCAATGTTCAATCAAAGTCAAATTCAATCATGTAGGAAAGTAAACACAATTGGATTCATAACCAAATCATGCATCATGGTCATTTCATATGCAAAAGGATGCAAAGCATGGCAAGAGAAGCGTACAAAAGTCAACAGCAAAAACTTCATTCAAAAGTCAACTCAAACATTTTCAAAAATTATGAAATAAATCACACTCAATCCTAACATCTAGCATAGCAAGCATGTCAAATTTCATGGCATTTGGATGAGAGGAAGGCAGTCAAGTAAAATCATGAAGCCAAATCAAATTCAAGTAAGCATAGTGAAAGTCAACAAGCATGGGTCAACTTCAAAAAATCATATCAATTTGAAAACAGAAAAGAAATGAATGAGATTAACACCAATGCAAAGCTTGAGATGTCTAGTTATCACATATGAAATTTCATGGACATACAATATGATTTGAGAATTTCACAAAAGATTTGGCAAGGCATAGCACAAAAAGTCAACAAATGACCACATATGGAAGAAAATTCTCAATCAAATGGAAAACAGCAAGATTAATTCCAAGAAAATTCATACACAAACTAGACATACAAGGGATCATTCATGCAAAATTTGGAGTGATTTGGATAAGAGGAAGCATGTGAACAAAATTAGGGAAAATGCATGATCATGGTATAGCAACAATTGTAACACATGACTTCAAAAAATCATAACTATCAATCCACAAATGATAAATGCACAAACTTGATATGGAAATGAAGGTCAATGTGTCTAGTTTCACCACAAAAAATTTCAAGCTCATTGGATATGTCATAAGTATTTCACAAAGAGAATGGCACAAGGTATCATTTATGCACACATGTTGGAAAATCATTTATCATTTAAAATCCAGAACATAAAAAATTAACTAAAATTCACAATTAAATATTAGACTCATTTGTGAACATGTGAAAAAAATTTCATAATTTTTTGATAAAAAATGAATTAGAAAACAATTTGTTGAAGTTGGATGAAATAGTGTAGCAAGCATGAACAAAAGGCAAGGCAATTGGTCAACACAAGTCAACAGAATGGCATTTGTGTAATTCTGCAGTCACTTATTGAAGTGCTGCGTTTTGGGCAAGGCAAATGAAATGTTTTCATTGGCCGTTGCCCAATGAAACAGTAAATTGCCCAATGGAATGAATTTCTGGGTTTAAGACATAAACCCTAGGGTTTGGCCAACAGCAAAACAGGTTTTGCTTCAAACAATCATTCAAAACACCTCAAATGCACAGCAACAACTAAACATGGCATTGGCATTTCTAAGCTCAACAGCAACACAAAACTTCGACCAACAATTCCAACAGCATAGCATTCATCATGTAGACAGCTTATGTTCAAACAACAGCAAAGTATTATGTTCATCATGCAATCAAACAGTCATCATCACTATGCAACAATCAAACACTCACGGCCAAATACAGCTAACACAAAAACATGTAGATTTTATGAGCTAAATCAAAACAGCAGCAGCATATTCATCACTGTCATGTAATCATCATAACAGCAAGTAAGCAAGAGCATTTAACATTTCCAATCAAAATCACAGCAATCAAAAATCATAGCTCACGAACAAACATGGTAATGATGCAACCACACTCATGCACACTTAAACAGTACAAACCATACACATTCATGCAGAATTCTGGCAAGATTTTAAGGTTTCAAAACAGCAGGGCATTGACAGCATTGGTATTCATCATCATCATCCAAATAACAAACCAAACAACAGCATTCAAATGCAGTTCATATGGTTTTCTAAACTGCAGTAAGGTTCAGCAATAGCAGCAACAACTCATGTTCATCATATAATCAAAACAAGCTCATCCTCAACATGCATTCTCAACCAAAATTCAAGAGGCATGGCAGCATATGTTTGTCAGCATCATATCAAACAAAACAAAAGTGCACGACAGCATATAAACAGCATTAGGGTTTGGCAGCATGGTATTCATCATCATGCTTCATGTTTATGGTTCATCACCATGCCAAAATTCGAGCAAAACACACAATGGCAGGGCAAGCAGCATGATACCATCATCATTCAAACAGCAGACCAAATAACAGCATGGTATTAACAGCATGTGTTCATCAGCATCACATCAAACTAAACAACAGTACATGACAGCAATAATCATACCATAAACCAACACCCATATCCAAATGCAACAAACAACAGCATATTAATTTTATGAACAAGTTTAGAGTTTTCAACCAGCAAGGCATTTTATGTAATCCACAAACATGATTTCAAACAAGCATCAAGCAAAACGTGACTCAACTAAACCACACAACAGCATCATCTTCTCATGATCTCAATCATTGAACAAACAATAGAAACAAGCAAATCACATAACAGGATCTAAACAGCATGGTTCTATGATTTGAGAAGCAACAACATTCATCACTTTATCACAACAGCAATGACCAACAGCATAAACAACAATAACAGGCCACAGCATGAAAAAAATATTGGACAGTTTGAGGTTTAATAGCATGGTTAGCAGCATAGCAACATGGTTCATCAGCATGGCTTGGCATTCTCAAGCAATCAAAGCAATTGAAATCTCAACATAGCATACAAACAAACATGGCAATGATGAACATCTAAACAGTAACACACCCATACAACATTCAGGCAAAATTCTGGACAGGACAAGTATTTTAGAAACAACAGCATTCTAACAAAAATCATGGCCATGACATATCATCATTTAGCAGCTTCAATCAACAGCAAACACACATTTTAACCCTGTGGAAATCTGGACAGAATTAGGGCTTAAGCATAACAGCAAAATCATCCTTTTCATGAAAGCAGAAAAAAACAAAATGCTCAGAACTCAAAATTAATTGCACTAATAGCATCATTATGCATCATGCAACCTAAATATGCTATTCACTTTCATCAAATCAGCCTGAACAAACCAACTCGATAGGAAACACATTTTGTACATAAAATGAGATTTCAGATTTAGAGCAATATAGTCAACCATTTAACATGATTCAAGCTACCATAGAACAAGCATGGAAAGGATTACAAGATACATGGCATGTTTTGATGATAAGAGAGGGTCGAGGGCTTACTTGTTTTTGAAGAAAAATGGGAAACCGGGTTGTTTAGATGTTTTCAGCTCGAACCAGATGCCCACAATGCCTTGAAATGATGAAGGGTTGAGGTTGTTTGGCTCAATGGTGCATCGAGTTCTTCAAATCCTCCTTCACCATTGTTGATAGCTTGGAGATGCAGTGTTAAAGAAAGTGTTCCAGTTGATAAAGGATGGTTCAAAATGCCTCACAATGCAGTCCAAATGATGATGGATGCAAAGGTTCTTTGTGGTTTTTGGTGGTTTCTCCAAATCGAGTCAAATTGCAAGGTTGCAAGAGAGAAGGGAATGAGTTTTTCTGTGTGGTAGGCTCTGAAACTAGGGTTACAAAATGTCAGAAAATGTCCTTATATTCTCTGTTTAGCCTCACTTAATCCAATGGTAAGTTGGTTTTTGCTTAATGATGCATTTTGCATTTTTGCTAATTGTGAGCAAATGGAAGTGGAGGTGTGTGTTTTGCTGAGAATTTGGGCTGGGCACAGGCTGTACAGACTGTATGTTTGTGCTGTTTTTGGTTATACATGGAAGGCTGTACCTTGCTTTGTTCTTATGCTCCAATTTGCAAAAAATAACAACTTGTGCAACTTTGGTCAAAATGAGGTGTAAAGGTGGTATGATGATGGTTTATGGCTTGGAACAAATCACAAATGTGATATGGAACATTTCCCAATTGACCAAATCAAGAAAAAATCAAAAACTCAAAAAGTCAAAGTTTGGTCAAACTTTGAATTTAAATGCAAAAGGTCCAAAAATGCCATTTTGAATGGTAAGGTTTTAGGTCATGAAATTTATATTTTTGGAAAGAGGATGAAAAATGTGGTGGGTAGGAAAAAACCCCACCAAATTTGGCCTTATGGTTTGAGAGATATGGCTTGTTGAAGTTCAAAATTTGGTGAAAATGATTTGATCATATCTTGACAACCACACATGGGATTTGAGAGTTCTTGGACTTTTTGAAAATGGGAGAACAAGATCTTCAACTTTCATGTTGGGCAAAAATTCATTTGAAGCTTGTATCATGATGTAAGTTTAAGATCAAGAAGTTTCCATTTTTGGCAGTTGAAATTACAGGCCCACTTTCTATTTCTGGAAAATTTCTGATTTCACTTGATTTTCTTCCATGATGAGGTTGAACATGATAGATGAGGCTTATACAAGCATGAATGAACTCTTTCAAATCAATTCTATCCATCAAATCTCTGATTAAATCAACTGTTGACCAAGGTTGACTGTCTGTTGACTTTTCTAGGGTTTTGGACTGATTGAACTTCTTCTGATGATTTCCAAACCCTAATTCCTTGAGAACTTGTTTTCAAATGATGTCCCAAGATGTATGAACCTTTGATTAATAATCATGATGCCCAAATTCTGCAAGAATGGCCATCATCCATTGCTTTGACTGACCAGTGACTGACTTTGACCTAATTGCTGATGATTGCTTAAACTGCAAGCAACAAGGTTAGACAGACAATATTTTTGTACTTTTTGAATAATAAACATATGAAAGGCAAAGATATACAAATGCAAAGTATGCTTGGTGATCAAGAAATCAACCCACAAGGCAATCTACCCACTAGAAGGGGACAAAGGCATGCAATGATCCTTGAGGTTATGATATGAATGATATGGGCCATGAGGGATCTTAGGGCCCAAAATTGGGGTCTTACAGATGCCCCTATTTAAGGTCATTCTAGCCGGAGAGGTGAAGTTTAGAAATCTTCATCTCGACGCGGTAGAATGGACTTAAATAACAGTAATGAGACAAATTTTGGTCCCTAAGAGACCTCATGATGCAAATGTATGCGTGCAAAAGACACAAATTCTGTGGGGAATATGATTCACACAGAAGAAGAAGACGATCCATCGGAGTAGTACACTCACCAGGAACAGAGACTCTAATAAGACTCTATGGGGATAATAAAAGAAAAAGAAATGCGTGAACAATACACGACTCCAAACTGGGGAAGATAAAACTGACATAACGTGAACAAGACACGACTCTGATTAGGAAAACAGAAAACAGACTGGAGAACTCACTGGGGAGTGAAGGACTCACACTGGGGAAAAGAATTCCAAATGGAAAATAAATCCATTGGAGGGACACAAGCTGACTCCTGGAGAGAAGCAACAGAAAGGTTCCACTGGGGAAGTAACAAAGAAATGAGATGTTACCAGGCATACGGGTAACAAAACAGGAAAATCTGACTCCACAGGGGGACCAAGGTCATAATAGGGAGCAGAAAGGAGGGAACACCAAGGATACCGGTTACTGGGTATATAATAGGTGACCGACCAAAGCGTGAATTGGATTTCACTTCCAAAACACTCATCATCCTGAAGAAGCTAGAAAAGCAAACTTGTTTAGGATGGACATTCAATTCCACAAGGAAAATGAATCTTACTCATGAGGGGAAAACAATCAAAAGATCGACTCAAGGGCGAACGAGATATAATATCCATTACCGTCAGAACGTGGATAGAATACTCAGATGAGACATATTATTCATTACCGGCAGACCGTGAATAATATACTCGAAAGGAAAATTATCCTGAACCGGTTACTGGGTTGTTTAAGGATAAAATCCGAAGACGTGGATTGGTTTTCACTTCCAAAACACTCATCATCCGAAAGGAGGGCTTGAAAAAGCAAATCGACTTACAGGATGGGCATTCGAATCCACAACGGGAAAACGAATCTTACTCAACTTGGGACACAAACCCAAAGAGTGCATGAGATATAATATCCATTACCGGCAGACCGTGGATAAGATACTCGCATGAGATATATTATCTATTACCGTCAGAACGTAGATAATAAACTCGCACGGTAAGAAACACCAGAGATACCGGTTACTGGGTATATAGTAGGTGATCTACCGAAAACGTGAATTGGTTTTCACTTCCAAAACACTCATCATCCTAAAGGAGGGCTTGAAAAAGCAAATCGACTTACAGGATGGACATTCGAATCCACAACGGGAAAACGAATCTTACTCAACTGGGGACACAAACCCAAAGAGTGTATGAGGTATAATATCCATTACCGGCAGACCGTGGATAAGATACTCGCATGAGATATATTATCTATTACCGTCAGAACGTAGATAATAAACTCGCATGGTAAGAAACACCAGAGATACCGGTTACTGGGTATATAATAGGTGATTTACCGAAAACGTGAATTGGTTTTCACTTCCAAAACACTCATCATCCAAAACACAAACTGGTTAAAGGATGGCCATTCGATTCTACAAAGAATACGAATCTTGCTCAGTTGGGGAAAATCAACAAAGGATTCCAACTAAAGAGCGCATGAGAAATATTATTCATTACCGGCAGACCGTGAATAATACACTCGAAAGGAAAAGACACCAGAGATACCGGTTACTGGGTATATAATAGGTGACTAACCAAAAAGAGAGAGACAATCGATACCAAGCATACGGGTAAACGAAAGACAACTCAAAGGATAAATTGCAAGCATCCGGCAATTATCCAACAACAAGAATATTCGACTCCACAAAGGGAAATAACGAATCTTACTCGACTGGGGAAACACAAAAGGCTTCGACTGAAGAGTGCATGAGATATACTATTCATTACCGGCAGACCGTGAATAATATACTCGCATGGAAGACTATCCACAACCAGTTACTGGGTTAACAAAGGATAAATCAACCGAACAGAAAGGCATCGGGATACCAAATAGGTATATAATGATAACCAATCAAAAGGAGCAACAGACATTACCGACAAAAGGGTAAATGAAAGGCGAACTGCTGAGGATAAATTGCAAGCATCCGGCAATTATCCAAAGAAGACTAGCTGGGGATGCATTGGTAAACAACCAATGATCCGGGGAACAAATCACTAGCATACGGTGAAAAGACCCAATGGGGATAAAATTGCTAGCATACGGCAATTATCCACAAAAGACTTGCTGAGGATATAAGTGCTGATCTGAGCAACTTACACAAGCAAAGGAAAATCATCATCAAATATTGAATGAAGATAACCACAAAATTAGGGTTTACATCTACCGAATATGGGGTAGAAGACCAACAACTCCGCGTGGGGGTAGAACAAATCACAAATCCGCACGGGAAACCAAAATAGGGTTTATAACAAACCACAAACTGCTGAAGAGCAGGAAAATAGGATTTACAACTACCGGGTAGTAGGTAGAAAACCAAAAACTCTGGCTGGAGAATAAAAGGTGTATAACCACAAATTCTGTCAAGAAAGCCAGGAAAAGATAGGACTTACAACTACCGGTTACTGGGTAGAGGCCCAAAAACATTCCGCTGGGGAACAACCCACTGGGAAACACAAGACATTTGACAAATAGCCGATTCGGGAATGATCCGAAAAGACAGACTGAATAAAGACACGTCCTAATGAGGATATAACTCAAATAGGAAAATCCATACCAATATATGTGTTGGGAGGAAACGGAAGAAACCGTCATCCACGAGGATAATCTCAGTGGGGAACTGCAGAAGGAAAGACAACATTTTCTGCTTATGGGGTTGACTCTATATGGAGAGATTTTAAACACCCAACATCTGCTTGGGGAGATCTGTAAAGAAGATCTGTATCACCATAGCAGGAGACACGACAAACAAAAGATATATGGCAAGAAATGCAACATGAATATCTGAATGTTTATGAGTATGCATGAATATGCGTGATCTATGTTTGATGAATGCTGACAAAACAGACAACTCTAACACAAACAGGTTCAGGAACAAACGTCCGGTATTATACTTCCAGGGGAAATAAACCAACTGGAGAGCCAATCTGTGGAGATCCACATGCTGTAAAGCAAAGATCTACAGGTACTGCCGAAGAAGCAGAGAATCAGAGGTATCAGGAAACAACCCAATCCGGGTACAGAAAGTCACAACAGGCATAACAGCCACCAAGACGAATCTGTAGAGGAACAAGAGAAATCCCAAAGTATATCTGCAGGGGATCCCAGTGTCAACTGAGGAACAAAAGGGTGCATAAGCACGAACTGCTGTAGGAGCAACTCCACAAAATTCCGCTGGGGAACAACCCACTGAGGGAGAATGATATCATCCAAATAGAATCTTACTGCATAAGCAACTCTACTGGGGAAAACTGTCGGCTACTCTCTTGGGAACAAGCCACTGAGGGAGGACAGATCAAATAAGCAGATTCTGCAATGAACCACTCCACTTGGGGAGAATAAGCAGCAAACTGATCACAACAAGTAGATTCTGCAATAAGCCACTCTACTGGGGATCACAAACAGTCAGGAAACCAAATCCGTTCACTGGAGGCAAAAGCCATCATCCGACCATACTGGGGATCGAAGGAGTAATCAACGGGCAAAAACTGCCGCAACAAACATTCTGCAGACTAAGCTGAGGAAAAGATGGTTGCAAAATACTGGGATGTCAACCCAAACAATCACTGAGTAGGAAAATAAATCCTGCTCTGCTGGAGAGAATAACTCTGATGGAGAGATAGCAACAATTCCACAGACGACTTCGCTGGGGAGAAGGTAAAGTACCAGGTATCAAACCATTGACTTACCGAGTCTTCAAAAAGAAAGCGATTGTGCTGAGGAAACAGACAGCTCCGCTGGCACGCTGCATGGGGAAGAGTGGTAACAACTCCACTTGCAACCCTGGTGGGGATATTAATAACAGCTCTACTCGCGACTCCGAGGGGAGTATCAATCAATGGCTATACTCATGACTGCGCTGAGGAGACAAATAAAGTCTAGGGATACGACCCACTGGAGAAAATGACGGGGCACCAAGATGACAAACCATCAACCGCCGAAACTTCTATAAGAAAACACCCATGCTAGGGGAAACTGCTGCTGGAGAGAACAAAATCTTCAACAACACATCACTTGCGACTGTACTGGGGAACAGCCCCAATAACAACTCTGTCTGAGGAACAACCTCAACAAAGATCTGAAGAAAGAAGATACCACCAAACCAGGAATATGAACAAATGTCTTACCTGTTGGGAATCATGCCACCTTCGGGAGAGCACTGAGATATTCTTGAGTATCCTTTCAATCTTGTGAATGTTCACTTTGTTTAGAACAAAAATTTTGAAAAATTTGATTTGTTTAAAACAATGACATTTTATCAATTTAAAACATGCAAAACATTTGTTGAATTGAAACAAATAAGAGTGCAAATAATTGGATAAAAAGCTCAAATTGATTTGATGGAATGGTAGTCTGCAAATGGCAAGACTCCATAGATCTGTACAAATTTGAAATCAGTGATATATATTGGAAGAGGGCTACATTGAACATAATGATCCTTTCTCTACCAATTTGAATCTCGATGTATCCGAAGCTTCGGTTGACGACGAATCGAGAATCTGCTGACGAAATGACGACTGATGAACCAGAAAGTCTTGTCAGGATGCAGTTACTTGCCAAATCCCTAATTTTTGCCTAGATTGCCCCAGAGTGAGGTACTCAATCTAGCGGGATGCAAATATTTTTTTCAAGTCTCTGATTTTTGCCTGAATTACCCTTGCGGGTTCTCCACCGAGACGCTCATTTTTGCCTAAGCCGCCCTTTCGGGTTTTCAACTTAGCGAGCTATTCTGTTTTTTTTTCATTTTTTTTTTTTTTTTATTCATTTGCATATACTTCTTTTTTTTTTTTTTTTTAGGCAAAGTATCTCTTAACTGCATCTGAATTCACAGGACGAGTGAAATCCTCCCCATCCATTGTTGTAAGCATCAAAGCTCCGCCTGAAAAGGCTCTTTTAACAACATATGGACCCTCGTAGTTTGGAGTCCACTTGCCCCTGGAATCGGGCGCGAAAGACAAAACTTTCTTGAGCACGAGGTCACCTTCTCGGAACACGCGAGGCTTGACCTTCTTGTCGAATGCTTTCTTCATTCTCTGCTGATATAACTGACCATGGCACATGGCAGTTAAACGCTTCTCTTCGATCAAATTCAACTGGTCGTAACGACTTTGAATCCATTCAGCATCAGTCAACTTGGCTTCCATCAAGACTCGCATTGATGGGATCTCCACCTCTACTGGGAGAACAGCTTCCATGCCATAAACAAGAGAGAAAGGGGTTGCCCCTGTTGAAGTGCGTACAGACGTACGGTATCCATGCAAAGCAAATGGCAGCATCTCATGCCAATCTTTGTACGTGACAGTCATCTTCTGGATAATCTTCTTGATATTCTTGTTAGCAGCTTCAACAGCCCCATTCATCTTAGGTCTGTAAGGAGAGGAATTATGGTGTGCAATCTTGAATTCAGCGCACAACTCATCCATCATCTTGTTGTTCAGATTGGATCCATTATCAGTAATGATCCTCTCTGGCACACCATAACGGCAAATCAACTGGTTCTTGATAAACTTCACAACCACCTGTCTGGTTACATTCGCGTACGAAGCGGCTTCAATCCATTTGGTGAAGTAATCAATTGCTACGAGAATAAAACGATGTCCGTTGGACGCTTTCGGCTCAATCATACCGATCATGTCGATTCCCCACATAGAGAAAGGCCATGGTGACGAAATCACATTCAGAAGTGTTGGAGGAATATGAATCTTATCCGCATAAATTTGACACTTGTGACATTTCTTCACATACTTGCAACAGTCAGACTCCATTGTCAGCCAATAGTAGCCTGCTCTCAACATTTTCTTAGCCATGGCATGTCCATTGGAATGAGTACCAAATGAACCCTCATGGACCTCAGTCATCAACAGGTTTGCTTCGTGTCTATCCACGCATCTGAGCAAAACCATATCAAAATTTCTTTTGTATAGCACTTCACCACTGAGGTAGAAACTGCCTGACAACCTTCTCAAAGTTTTCCTATCTTTCACAGATGCCCCAGGCGGGTAGACCTGGTTCTGGAGGAAATTCTTGATATCAAAATACCAAGGCTTGTCATTTTTCACGTCTTCGATTGCAAATATGTGAGCTGGTCTATCCAAGCGCATCACAGTAATGTTGGGAACATCATTCCACCATCTGACAACTATCATGGAAGCAAGTGTAGCAAGGGCATCTGCCATCCGATTATCCTCTCGAGGAATGTGATAAAATTCAACTTCTGTGAAGAAAGTTGAAATTCTCCTTGCATAATCTCTGTATGGGATGAGACCTGGTTGATTTGTCTCCCATTCACCTTTGATCTGATTGACAACCAAAGCTGAATCACCATAGACCTCAAGATACTTGATCCTTAAATCAATGCATTCTTCCAGTCCCATAATACAGGCTTCATACTCCGCCATGTTATTCGTGCATTTGAAAGTTAGCCTTGCTGTAAACGGAATGTGCGAACCCTGGGGATTAACAATTACTGCCCCAATTCCATTTCCATATTGATTAACAGCGCCATCAAACACCATCGTCCATCTGGAACCAGGTTCTGGACCTTCATCAAGTGTAGGCTCATCGCAATCTTTCATCTTCAAATACAGAATTTCCTCATCAGGGAAGTCATACTGAGCAGACTGATGATCTTCAATTGGCTGGTGCGCTAGGTGGTCAGCCAAGATACTACCTTTGATAGCTTTCTGAGCTCGATACTCAATATCATACTCAGATAACAACATCTGCCAACGGGCAATCCTCCCAGTTAAAGCAGGCTTCTCGAAGATATACTTAATTGGATCCATTCTGGATATCAACCAAGTTGTATGATTTATCATGTACTGGCGCAAACGCTTAGCTGCCCAAGCTAAAGCACAGCACGTCTTCTCAAGCATAGAGTACCGAGACTCACAGTCAGTAAACTTCTTACTGAGGTAGTAGATAGCAAACTCCTTCTTCCCTGATTCATCTTGTTGACCGAGTACACAACCCATCGAGTCTTCAAGAACTGTTAAGTACATAATCAGAGGTCTTCCTTCTACTGGCGGAGACAAAATCGGAGGTTCAGACAGATAATCCTTGATACTGTCGAAAGCTTTCTGGCAATCCTCGGTCCAATCATGAGACTGATCTTTCCGGAGGAGCTTGAATATCGGCGCACATGTGGCAGTCATGTGGGATATAAATCTGGAAATGTAGTTCAAGCGGCCAAGAAAACCTCGAACTTGCTTCTCAGTTTTGGGTGCGGGCATCTCTTGTATTGCTTTGACCTTGGCAGGATCAACCTCAATACCTCTTTCACTTACCACAAAACCCAACAACTTGCCGGAACGGACTCCAAAAGTACATTTGTTCGGATTCAGACGAAGCTGGAATTTCCTCAAACGCTGAAAAAGCTTCAACAAATGCTCAATATGCTCAACTTCCGTTCGGGACTTAGCAATCATATCATCAACATAGACTTCTATCTCCTTGTGCATCATGTCATGAAACAAGGTAGTCATAGCTCGTTGATACGTGGCTCCGGCGTTCTTCAAACCGAAGGGCATCACTCGATAACAGAATGTTCCCCAAGGTGTGATGAATGTTGTCTTCTCCATATCCTCTGGTGCCATCTTGATTTGATTATATCCGGAAAATCCGTCCATAAAGGAAAAGACTTTGAATTTAGCTGTATTGTCTACCAACATGTCAATGTGTGGTAGAGGAAAATCATCTTTTGGGCTAGCTTTATTCAAATCTCTGTAATCAACGCACATACGGACTTTTCCGTCCTTCTTAGGAACAGGCACAATATTGGCCACCCATAGAGGATATGTCGAAGTCACCAGAAACCCCGCATCAATTTGCTTCTGAACTTCCTCTTTGATCTTCACTGCCATATCTGGATGAGTTCTTCTGAGCTTCTGCTTCACAGGCACGCACTCAGGCTTCAAAGGCAGGAAATGTTGCACAATATCTGTATCTAAACCCGGCATGTCTTCATAGGACCAAGCAAAGATATCTGAATATTCTCGTAGCAAGCTGATCAAATCTTCCTTAACAGACCCTTCAAGAAGTGCCCCAATCTTCACCAGGCGCTCACAATCTTCAGATCCCAAGTTGACTGTTTCCAAGTCTTCGAGATGCGGCTGAATGATCTTCTCTTCGTGCTCAAGGAGACGGGTGATCTCATCAGGAATCTCTTCAACGTCATCTTCTTCTGCCTCAAATACAGGGAATTCAAAGTTGGGAGATGGCGTTGGATCATTATGTTCAATGGGTTTTAGGATCAACCTGCATAATGATTTTGGTTAAGAAAAACTTCCGCATTTAAACAAGCAAATCATTATGCAGATGAAAAATGTTGCTTTTACAGCTTTTATTTTGTTTTTATGGTTTTTTGTGATCACTGATTTCATAAAGAAAGCAAAAAGTGAAAACAAAGGAAAAACAAATGTTTAACAATGCAAAAATTGAATGAAAATATCATTGTATATATGCTTTGCCAACAATGTCATCACTTCTCCTTTTGGCATGGGAGAAGGGTTTTAAACAAAATGAACAATTACTCTGATCTATGGATAACTGTAGGAACATCCACAGCGACCCAATTGTGGCAGACACCACCAGGAACAACAAAATTGTTCAAATCTTCTGCATCTTCTTCTTCAATGATAGCAGCAGCTTCCTCTTCTGCAGGTTGATCAGCATGGATGAATCCTCCACTGGTGAACAGACCTTGCTCGTTGCATGCCCCAGAACCAAAGCCAATGCCAGCCCGGGATCGGTTATCTTCAAGTTCAAGCACTTTCCCTAATCCAGCAACTGCACCACATTCAATGGCCAGCTTAGCATCTCGGTAGGAAGTGAATGAAGGAGACTTCTTCTCGATTGGTTTATCAATAGATAAAGCTTGGAACTGAGTTCCAACTTCATCCTCTGCATCAATGTACGAGAAAGAAGATAGATTACTGACCAGGAGAGCCTTTTCCCCCCCTACTACAACCAATTTCTTGTTCTTCACAAACTTCAGCTTTTGGTGTAGGGTGGATGTCACGGCGCCAGCCTCGTGAATCCATGGTCTGCCCAAGAGACAGCTGTATGATGGGTGAATATCCATTACTTGAAAAGTGATCTGGAAATCACTTGGTCCAATCTTGATTGGGAGATCAACTTCCCCAATCACGGTCTTACGCGACCCATCAAAAGCTTTAACAACAACCCCACTCTGCCTCATAGGAGGACCTTGATATGACAGACGAGAGAGTGTGGATTTCGGCAATACATTAAGGGATGATCCAGTGTCCACCAACACATTGGACATTGCATCCGATTTGCAATTCATTGAGATATGTAAAGCCATGTTGTGGTCTCTTCCCTCCTCAGGGAGATCAGCGTCACAAAAGCTCAAAGTGTTGCAAGCGGTGATGTTTGCAACAATGCTATCAAATTGTTCCAAGGTGACGTCGTGATCAACGTACGCCAGATCCAAGACTTTCTGCAGAGATTCCCGATGAGGCTCTGAGTTCAGCAATAGAGAAAGAATAGAAATCTTGGAGGGCGTGTGTAGAAGCTGGTCTACAATATTGTACTCACTCTTTCTGATGAGCCTCAGCATCTCATCAGATTCTTCATCAACAACGCCACCCGGGCCATCTGAAGAAACAGGAGTCTTTTGTACAGACGAGGAGGGTTTGGCAACATCAAGTGCCGGATTCTGAACATTCACAGCATTCCCTACGGGATGTACAACAGATTCAGAAGCAACAGCCTTAGCAGGCGCAGAAAAGACACGACCACTTCGGGTCAACCCACTAACATCAGCAATAGTGGCTACAGAAGTGGACGACAGAGGCACTTCAACTCCATCCTGGACAGCAACAGGATTGTACCGGAACGGTACGGCTTTATCAGATGAATACGGCACAGGGCCAGCTGGTTTGATGATCAAAGCAGGGGATGCCTTAGGCTTGTTGCTATTATAGCGAATAACAACGGGCTCAGGCAATTTGAACACCGGGGAGATAACACTCACTTCGGGCTCAACAACATCCACATTGCGATTCTGGAGAATCTCAATGGTACCTTCATTCAACAACATTTGCAATTCGCGGCGGACTTGGTCACAACCCAAGCGATTAACAGAACAGACACGGCACTTATCGTGGTTATGCTCCAAATAGCTGTGCTGACACAGCATTTTATGTAAATAACCAACGACTGCCGGATATGGCTGACATACTTCACCTTGTACTTCCCAAGGTCTTCCTGGATCATATTGACAGACTTCCCATGCGAAGGCAATGGGTTTCTGGTAACATTAGGGTTGGAGTCTTCAAAACTCAGAATTCCGCTTCTCATGAGGTCTTGAACCTTATTCTTCAGCGGGAAACAGTTCTCAACGTTGTGGCCCGGAGCACCGGAATGATAGACACAATGCTGGTCTGGTTTGTACCACCATTGCGGGTTGGCAGGAATTGCAGGAGGATCCCTGGGAGAAACCAATTTCCGCTCCAACAAGGAGGGATACAGCTCCGTATATGTCATCGGAATAGGGTCGAAGCTGACCTTCTTCCTATCATAGTTTACATTTGTTTGATTGGTTGTACTTCCACGAGGCTGGTAAGCCTGTTGCTGTGGACGTTGCTGTTGCTGTTGATATTGCGGTTGTGGATATTGCTGCTGATGCTGATACTGCTGAGCATTATCCTTGAATACAGGTGCCACACTGGCCACCTGATGCTGATGTCTGGAATGATGTGCAGGCTTCCTCTGAACAGAGGGTCTTCGATGCTTTGGCTGAGACTGCACAGCATGCGCTTCACCTTCTTTCCTCTTAAACGCTCCATAACGCTTAGAGGAAGAACCATCATCTTTTGACAACCGTCCTTCGCGGACGCCTTCTTCAAGTCGCATCCCCATGTTCACCATCTCGGTGAAATCAGAGGGAGCGCTGGCCACCATTCTCTCATAATAGAATGACCCAAGAGTCTTCAGAAAGATCTTGGTCATCTCTTTCTCTTCTAATGGTGGAGTAATTTGAGCTGCCAGCTCACGCCATCTCTGAGCGTACTCCTTGAACGTCTCTTTGTCCTTTTGTGACATAGACCTGAGTTGATCTCTGTCAGGCGCCATGTCAACGTTGTATTTATATTGCTTGACGAAAGCTTCGCCAAGGTCATTGAAAGAGCGGATGTTGACGCTGTCCAGGCTCATGTACCAACGGAGGGCAGCACCAGACAAACTGTCTTGGAAATAGTGGATCAAGAGTTGATCGTTGTCTGTCTGCGTGGACATCTTTCTGGCATACATGACTAAGTGTGCCAAAGGACAAGTGTTCCCTTTATACTTTTCAAAGTCTGGGACCTTGAATTTGACTGGTATTTTAACACCGGGAACTAGACAAAGTTCGGCTGCTGACTTGCCGAAGAGATCTTTGCCACGGAGAGTTCTCAATTCCTTCCTCAGCTCAAGGAATTGGTCGTTCATAGCATCCATTTTCTCGTGAACATCTGAGCCCTCAGACGCTTCAGAGTGATAAATGGTGTCGTCTACCCTAGGCATGGTATGCACGACAGGAGGAACAGGAATAGGGACCGGGCTAGATGCCGGCATTTGAGCAAACGTAGGAGCTGGCAGATCGGGCATAAAGCCGGGAGGCATCCCCCAAGGAAAACCGGGAGGCATGGCATTAGGCTGATGGGCACTAACAGGCACCGACGAAGTAGCTATCTCAGAAATAACAGTCCGCTGAACCGGAGTTGCTGGCTGAGGAGCAGGCTGATTCTGGGCAGCAAGAAGTTGCTCCATCAATGCGCCAAGTCTGGCAACTTCATCCCTTAAACTCTGGTTCTCTTGTTCCAATTGCTCCATAATCCTTGCAGAGTTGACTCGCGTATAATACCGGTGAGTCAGCTTGTCTTCAAAATAAATGAAGAGCAGAAGTTAGACCCGGAAGACCAGAAAAATGGGTACCTGTTTATGCAAGAATGATGCATGAAATGCTTTGTGCAAATGCTTGGTTTTCAAGGAACCCTCAGGGTATTCATTTGCAATATTTCGAATATTTAAACATTTTGATTGCTCATGGAAAGTATTTCATTCAAAATATTAAGACAAAGAAGTACAGCATTCTTTTAAATATTGCAAAGAGAAAAGGTAAATAACATCCTATGGATCCCTATCAGCTCGGGATGCTGGAAGACGAGAAGTGTACAACTTCTTGATCTCTCTCTCATAGGCAACCTCCATATCAGCTTTCTCCTTTGCAAGTTGATCATACTTCCTTTTCCAGAATTTGGATGACTGAGGAAGCAGAGAAGTCCAAGTGTCGTTCGGATCATCGATCACTCGGTGCTCGAGAAATTCAATCATATCATCCTTCTCCTTGAGCTGCTGCAGCAATTCCTCTCTCTCGCGGATCCAGGCACGCGAAAGGTCTTCTTCTCTCAACTCCTCTACACGTTGGGTAGGGAGGGTTGAAGGCCCAGCCACATCCAACAGTGTAGGTCTCGGATGATCATATGGCATCAGATAGGTAGCAGCCCTCTGTCTGACCCAAGAGGTATATGGCTCCAAAGCAACGCAATTCTTCGGACCCAATTCATTCCTACTCTTTATGCGAATATTGCGCCAAGCGCGGACGAATCTGGCTTTCAGGCCTTGGGGATCTTTACCCTCCTGAAAGAACACACCTTCTAACAGAATGTTATGGGGTTTATCCTTTAGGGGGAACCCAAGCTGACGACGTGCAAGCGTAGGGTTGTAGGTAATCCCACCACATGTACCAAGAAGAGGCACATTAGGGAATTCCCCACAAGAATTAATGATCTGAACGGTATCATACACGCGATCATACCAGGTGATATCATCATTGGTGAGAGACATGAGTCTCTGAGACCACCGTAGACATCCCTTGTTCTCCTGGAAAGCAACTGTCTGCGGCAAGTGCGAAATAAACCACTTGTACAGCAGGGGTAAACAGCAGACAATGACTCCTCCATTCTTCATATTCCTCAAATGCATGGAGACATATGCATCACCCAACAAGGTCGGAACCGGATTAAGAACTGAAAAGATCCTAATAGCGTTCATGTCGACGAACTTGTCGAAGTTGGGAAACAGCACCAATCCATAGATGAGCAACACAAATAGAGCCTCAAAGGCATCCTCACTCATGGCCTTCCCATAAAAGGTAGCTTGGGCAATGAGGAACTCGGAAGAAAAACCCTGAATTCCGCCTTTGATAGTCAGATTAGCTCTAATCAGATCTTCATCTATGTGCAACAAGTTGGAAATCTCTCGAGCAGATGGAATACTCTCTAAGCCACTGAACGGCACTTGATCCAGAATAGGAATCCCAATAAGGTGAGAGTATTCTTCCAAAGTCGGCAACAACTGGAAGTCCGGAAATAAGAAGCAATGATAGAGTGGATCATAGAACTGAGCAAGAGTGCTCATCAATCCCTCATCCACTTGAGTAGTCAGCAACGGCAGAAGCTTCCCATAGCGAGCTTTGAAGCCCAAGGGATCTAATACATATGATGTCAGATTCCTTAACTCTTTTACATCGGGCTGCTTGAAGCTGTACTTCTTTGTATGCCTCTTTGGTCTTTCCATGTCTGAAAATTTTGCAAATCAACCCCTTAAGTTCCTTGAAAATTTTCTCTTTTGATGACATGAATGCGGATGAATGCGTGAATGCATGAATGCAACAAACACACTCAAGGATCAAACAAAGCATACCAAACAAAGGTCGTGGGAAAGCTCTATGTATCCCTAATATCAATCATCCATTTTGGTGGATTTAGGTTTTCACCTTATCGACACCCAAGTTCCATTGATATTAACGGTACATGAACCGGTTCAGACATTCTTAATATCAACCAGCCGCTTTGGTGGATTTTAGGTTTTACACCTGATCCGGGATCCATTGATATTAACAATGTTTGAACGACTCAACCACGAATCACGGGTTTGTTGAGAGTCACGAGCATGGAGTCTCGGTTAAAACCACCCAAAGGGAGTGTACTAGGGTTTAAACCTGCCAGACATGTTCTATCAGAGGTTCCCATAATCATCGTTCCATCTTTCGAATATTATCGGAGGAACGAATACTCGTATTCCAAAATATTCTCAAGAGAAACTCTTATGAGTGTAGTATCGCGTGACAATCGTATCAGAACTGACATCTGAACGACCTCCGCACTACGTCCTAAAAATAGGCCAAGATGGGTTTGGTAAACTAAGGTCCTTGGCTTCTAAGGCACATGATTGAAAGAATAATGCCTAACCACAAATGACTTGTGTGACATTATTAATCCAACATGACCTCCACCAAGTGAATGGGCTCGCAAGTCAACTGGCTAAGGACTACTCCACACCAGTCAACAAGACTATGCCATTCTCCTATCCTAGAGTGCACTCGAGTTCGGGTATAGAACTCATCTCACAGAGATCACTAAAGCAAACAGCAGATGTATATCAAGCAATTCACACATTACAATCAATACATTCATCCCAAATTGTACAAAAATATGTCAGATAAAGAATAATAACATAGCACAACAAGGGTGAAAAGTAGGCAATACAACCAGAGATTCTGGGTTCGATCCCCAGCAGAGTGGCCACTTTTCTGTAGCGGTGTATTCGTCGCTATATGATCTATCGATTAAATCATAAGCTAAGAGATACATGAAAATTTCGAGTCGCCACCGCACTTTTATTTATCCAAAGGATTGGCTAAAAAGCGAACAAAAGCCTAAGAAGTTTTACACGTAGAAAACTAATAAAAAGATCAGAGATTCTGGGTAAGGGGTAAATTACGCAATGGGAAGGTGTTAGGCACCCACTACGTCCTAGGTACTCCTAGGGAGCCCTTTTCACACTGGTTATGCTAAATGATTATTTGTTATGACAAAAATATTGTGCAAACATGATTGGGATGGTGAGAAAAGAATATACATTTTATTTATTATTGGGTTATTGGGTATTGGGTTCGAACGGATGAACCCGTTGCCTACGTACCTTCCATCAAAGGTAAGGATCAGAACGCCGTAGTTCGGCTAAAAGATTTCCAAAAGTGGGTTAGGTTCAATTTTAAACACAAACCCTAGGTCTTACGTTATCCACGGGAGAAAACTCAACCTTATACAAACAACAACGTCCACCATGTGAGAACAGCTTCAACTGGCCAGGGAGGGGTTAACCCTATAATAGGCGAGGAAGACTTACAATTCAATCACTAAAGACAGAAGGCGAGATTAACATCAACCACTAAGATAAATCAAACCTATAGCTCATGTATGAAAAGATTAATGGACAAAGCCAAAACAAGTGAATGAGTGGAGTTACTGATTATGATTATGAAAATGAAGTCAAAGTATGATTAAGATCAATTCAAATAAGTATTATGAAATGAAGTTTGGAAAAAGGTCAAGGACTTGAGTCCAGGTTTTTAGTTAGAAAAACATGAAGATGTTTGCACAACACTTATGTCACGTTTAAAAGATAAAGTGTGAAAAGTCTAGGACGTAATGAATGATGAATGGATGAAGGATGGATAGTAAAACTTCTTAGAAGGTTCACTTCTTGAAATCATATAGCAGATGATTCAAGTGTGTCCTTTGGAATAGCAATTAATAATAATAAACAAACAAAGCAAAGGCGGATATCGGATGCCAATCAATGGTCTTATACCAATCTCCTAAAACAGAACGGGATATCAGATGCCACTCAATGGTCTTACACTAATCTCCACAGGCAAAGAAATAAAAAAAGCGGATACCGGATACCACTATATGGATTTACACCAGTCTCCTAAAACAGAAATGGATATCGGATGCCACTCGATGGACTTACACTAATCTCCTCAAAAGAAAAACAAAGATGAACTATGGAAGTCAACTGCCAATCTATCTGGACTTAGGTTAACTCCACAGTATGCTCACAGGAAATCCAATGCCACATCACCGGGACTTACAATGGATCCTCACATACAAGCACAAGAGCAACAATATGATCACAGGTATGCAAATGCCAACTTACAGGGACTTATAATTGCAACCTCACATCAACAACAAACAGATCGAATTATGATCACAGGATAACAGATGCCAACTTACAGGGACTTATAACTGCAACCTCACATACAAATCAAACAGATCAAATTATGATCACAGGATAACAGATGCCAACTTACAGGGACTTATAACTGTATCCTCACATGCAAACAGATAAACAGGAGGTATGAGTGACCAATGAGGTCTTACACTCTATCCTTCCATATCACAGGAGCAAATGCCAAAAGAGATGGACTTACAATTGTCCTCAATGGGCAAACAACAATGATAACATCACAAAACAAATGAGATGATCATGCATTAATGGCAATTGATGATGATGATAAATGCATAGCATACAGGCAAGCAAGTGCATATGAAGAAATCAATCAATCAATGAATAACAAACAGCACACTCTATAGCCAAACAATGGGGGCTCACACAAGAGGGTTTGACTTTAAAAGTCCACTGTAATAGGTAAAGATCGCTCTTAACCTGGCCATTGAGGGGCTCAGGTGAAGCAGATGAAAAGGAGATGAGGGGTGTGCCTCATTGCTTCTATCTCAAATCAGAGAGAGCATAAAAGAAAGTGTGGGAGTTCAGAAAGTAGGAACTCTCTCCACATTATTGACTCGATTAGATCTTGGGTATTTATCTCATTGCTTCTACCATGAAATGGGAGCGAAGAGAGGACACACTGAATAGTGGGGGATAGATTACTTATCCCTACCTTCCACCAATTGCCTTACTTGAAGGACTTTTCCTGCTTAGGACAAATTTAAACAAACACAGGCATTGCCTCTTAAGGAGGACTTCAGACAGTTTGCCCGGTCAAATAACAGACCGGGTCTCCAGACTACATGAAGAAGAAATATTTATACCTCAAAGCAAATGCTAAAAAGCAAAGCAAGCAATCAAGTTCAAAGAACTTAGGCAACTAAAGTACCTGAAAAAGTCAAACTCATTAGCAAACAAGTCAACAGTCAAAAGCAAAATGAAATGAACCAATAGTCACACAGAGGGACCAAGTGTGCAAGGCACAAAGACTCAGGCATATGAGTCACCTACAAAACAAATGTTAGCACAATATAAACAATTCAAATCAAGCACATTAGAATGATCCTCAAGGCATTGGTGCTTAACCTGAAACAGATGAACTCAACATAAGCTCAGAAGACCACTAGGACTAGCCTAGGGTCAAAGATGAAAGAAAAAGTCAAGGCAGCAAGCAATGTTCAATCAAAGTCAAATTCAATCATGTAGGAAAGTAAACACAATTGGATTCATAACCAAATCATGCATCATGGTCATTTCATATGCAAAAGGATGCAAAGCATGGCAAGAGAAGCGTACAAAAGTCAACAGCAAAAACTTCATTCAAAAGTCAACTCAAACATTTTCAAAAATTATGAAATAAATCACACTCAATCCTAACATCTAGCATAGCAAGCATGTCAAATTTCATGGCATTTGGATGAGAGGAAGGCAGTCAAGTAAAATCATGAAGCCAAATCAAATTCAAGTAAGCATAGTGAAAGTCAACAAGCATGGGTCAACTTCAAAAAATCATATCAATTTGAAAACAGAAAAGAAATGAATGAGATTAACACCAATGCAAAGCTTGAGATGTCTAGTTATCACATATGAAATTTCATGGACATACAATATGATTTGAGAATTTCACAAAAGATTTGGCAAGGCATAGCACAAAAAGTCAACAAATGACCACATATGGAAGAAAATTCTCAATCAAATGGAAAACAGCAAGATTAATTCCAAGAAAATTCATACACAAACTAGACATACAAGGGATCATTCATGCAAAATTTGGAGTGATTTGGATAAGAGGAAGCATGTGAACAAAATTAGGGAAAATGCATGATCATGGTATAGCAACAATTGTAACACATGACTTCAAAAAATCATAACTATCAATCCACAAATGATAAATGCACAAACTTGATATGGAAATGAAGGTCAATGTGTCTAGTTTCACCACAAAAAATTTCAAGCTCATTGGATATGTCATAAGTATTTCACAAAGAGAATGGCACAAGGTATCATTTATGCACACATGTTGGAAAATCATTTATCATTTAAAATCCAGAACATAAAAAATTAACTAAAATTCACAATTAAATATTAGACTCATTTGTGAACATGTGAAAAAAATTTCATAATTTTTTGATAAAAAATGAATTAGAAAACAATTTGTTGAAGTTGGATGAAATAGTGTAGCAAGCATGAACAAAAGGCAAGGCAATTGGTCAACACAAGTCAACAGAATGGCATTTGTGTAATTCTGCAGTCACTTATTGAAGTGCTGCGTTTTGGGCAAGGCAAATGAAATGTTTTCATTGGCCGTTGCCCAATGAAACAGTAAATTGCCCAATGGAATGAATTTCTGGGTTTAAGACATAAACCCTAGGGTTTGGCCAACAGCAAAACAGGTTTTGCTTCAAACAATCATTCAAAACACCTCAAATGCACAGCAACAACTAAACATGGCATTGGCATTTCTAAGCTCAACAGCAACACAAAACTTCGACCAACAATTCCAACAGCATAGCATTCATCATGTAGACAGCTTATGTTCAAACAACAGCAAAGTATTATGTTCATCATGCAATCAAACAGTCATCATCACTATGCAACAATCAAACACTCACGGCCAAATACAGCTAACACAAAAACATGTAGATTTTATGAGCTAAATCAAAACAGCAGCAGCATATTCATCACTGTCATGTAATCATCATAACAGCAAGTAAGCAAGAGCATTTAACATTTCCAATCAAAATCACAGCAATCAAAAATCATAGCTCACGAACAAACATGGTAATGATGCAACCACACTCATGCACACTTAAACAGTACAAACCATACACATTCATGCAGAATTCTGGCAAGATTTTAAGGTTTCAAAACAGCAGGGCATTGACAGCATTGGTATTCATCATCATCATCCAAATAACAAACCAAACAACAGCATTCAAATGCAGTTCATATGGTTTTCTAAACTGCAGTAAGGTTCAGCAATAGCAGCAACAACTCATGTTCATCATATAATCAAAACAAGCTCATCCTCAACATGCATTCTCAACCAAAATTCAAGAGGCATGGCAGCATATGTTTGTCAGCATCATATCAAACAAAACAAAAGTGCACGACAGCATATAAACAGCATTAGGGTTTGGCAGCATGGTATTCATCATCATGCTTCATGTTTATGGTTCATCACCATGCCAAAATTCGAGCAAAACACACAATGGCAGGGCAAGCAGCATGATACCATCATCATTCAAACAGCAGACCAAATAACAGCATGGTATTAACAGCATGTGTTCATCAGCATCACATCAAACTAAACAACAGTACATGACAGCAATAATCATACCATAAACCAACACCCATATCCAAATGCAACAAACAACAGCATATTAATTTTATGAACAAGTTTAGAGTTTTCAACCAGCAAGGCATTTTATGTAATCCACAAACATGATTTCAAACAAGCATCAAGCAAAACGTGACTCAACTAAACCACACAACAGCATCATCTTCTCATGATCTCAATCATTGAACAAACAATAGAAACAAGCAAATCACATAACAGGATCTAAACAGCATGGTTCTATGATTTGAGAAGCAACAGCATTCATCACTTTATCACAACAGCAATGACCAACAGCATAAACAACAATAACAGGCCACAGCATGAAAAAAATATTGGACAGTTTGAGGTTTAATAGCATGGTTAGCAGCATAGCAACATGGTTCATCAGCATGGCTTGGCATTCTCAAGCAATCAAAGCAATTGAAATCTCAACATAGCATACAAACAAACATGGCAATGATGAACATCTAAACAGTAACACACCCATACAACATTCAGGCAAAATTCTGGACAGGACAAGTATTTTAGAAACAACAGCATTCTAACAAAAATCATGGCCATGACATATCATCATTTAGCAGCTTCAATCAACAGCAAACACACATTTTAACCCTGTGGAAATCTGGACAGAATTAGGGCTTAAGCATAACAGCAAAATCATCCTTTTCATGAAAGCAGAAAAAAACAAAATGCTCAGAACTCAAAATTAATTGCACTAATAGCATCATTATGCATCATGCAACCTAAATATGCTATTCACTTTCATCAAATCAGCCTGAACAAACCAACTCGATAGGAAACACATTTTGTACATAAAATGAGATTTCAGATTTAGAGCAATATAGTCAACCATTTAACATGATTCAAGCTACCATAGAACAAGCATGGAAAGGATTACAAGATACATGGCATGTTTTGATGATAAGAGAGGGTCGAGGGCTTACTTGTTTTTGAAGAAAAATGGGAAACCGGGTTGTTTAGATGTTTTCAGCTCGAACCAGATGCCCACAATGCCTTGAAATGATGAAGGGTTGAGGTTGTTTGGCTCAATGGTGCATCGAGTTCTTCAAATCCTCCTTCACCATTGTTGATAGCTTGGAGATGCAGTGTTAAAGAAAGTGTTCCAGTTGATAAAGGATGGTTCAAAATGCCTCACAATGCAGTCCAAATGATGATGGATGCAAAGGTTCTTTGTGGTTTTTGGTGGTTTCTCCAAATCGAGTCAAATTGCAAGGTTGCAAGAGAGAAGGGAATGAGTTTTTCTGTGTGGTAGGCTCTGAAACTAGGGTTACAAAATGTCAGAAAATGTCCTTATATTCTCTGTTTAGCCTCACTTAATCCAATGGTAAGTTGGTTTTTGCTTAATGATGCATTTTGCATTTTTGCTAATTGTGAGCAAATGGAAGTGGAGGTGTGTGTTTTGCTGAGAATTTGGGCTGGGCACAGGCTGTACAGACTGTATGTTTGTGCTGTTTTTGGTTATACATGGAAGGCTGTACCTTGCTTTGTTCTTATGCTCCAATTTGCAAAAAATAACAACTTGTGCAACTTTGGTCAAAATGAGGTGTAAAGGTGGTATGATGATGGTTTATGGCTTGGAACAAATCACAAATGTGATATGGAACATTTCCCAATTGACCAAATCAAGAAAAAATCAAAAACTCAAAAAGTCAAAGTTTGGTCAAACTTTGAATTTAAATGCAAAAGGTCCAAAAATGCCATTTTGAATGGTAAGGTTTTAGGTCATGAAATTTATATTTTTGGAAAGAGGATGAAAAATGTGGTGGGTAGGAAAAAACCCCACCAAATTTGGCCTTATGGTTTGAGAGATATGGCTTGTTGAAGTTCAAAATTTGGTGAAAATGATTTGATCATATCTTGACAACCACACATGGGATTTGAGAGTTCTTGGACTTTTTGAAAATGGGAGAACAAGATCTTCAACTTTCATGTTGGGCAAAAATTCATTTGAAGCTTGTATCATGATGTAAGTTTAAGATCAAGAAGTTTCCATTTTTGGCAGTTGAAATTACAGGCCCACTTTCTATTTCTGGAAAATTTCTGATTTCACTTGATTTTCTTCCATGATGAGGTTGAACATGATAGATGAGGCTTATACAAGCATGAATGAACTCTTTCAAATCAATTCTATCCATCAAATCTCTGATTAAATCAACTGTTGACCAAGGTTGACTGTCTGTTGACTTTTCTAGGGTTTTGGACTGATTGAACTTCTTCTGATGATTTCCAAACCCTAATTCCTTGAGAACTTGTTTTCAAATGATGTCCCAAGATGTATGAACCTTTGATTAATAATCATGATGCCCAAATTCTGCAAGAATGGCCATCATCCATTGCTTTGACTGACCAGTGACTGACTTTGACCTAATTGCTGATGATTGCTTAAACTGCAAGCAACAAGGTTAGACAGACAATATTTTTGTACTTTTTGAATAATAAACATATGAAAGGCAAAGATATACAAATGCAAAGTATGCTTGGTGATCAAGAAATCAACCCACAAGGCAATCTACCCACTAGAAGGGGACAAAGGCATGCAATGATCCTTGAGGTTATGATATGAATGATATGGGCCATGAGGGATCTTAGGGCCCAAAATTGGGGTCTTACAATGTGCACGTCCATTTGCAATTCACATGAACTCAGCAGGTCATTCCAATCTTCATTGGGCCTTCCACATGGTCACACAATCCCATGCAATGAAAAATCCATTTGCCATGCCCACGAGTAAACTCATGCACTCAACCCTTTCCAGCTATAAATACATGTGTTATGCTTCATAATTCTCCAACCTGAAGGCGCCTGAAATGCTGCAAGATTGAATCCCTAGCCATACCTAAAGGAACAAGTTCATCTTTCTTCAAAAATTCAGATCTAAAATTCAATTGCATTTGGTTGAATTTTCAGATCTTAAGTTCCTAAACCTTCATCATTTGATCCATTGAAGTTCTGTTTTGCAAAAGGAACCAAGGAAAGGGACTTAAATCCTCATAATCCAAAGGTTTGGATCAACTGGTTTTTGCTTCGAATATCCTTATTCTTTGATCTATTAGCCTTGATATCGTGTGGTCTGAACTCCTCTCTATAGAGGCATTATTATTGAGTGCTTAATTGTTGAAATCGAGCAAGTTTAGTTGAACATCACCAAACTTCCATCTCTGATTTCTCTCTTAATAGGAATCTAGAGTGGAAGTGAGTGATACAGGAGTAATGTACATTACTTCACCTTTCGAACGGTGCCTGGATCGTCCATTTTAGTGAGCATTTGAATCACTGCATTTTTTTACCTTCGCCGGAGCTCACCGGAGAAGACGGTGGCGCTGGCCACCGTCCCATTGCCAGATCAATCCTGAGCCGTTGGATTCATTTTCCTAAATTCCACATCTAGGTTACTAACAAATAGGCTATTTTTTAGGTTCATTAGATGTAGCTTGGTTGTTGGTTTCCTGGATTTTCTCTTCGCTGTTGAATCCCTGAAGAATAGCCTGAGAAAAATGCTGAAACAGAAAAACTAAACAACCTACAATATAGCATACGCTGTCAGGAATGAATGTCACAACATTCAGTTTGACATCCATATCAAGGACCATATGCTAGGTCTGTTTTTCCTAAAAACAGACTGTACAAATTTGCTGAACTGTACAGGACCAATTTGTCCATACCTTAGTATCAGCGTACATTAATAAATGTCAAGACATCGAATTTGACATTTACACAATTAGCCTTATGTTAGGTCTGTTATCCTCCTGAAGAACAGACTGAGATACATACTGAAGTGTAGCAGAAAACCACTCTGCCTATTGTTCAGTATATGCTGTCAATGATGAATGTCATAACATCCAGTTTGACATTCAGACAGTAGGCCTTATGCCAGGTCTGATATTTCCTTGATAACCAGACTGAAAATAAATACTGAGTTCTAACAGAACACCAACTGTTCTATTCCTCAGTATCTACTGACAGGGATGAATGTCATAACATCTAGTTTGACATTCAATAAATCCTGTATTAGCTAAACCTGCAGTATACTACTCAAGTATGTCATGACATCAGCCAAGACATCAGAGTACAACTAGATATTCTAACATACAATGTAGTCAAACAAACATCTCCACAGCATGTCATGACATCAGTCAAGACATTAGAATCCAGCTAGTGTGTTACCATACAATGCAGCCAATTAAACATCTACAAACTCCCCCTTTGGCAAATTTTTGGCTAAAACACTTTGGTCTCACAACAGAGTCGATAGCAGCGGAAAACATACATCTAGCAGGAAATTAACCTAGCTAATACACTCAGAGTTGCAGCACACTCACACACATGGAAGTTAAATAAAAACTTCACATATCAGCACACATACAGAAGTTAAATAAATACTTCTAATTGCAGCACACACATACATACTCACACTCATTAGAAGTGGAACAACAGCTGTAGCACAACCTCTAGATTAGAGGATCTTGAATATTTGTCCTGAATATCTGTTTAGCAATAAGCAAAACAATCTGTTGTCCTGGGGTATCACCTGTTACTCCCCCTTTTTGTCAAAAATGTTGCCAAAGCAACACTTTAAATTACAGACCCACATAACATAAACAGAATTACACATAAAAGACAGAATTACAGACTTGGTTTTACTTCACAGTTTCAACCAAGTCAACACCCACTTGATCTTGCTTCACAGCTTTGATCAAGTAGTCACACACTCTTGCTTTATAGTAGGTACCACCATATCAGATGCCATGACTTTGTGTCTGACATCCAGAACCACTCCTGCATGAACATTGTCCTTGAACTCCTGCAGGTGCATAGGCTGCCTCAAGTTAGGATATCTCCTTAACCTCTTGTTGCCACACTTGTTGCAAGTGACATAGCTATGATCTGTTGACCAATCAGAGCACACTTCCAATTGTTTAATAGGCAGAGATATTAAACAATACATCCCAAACATCATTGGTTGCTATAAGTTCTCAGAGAGACATATTCCCAGTTTGCCCCTTATGTTTTCAAACTGAGTAGCATCCAGAGCCTTTGTAAATATGTCAGCCAGTTGGAGTTCAGTGGCTACATGTTCCAAGGTAATCACTTTGTCTTCCACCAGATCTCTGATGAAGTGATGTCTAATGTCAATATGTTTGGTCCTGCTGTGTTGGATGGGATTCTTGGAAATATTGATGGCACTGAGATTATCACAGAACAATGTCATGACATTTTGAGAGACATTATACTTAGTGAGCATCTATTTCATCCAAACCAGTTAGGAACAATTGCTTCCAGCTGCTATGTATTCAGCCTCTGCAGTGGACAGAGATACACAATTCTGCTTCTTGCTGAACCAGGATATGAGATTGTTTCCCAAGAAGAAACATCCTCCTAATGTGCTTTTTCTGTCATCAGCACTCCTAGCCCAGTCAGCATCACAGTACCCAGATAGGACAGGCTCAGAACCATGTGAGTACAGCATCCCATAATCACAAGTCCCATTGATGTACTTGAGAATCCTCTTGACTTGATTCAAGTGGCTCACTTTGGGCTCTGCTTGGTATCTAGCACACACTCCAACTGCATAGGAAATTTCAGGTCTACTTGCAGTTAGGTATAAAAGACTACCTATCATGCTTCTATACAAACATTGATCAACACTGGGCCCTCCATCATCTTTGGTTAACTTTAGATGAGTAGGTGCAGGAGTTCTCTTGTGCCTAGCATTATCCATACCAAATTTCTTAACTTTGTTTTTGGCATACTTGCTTTGGGAGAGAAACATAGAATCCTCCATTTGGTTGACTTGCATTCCAAGAAAATAAGTCAGTTCCCCAACCAGACTCATTTCAAACTCAGATTGCATTTGGTGAACAAAATGTTTTACCATTTGCTCTGAAATTCCACCAAAAACTATATCATCCACATAGATTTGAGCAATCATGATTTTGCCATCTTCATCCTTCACAAACAAGG
Organism: Lathyrus oleraceus; assembly: GCF_024323335.1. NCBI lineage: Eukaryota > Viridiplantae > Streptophyta > Magnoliopsida > Fabales > Fabaceae > Lathyrus > Lathyrus oleraceus. The sequence continues at coordinate 60,361,394 of NC_066583.1, forward strand.
TCTTATCTATCCCACCTTTTTTGTATCCATTTGAGGTCAGAAATTCAGTCAACCTTTCATACCAAGCTCTAGGTGCTTGCTTCAACCCATACAAGGCTTTCCTCAACTTGTACACATGTTTTGGTTGGTTAGGATCACAGAACCCTTTCGGTTGTTCCACATAGACTTCTTCATTTAAGTAGTCGTTTAAGAATGCACTCTTCACATCCATTTGGAACAATTTGAACTTCAGAATGCATGCTACACCTAACAACAATCTGATGGACTCAAGCCTAGCAACGGGTGCAAACGTCTCATCAAAATCAACCCCTTCAACTTGAGTATATCCTTGAGCTACTAGTCTTGCTTTATTCCTAGTAATTACTCCTTTCTCATCAGACTTGTTTTTGTAGATCCACTTGGTACCAATGATGTTAGTCCCTTCAGGTCGTGGAACTAGCTCCCATACTTCATTCCTTTTAAACTACTCCAGTTCATCTTGCATGGCATTGATCCAATATTCATCAGTCAGGGCTTCTTTCACATTTTTTGGATCAACCTTGGATACAAAACAGGAATTTGAGCTAATTTCCCTTGATCGGGTAGTCACACCACTATTGGGATCTCCTATGATAAGATCCTTAAGGTGGTCTTTCTGAATTCTGATAGATGGCATTTTGGTGGGTGCATCTACCTCACATTCAGTAGGAGTCTCCTGTACTTCTTCATACTTGACTGGTATGTCTGTTGTAGTATCAAGGAATGTTCCAACATCCTCTATGACATCGATTCCTTCCTCTTTATCATCCACATTAACATTTATGGATTCCATCAGGACATTGGTCCTGTAGTTGAACACTCTGTACGCTCTGCTATTAGTTGAGTATCCTAGGAATATACCCTCATCACTTTTGGGATCCATTTTCCTTCTCTGTTCACGATCTGTGAGAATGTAGAATTTACTTCCAAAGATATGAAAGTACTTCACAGTGGGTTTTCTGCCTTTCCATATTTTATACAGAGTGGAGGTTCCTTTTCTCAAGGTGACTCTATTGTGAACATAGTAGGCGGTATTCATAGCTTCAGCCCAAAAGTGCATAGGGAGCTTCTTTGCATGAATCATAGCTCTGGCAGATTCTTGAATAGTTCTATTTTTCCTTTCAACTATCCCATTCTGCTGAGGAGTTATAGGAGAGGAGAACTCATGACTTATTCCTTCAGACGAGCATAACTCATCAAACTTGGAATTTTTGAACTCCGTACCATGATCACTCCTAATTCGGACAACACAACTGTCCTTTTCCCTTTGAAGTCTGATGCACAGGTCTTTGAAGACATCAAATGTATCTGACTTCTCTCTGATGAAGCTTATCCACGTGTATCTGGAGTGGTCATCAACCACCACATATGCATATCTCTTTCCACCCAGACTTTCAACCTGCATAGGTCCCATTAAGTCCATGTGCAACAGTTCCAGAACTCTGGAAGTTGTAGGATGTCCCAGCTTCGGATGTGACATCTTGGTTTGCTTGCCCACCTGACATTCTCCACAGACTCTTCCTTCATCAATAAGCAGCTTTGGGATTCCTCTAACTGCTTCCTTGGATATGATCTTTTTCATTCCCCTTAAGTGTAGATGACCAAGGCGTCTATGCCACAGCTTCGCCTCCTGTTCTTCCTTGGCTGAGGAGTACATTGTGGAAACGTTTGAGAGCTTAGGTTCCCACAGATAACAGTTATCTTTGGATCTGGATCCTCTCATAACTTCTTGATTATCTCCATTTGTCACAACACATAGCTCCTTAGTGAACTGAACATGGTATCCTTGATCACACAGCTGGCTTATGCTGATGAGGTTGGTCGTCAGTCCTTTTACTTACAGTACATTATTCAGTTCTGGGACTCCAGAGCAGTCCAACTTACCCACACCTTTTATTTTTCCTTTAGCACCATCACCAAAGGTCACATAACTGGTGGTGTGTAGTTGTATATCCACCAATATATTCTCCATACCAGTCATATGTCTTGAGCAGCCACTGTCAAAGTACCAGTCTTCTCTGGTAGATGCTCTTAGAGCTGTGTGAGCTAACCTAGCATACCATTGTCGCTTCTTGATGGGGACATAGTGCCTATATGTCTTATGCTTAGGTCTGACATGAGGGGCTTGGTTAGGGTAACCATGAAGCCTGTAGTAGAAGGCTTTTATATGGCCAAGCCTACCATAGTGGTGACATCTCCATTTCTGGAATTTCCTCTTCTGATGATTATTCATCCTGGTTCCCTGATGTTGAGACATTGGGTGTGACCTCCGCTTGAATTTATGAACTTTAGCCTTTGGGCGTTTGAGTTCAGTTGTGGATTTTTTCACAAAACCTAAACCAGATATGGTTCCAGGCTTCTGTCCCACCTTTAGGATCTCTTCCAAGGTGTTAGTTCCTTTATTCAACATTCTGATGGATTTAGTCATTTGATCCAGCTTGGAGGTCAGCAAGGTTATCTCACCATTTAGACCCTCTATGACTGTCAGATGCTTCTGTCTCTCATCTTCCAGCTCCTTGATGAGCTTCTTCTGCTTTTCTCCTTGTACACGCACTTCTGCACTGGTGCCACATAGCTTCTTATAAGCTGCAACAAGTTCATCAAAGGTCAGTTCATCTGCACTTGAGTCATCATCAGTGGCACAAACACTCGTTAGTGTAGTGACATGTTTAGAAGATTCTCCTTCAGATTCACTTTCAGAATCTCCCTCAGACCATGTGACAGCTAGCCCCTTCTTTTGCATTTTGAGGTAAGTAGGGCATTCAGCTCTAATATGTCCATAGCCTTCACATCCATGACATTGGATTCCCTTTCCTTGGTTGAACTTTTCTTCAGAAGTTGATCTTTTCCTGATGTCAGACGAGATGTTCTTGACATTTGGTCTACCTCTTTGATCAATCTTCTTCACGAACTTGTTGAACTGTCTCCCAAGCATGGCTATGGCTTCTGATATGCTTTCATCACCTCCAGTGTACCCTGCTTCTGACTCCTCTTCAGTATTTGATACAAAAGCTACGCTTTTGTTCTTCTTTTCAACATTCTCACACATGCCCATTTCAAAGGTTTGGAGAGAACCAATGAGCTCATCCACCTTCATGATGCAGATATCTTGAGCCTCTTCTATTGCAGTGACCTTCATGGCAAATCTCTTAGGTAATGACCTGAGAATATTTCTTACAAGTTTCTCTTCATCCATTTTCTCACCTAAGCCACCAGAGGTGTTTGCAATCTCAAGAATATTCATGTGAAAGTCATGAATAGTCTCATCCTCTTTCATCCTCAGATTTTAAAACTTGGTGGTCAGCATCTGAAGTTTGGACATCTTCACCTTGGAGGTACCTTCATGAGTTATCTTAAGGGTATCCCAAACTTCCTTAGCCAGCTCACAGTGGTGCACCAGCCTGAAGATGTTCTTACTGATTCCATTGAACAATGCATTCAAGGCCTTAGAGTTTCCAAGGGCTAATGCCTCTTGCTCCTTGTCCCACTCTTCTTCAGGAACTTGCACACTGACTCCATCTTCACTTGTCTTCGTTGGATGTTCCCATCCTTTGTTGACAGCTCTCCAGACTTTGCTATCTAGAGACCTTAAGAAGGCTATCATACGAGGCTTCCAGTCATCATAGTTAGAGCCATCCAACATGGGTGGTCTATTTGAGTGTCATATATCCTTGTCCATGGTACTAGAAAGTAAGTTCCCTAGATCTCACCCAAAAATTAACAGGCAGGGTGCCTGCTCTGATGCCAATTGAAATTCTAGTTAACAGACTTCCGATGTCACAGGGGTTGTTATGACATCCAATTTTGCGCAGACAAGACTTATGCAGAACTTAAAATGTAAGTGCAGTAAATCACACAAGTAATTGTTTACCCAGTTCGGTCCAACATGACCTACGTCTGGGGGCTACCAAGCCAGGGAGGAAATCCACTATTAGTAGTATTAATTCAGACCTTAAACCAACTGTTTAACCCTATCACTTAATACCTACCCAATGCAATTTCAATCTTACACTAAGATCAGAGTTCCTACTCACTCCCCCTCAATCACCTTAGTGATTACTACCTTTAATCAATATTAAAGACAATTATGAAGTCACACTTCAAACAACTCTTGATTGTGCTTAACAGCTTTAATCAAGATACACAGCACTCACGCTTAAAAGCTTAGAGTGACACAACACTTACAACTCAATGAACACCCTATACCAACGCAATCATCTCAGTGATAATAGCTTAGCTTACAAGATACGTCTAATACAAGACACACAAAAATACAGCAGTGAAGTATATTGGACAAATAAAATCTTCACGCCTAAAAACCCTAGTTCTGAATGAAGGATTGCCATCCTTTTATATTGCAGCACTTGGGCCTTGTACTTGTATTCTCCTGAATTTAAGGTCACGCGAGTTCCCCTAAATTCCACATCTAGGTTACTAACAAATAGGCTATTTGTTAGGTTCATTAAATGTAGCTTGGTTGTTGGTTTCCTGGATTTTCTCTTAGCTGTTGAATCCCTGAAGAATAGCCTGAGAAAAATTCTGAAACAGAAAAACTAAACAACCTATAATATAGCATACGCTATCAGGAATGAATGTCACAACATTCAGTTTGACATCCAAATCAAGGACCATATGCTAGGTCTGTTTTTCCTGAAAACAGACAATACAAATTTGTTGAACTGTACAGGACCAATTTGTCCATACCTCAGTATCAGCGTACATTAATAAATGTCAAGACATCCAATTTGAAATTTACACAATTAGCCTTATGTCAGGTCTGTTATCCTCCTGAAGAACAGACTGAGATACATACTGAAGTGTAGCAGAAAACCACTCTGCCTATTATTCAGTATATGCTGTCAATGATGAATGTCATAACATCCAGTTTGACATTCAGACAGTAGGCCTTATGCCAGGTCTGGTATTTCCTTGATAACCAGACTGAAAATAAATACTGAGTTCTAACAGAACACCAACTGTTCTATTCCTCAGTATCTGCTGACAGGGATGAATGTCATAACATCTAGTTTGACATTCAATAAATCATGTATTAGCTAAACTTGCAGTATACTACTCAAGTATGTCATGACATCAGCCAAGACATCAGAGTACAACTAGATATTCTAACATACAATGCAGTCAAACAAACATCTCCACAGCATGTCATGACATCAGTCAAGACATTAGAATCCAGCTAGTGTTTTACCATACAATGCAGCCAATTAAACATCTACAATATAATTCTCCTATCTCCATAGTATTGATGATAATTATTTTTCATTTGTGATAGTTAGTGGCATACTTGTTGATCCTTATCCAAGTTGGAATCCTTCTCATGATGATGCAAAGTTCTCATACTTGTGGATGACTAGTTGATAATTCTCCTTAAAATGACAAAATGTATTTTCCATAAAAAAATGAATCAAAACAAACTCCCTTTGTCATTTTTACCACGAACTACGAGGTTTTGATCCTCCATTTCACTTTATTGATATGTAGGCATGGGACTTCAAAAGTCTTGGCAAACATAAAAATAAAGAAAATATACTTCTTTCCCATCTCTCTAATCTTTTAACAAACAACTCCCTTTTTCAAACCAAAATGTATATAATTTCAAAGAGGTTCCCATGAAGTACCATCGATGTTTAGGCTTCTAATACCTTACCTTTGCATAACTAACCCTCAGACATTTTCTCTCTTTTTATTAGTTTTTTTTTAACTTCTTCGGGTTTTGTTCGTACTATTTTCCTTTTCCTTTGGAAACAATAAAAGCGCGGCGGTGACTCTTGCTTTGAGATTTAAGTTAATCAATAGCTTAATCTTAAATTTTTTACTTCTACAGAAAACTAGCGACTCTGTTGGGGAGTAGTCCATAATGGGTTAAGCCCATCTTTGTTTTTGTGCATATATTATGTTTGTTGTTGTTTGTTATTTTTTGTTCTGTCTGGTGCTTGGTGATCTCTGTGTCGTGAGATAAGTCATATACCTGTACTTGAGAGCTATTATGATTGGAGGGTGTTATAGTCATGTTCGGCTTACGTGGAGTTAACCTTAATAAGTTGAATTGAGATCTCATGCTCAGCGGAGGCCCCTTTGGGATTAATGATGTCACAGGAGTAGTCGTAGTTGGAATTATTTTTTCCTACCTGGGTGCCTGAGAAGTTGAGGACCTTAGAATCCTTATCCCATCTTCGCCTATTAGGATGTAGTACGATGTCTATTCAGGTGTAGACTTGAATTAGTTGTGACGCGATACTACACTCTAACGAGTTTATCTTGAGAATATTATTGGTTGACGAGTAGTCGTTTAATCCGGCAATATCCAAAAGATAGAATTACGACTCTGGGAACTTTTTAGAACATTCTTCTACAGGAGATTATATCCTTAGTACATACATTGTGGGTTGGTTCTTACCCTTCGCTCCATGCTCGTGACTCCGAACCTTTGGACCTTGTTTGTGTGCCTTGTATGATATTGTTTGTGATTGTTGCATCATGCACTCATTGCATTCATAAGAATTTTACTCAACTTTCAAGGAACTCAGAGACTCTTGTTACAAACAACGCAGATATTTTGATCATGGATATTGGAAGGAGGAATACTCGAAAGTACAGTTTCAGATGTCCCGATATCATGGAATCAAGGAAGCTATCATCTTTTGTGGATGATCCTAAGGGTTTCATAGACCTTTTTGAAAGAATTTTATATGTTCTATTTACTGATATTGAGGATGGCCTTCTCTGTACTTTGGTTCAGTTCTATGATCTTGTTTATTGGTGCTTCACTTTCCCTAATTATCAGTTGTTGCCTACCAAGGAGGAGTATGCTTATCTTTTGGGTATACCAGTTTCTGATAGAGTTCCTTTTAGTGGGGTGGACAGAATTCTTGAATCTCGGGTTAATGCCGAAGCCATTCATTTGAGAAAGACTGACATAGATGCCAATCTCACTATCAAAGGGGATACCAAAGGGTTGACTTCGAAGTTTCTATTAGAGAAATCATTTTATTATGCTAATATTAATAGCATGGTGGTGTAAGACCCCAGTTTGTCCCTAAGATCCCTTATGGCATCATAACATTGCATTGCATAGCCTCAAGGATCATTAAGCATCTTGGTTCCCTTGCCTTTGGGTGGGACTCTTTGTGAGTGGTTTGAGATCACCAAACATGCTTGAATTGTATATCATTGCTTTTCTCATTTTTGTTTACTAACCAAAAGCACAAAAATATGTCACTAACATCTTTTGTTTGTAGCTTGAGCAAACACAAGGTCAAAAGCCTCTAGGCGATCCTTTGTGCAATGACATGGCCAAGAGGAGATGAAAGCAAGCATGATAATGGTTCCCAAAGCTCTCATACATCAAATATGCCTCTCTAGCATCTCAATTCATCACTTTGATCAAAGCAAGTCAAAGGGTTTGAGGCCTTGTTCTTCAAAGAAACCCTAATCCATCTGTGCACCACAATGCCTTGCTCATGAAGCAACCTCAGCCCATGGTCAAATAAAATCAAGGGAAGTTCTTTAACTCTTCATTTCATGCATATTTGAACTTATTTGAGTGTCCTCAATCATCAATTCATCAAGGTATGAGTCATGGATTTGAGAAGTTGATCAGTCAATTCATCTGACCATTTTGAAATACACTGAGACCTAACTTTTTATGTGTTGGTCAAATGGAGATGATTCCAAAAGCAAAAATGTTCTTAAGAATAATATGAACAACTCTCATGTTCATCAAAATTTTATTTGAAGCTTGGAAAACCATCTTCCATTACAATACATTATAGGTCATTTTGACTGAAACCCTAATTCTGGGTCAACTTCCCAAGGACATAACTCATTCATTTTTTATGATTTTGAGGTGGGATCAAATGAATTGGAAATCTTAAGGTGTCTACTTCAAATGTTATGTCAAACAAAATTTCAAAATCTCAAAGGAAATACATGTGATAATGCAAGACATTATAGGTCCTTTTGTGTCAAAGGGATTAAAAGTCAAAAAAGTCAAACTTCAAGTGCCCATAACTTCTTCATCAAAAATCCAAATGATGCAAAATTTGAGGCCATTTTGATTGTCTTGAAAAGATCTATACTTTGATTTTTGAGGTTTTTTCATTTGAAGCTTGCATCATCAAAACAGAAGGGCTTGAAAGTTGGCCAATTTTAGAAACCTTGCCTTGACATGTTTTGCACATCACACTTTAAACTCAAATTTCATAAATTTCCACATTCCAAATGGACTTTTGACCAACATAAAATTTGTTCCTCATACAAAAACCTTTCCAACCATTACCCATATGCCTATGCTTGGATTTTCTAAATGGTATTTTCGAAGAGGTGAATGATTAGGTTCAATTGTGGAATTCATGTTGAAACTTTGTTGCACGAGCCAATTCAGAGCAAATTACACGTCCAAACCCTTGGCATTTGAACTCAACTTGCATTTGGCATTGCTTTTGGGCCTTGTGCATGATCATGCAAGCCCATGCAAATGGTATCCAAATTCATGCACACGGATCATCTCACACCTTCCTTGCCAATTCAGCTATAAATACAGGCTTCATTCCCTCCATTTCACACACAATTTTCAACCTGAAATGCTACAGAATTCATTCCCCAACCATCACTAAAGAAGCAAGTTTCATTTCTCTTAAAATTTTCAGATCTCGAATTCAACTTCATCTGGTTGTATTCATAGATCTAATGCTTCTAAACCTTCATCATACACCTCATTGAACTTCTGTTTTGATAAAGCAAGCAGAGATTCGAGCTCAAGTTACCAGAATTCAAACTTATTCTTTAACTGGTAATTTCTTCGATTCTCATCATCCATGGACCTTTTTGCTTGGATCTAATGTTTTCTGAAGTCCTCACTTGAGAGGCAAGCTAGTGGTAGCTTCAATTTTGCTTTTCCTTGATATGCATTTTCCATACCTGAATCTTCCACCTCAGATTTCTCCACTTATAGAGATCTTGAGTGTGATCAAGGTTATAGGGGTGATGTACATCACCCCAGCTCCATTTTGGTATAAGGATCGTGCATTTCCATGGAGGTTTGAAAACCTGCAAGTTTGGCCGGAATCTGCAGGCTCACCGGAGAAGAAGGTGGTTCCGATGGCCGCCTCTCTCCAGTTTGAATTCTGGTCGTTGGATGTACATCCCACGTTTTAAGCTCAGTCGTGCGTTTTGTTCACTTTCATTAATTCATTATGTCACGCGTGGACTAAAGCCTACCGTGGAAACGCGCTTCTGGACCATTAGATGTTGCCACGTCAATTAATGAGTTCCATCAGACGCTCCTAGTTTTTTTTAATTTCTATTTTCTGCTTTTATTTTCTTAAATTCCATTTTATTTCAAAAATTAATATCTCTCTCATTTTTAATCCAAAAATTATGGGACCAATTGCATTATTTCCCAAATAATTTCTAGTTTCTATTTCTTATTTTTAATTTTTTTATTTTATCATTTGATATTTTTTGTGAATTTTCTCTTTTCTGGTTATTTTTAATTCATTTTAAATAGTTTTTGATATTCAAAAAATACAAAAATATTTTCCTAACCTATTTGAATAATGATGGATCTATGAAAAATATTCTCACCAATTTTTGAATTGATTTGAGATTTATTTGAGATTTTAGTTCAATTAGGTTATTTTTATTCATTTTTAATTGATTAAAAATAGTTTCTGACTTTTAAAAATGCTGAAATTTTTTGTCAAACCTTGTTTGACCTTGTTGAACTTAGGATAAATCACTTGGACCTTTCAAGGTTGATTTGAAGTGATTTTGAAGTTTGACCTTTCTTTATATTTTAATTCAAGTTTATTTTTTAATATTAAAAATGCCAAAAATATTTTATTCTTTGCTTAACTTCCAATCTTCATCTCACCTCTGTTTTTGATTGTTTGACCTTGACTTTCAATGTTATTGGTCAAAATATGAGAATTGGTACATGGTATTTCATTTGATGCACTTTAATTTTGTCATTTCCATTTCTCTTATTCATCTCCTTCTTCTTCTTCTTCTTCTTTTTGATCAATGAGTTGAAGGTTGATAAGTTAGTATTGATTAGAGGGATTTAACCTTCCTTGATTCAAATCTAATTCATCTTGATCAATTGATCAAATGAATGGCTTTGCATTAAGGATAGGTTGTCTTTTAAATCACGCAAACGGCTTAAACCAATACAAGATCAATTCTCTTCTCCTTTTTTGGCATGGCAAGTTGTTGGGACATGGTTCACTAATCAAGACTCCTAACTTATGTTTATTGCCTACATTATTATTGACCGGCCTTAGATAGTTGTGACTTCTACATAAGTCCAATTACGATTGCTTAACATAGCGCTAAATTTGCCTTATGGCACACTAACTACTAACACTAACTATTGACAATTAACATTTACTTTATGCAATTTACTTTATGCAATTTATTTTAATGCAATTTACTATTCTTGCACATATTATCCATTTGTTTTTCCCTTTGCTCATTTGAGCACATGTTTATCTTAATGCCATTTGCCTTTTGCTCACTTGAGCACATAATTGTGTATATATTATTGTGCTTGTGTTTTGTTTTGATTGTTGTGGACCAAAATGCAAAGAGATGGACTTAGTTTCTAGGACTTTCCCTATGCAAATAAATGGGGAATTGGACTTAGTTTCTAGGACCTTCCTTATGCAAAATTGGAGTGAAAGGATCTTAATGATGAAGATGGATTAGAAGAACCAAATATCTAACTCTCTCTTATCCATTTTTGTTTTACTTCATGGAACTTTTGATGTGTGTGCTTTTTGTGCTAGGAGTTTCCATTTGAGCTTAATTGGAGGACCATTACCATGTTCATCTAAGTGAAGATACAAGATACATTGAGGATCTCTTGTGAGACTTGTTTGGTTGCTTATACTTTGTGGTGGCTTTATTCTAAAGGATGGGAGCTACTTGGGTCATCAATATGATCTCAAGAGAGGAACTCCTAGTGTGGTTTCATTTCTTATTCCCTCACCTTTTTGCTTTACTTAGGACTTAGCCATTCTTCTTCTTCTCTCCACTCTAACCCAAGCCAAAACTTTTTGTGCAAACACTTAACTATTGTTTTCCAACATTAGAAACCTAAGCCTTATGCTTTTGATTTTCAAACTTTCTTTTCATAATACTTATTTTGAATTGAACCTTTAAGTCAACTTTGATCATTTTTGTATATACTTCTAATTGGTAAATATAACCCATTCAAATGTGCTTTTGTGGTTCCAATGCCCACTTTCTTAATCAACTTTTCATAACCTTTAGCTATTAGGTTTGAGTTATCTTGGTGGTAGATGTAATACTCACATATATCCTTAGTGATGGACAATGAGTCTTCCATGCTTATTATAGGGTTAACCCCTCACTAGCATGTTGAAGCTATCCTCACATGGTGGATTTGTGGTTTGGTTGAGTTTTCTCCCTTTGATAACAAAAGACCTTAAGGCTTTTGGACCAATCAATTCACCAACTCATTTGAGATTTTTACCCCGAACTACGAGGTTTTGATCCTAATCTTTTTATAAGATGGTACGTAGGCAATGGGTTTATCCATCCAAACACAAAATGTAAATAAACTTGTATATTCTCTTCTCATCTCTTCAATCATGTTTGTACAAACAAATTTTTCACAAAACAACAACCTTCACAAGTGTGAAAAGGGCTCCGTAGGAGTACCTAGGATGTTTTGGGTGCCTAACACCTTCCCATTGCATAACCAACCCCCTTACCCAGATCTCTGTTTCTTTTTACTAGTTTTTGTTAAAACTTTTAGGTTTTTGTTTGCTTTCTAACCATTCCTTTGGATAAATAGAAGTGCGGTGGCGACTCGACTTGTATGATTTACCTTGGATTTAGTCAATATCTCTAATGGTAACGAATACCCCGCTACACGTGGCATTCGAGACTATTCTTGCCTTACTCGTATATGGTTTGCTCTTGTTTCCTAACATCGACAATTTTGTCGATGTTAATGCTATGAGGATCTTTTTGATTGGGAATCTGGTTCCAACTCTTCTTGACTAAATCCAAGGTAAATCATACAAGTCGAGTCGCCACCGCACTTCTATTTATCCAAAGGAATGGTTAGAAAGCGAATAAAAATCTAAAGGTTTTATCAAATTAAAAACTACTAAAAGAGAGTCAGAGATCTGCGTAAGGGGGTCGGTTATGCAATGGGAAGGTGTTAGGCACCCAAAACATCGTAGGTACTCCTAGGGAGCCCTTTTCATACTTATTGTAAGGTTGTTGTTTTTTTTTTGTGAAAAAATTTTGTTTGTGCAAACATCATTGAAGAGATGAGAAGAGAATATACAAGTTTATTTACATTTGTGTTTGGATGGATAAACCCATTGCCTACGTACCATCTTAAAAAGGTAGGATCAAAACCTCGTAGTTCGGGGTAAAAATTTCAAAATGAGTTGGTGAATTTATGGGTCCAAAAGCCTTAAGGTCTTTTGTTATCAAAGGGAGAAAACTCAACCTAAAACCACAAATCCGCCATGTGAGGAATATCTTCAACATGCTAGTGAGGGGTTAACCCTATAATAAGCATGGAAGACTCATTGTCCATCACTAAGGATATAGGTGAGTATTACATCTACCACAAGGATAACTCAAACCTAATAGCTAAAGGTTATGAAAAAGTTTTGATTAAGAGAGTGGCCATTGAAACCACAAAAGACATTTGAATGGGTTATATTTACCAATGAAAAGTATATACAAAATATGGTTAAATTTGACTTAGAGATTCAATTCAAAATGAGTATTAAGAAAAGGAAGTTTGAAAATCAAAAGCATAAGGCTTAGGTTTCTAATGTTGAAAACAAGTATTAAATGTTTGCACAAAAGCTTTGGCTTGGGTTAGAGTAGAGGGAAGAAGAATAATGGCTAACATCCTAAGCAATGAAAAAGGTGAGGGATAAGAAACAAAACCACAAAAGGAGTTCCTCTCTTGAGATCATATGGATGATCCTAGTAGCTCCCATCCTTTGGAATAAGCAATCACATAAGCATAAACTCAAGCAATCAACAATCAAATGAACTCTTGGAAGGTTCCTCAATGTATCTTGAATCTCTCTCTCTTAGGAGCTCATGGTAATGGTTCCTCAATTTGGCTCAAGTGGAAATCCCTAGCACAAAGAAACACACACATCAAAAGGTTCTATTAACAATCAAAGAATGGATAAGAGGGAGTTTAGAACATGGTCCTTTAAATGTTCATCTTCAAGCTTTAAGCATTCTAAAGGCATGAGGCCTAGTTGCTCTTTGACATTTATAGCACTCTAAAGGCATGAGGCCTAGTTGCTCTTTGACTCCATTTTGCATAGGGAAGGTCCTAAAGTTTAAGTCCTTTTGTCCATTTTTTTGCATTTGGTTCACAACAATCAAACAAAACACAAACGCAATAGTATATACACAATTATGTGACCAAGTGAGCAAAAGGAAAATTGCATTAGCATAAACATGTGCTAAACTGAGTAAGGGAAAAAGCAAATGATAATATGTACAAGAATGGTAAATTGCATAAAAGTAAAGAGCAAAAGTAAATGTTAATGGTTAATAGTTAGTGTTAGTAGTTAGTGTGCCATAAGGCAAACTTAGCGTTATGTTAAGCAATCGTAATTGGACTTATGTAGAAGTCACAACTATCTGAGGTCGGTCAATAATAATGTAGGCAACAACACAAGTTAGAAGTCTTGATTAGTGAACCAAGTTCCAACAACTTGCCATGCCAAAAAAGAAAAAGAGAATTGATCTTGTATTGGTTTAAGTCCTTTGCATGTTTAGGAAACAACCTATCCTTAATGCAAAGTCATTCACTTGATCAATTGACCAAGATGAATTAGATTTGAATCAAGGAAGATTAAGTCTTCCTAATCAATGCTAACTTATCAACCTTAGCTCATTGATCAAAAAGAAAGAAGAAGAAGAAGAAGGAGATGAATAATGGATAATGGAAAAGGAAAGAATAAAGTGCATAAGGTGAAATAAATTATACCAATCCATGTGTGTTGACCAAATGACATTTGAAGTCAAAGTCAAACCATGAGAAACCAGAAATGGGATGAAGATTGGAGGTCAAACAATAAGCAAAATATTTTTGGCATTTTTAATATCAAAATAAACTTGAATTAAAAATAAAAGAAAGGTCAAACTTCAAAATCACTCCAAATCAACCTTGAAAGGCCCAAGTGATTTATCCCAAGTTCAACAAGGTCAAACAAAGTTTGACAAAAAATTTCAGCATTTTTAAAAGTCAGAAACTATTTTTAATCAATTAAAAATGAATAAAAATAACCTAATTGAACTAAAATCTCAAATAAATTAAAAAATTGATGAGAAAATAGGAAAAACAAAAAAATGAAGAATGCAATTGGTCCCATATTTTTTGGAATTAAAATGAAGATATGAATTTTTGAAAATAATGGAAATAAAAGAAATTAAATCAAAAAATAGGAAAAACAAAAAAACCAGGAGCGTCTGATGGAACTCATTAATTGACATGGCAACATCTAATGGTGTAGAAGCGCATTTCCACGGTAGGCCAAAGTCCACGCGTAACACAATGAATTATTAAAAGTGATAAGATCCAAAGGTTAGGATACAAACTGGAGATCAGATCCAATGGTCCACAATCCATCTGGCAAAGGGACGGTGGTCAGAGCCACCGTCTTCTCCGGTGAACATGAAAATTCCAGTGACATTTGCAGGTTTCAAAATCTTAACCAAAATACACGATCCATACATCATTAGAAAGCTGGGGTGATGTACATCACCCCTGTACCATTGGTTTCTCCTCTAGATCCTCATAGAGAGAGAAATCAGAGAGAGAAAATCATGGTGTTCATACTGAACTTCATGGATTTCAACAATTGAGCACTCAAAACAATTTCCTCTATAAAGAGGAGTTCAACCAACACAATATCCAAGCAAATAGGTCAAGAAATAGTGAGTTTCGAAGAAAAAACCAGTTGGAAAGAACCTTTGAATTATGGTGATCTGAGCTTGCTTCCTTGCTTCCTTTGGCCAAACAGAAGTATAATGGACTATAGGATGAAGGTCTAGGAACTTTAGATCTAGAAATTCAACCAGATTTAGTTGAATTTCAAATCTGAAAAATTTGAATGAAAATGAAATAGTTCCTTTGGTGAGAGGTTCGGTTTTCAGTTCAGCAGCATTTCAGGTTGATTCATGGATGAAAATTGAATGGAATGATGCTTCTATTTATAGATGGAGAGGCAAGGCAAGTGTGATCAAATCTGTGTGCATGGCAAATGGATATTCATTGAATGGGCTTCCATGATCATGTAGAAGGCCCAAACTCAATGCCAAATTCAATCTGAAGTATAATTGAGCTGAAATGGACGTGTACTCTGAGCTGCAATGGCTTGTGTAATGAGTTTCAACATGTTATGCACAATTATGCCTAAAACTTCTCCTCTTCGAAAATGCCATTTGCCAAATCCAAACATGAGCATTTGAGTAATGGTTGGAAAGGTCTTGATGTAAGGAACAAATGTTATATTGGGAAAAAATCCTTTTGAAGTGTAGAAATTAGTGAATTTTGGGTTTAAAGTGTAAGGTGCAAAACATGCAAAGGCAAGGTTTCCAAATTTGGCCAATATTCAAGCCCCTCTGTTTTGATGATGTAAGCCTCAAATGAAAAAACCTCCAATATCAAAGTTGTAGATCTTTTCAAGACAATCCAAATGGACTTACATTTTGCATCATTTGGATTTTTGATGAAAGAGTTATGGGCACTTGAAGTTGGACTTTTTTGACTTTCAATGCATTTGGTCCAAAGTGACCTATAATGTTTTGCATTATCACATGTATTTCCTTTGAGATTTTGAAATTTTGTTCAACATAAAATTTTAAGTAGACATCTTAAGCTTTTCAATGCATTTGATCCCACCTCAAAATCATAAAAAATGAATGAGTTATGTTCTTGGGAAGTTAACCCAAAATTAGGGTTTCAGTCAAAATGACCTATAATGTCTTAGAATGGATGATGACCTTCCAAGCTTAAAATAAATTTTTTATGAACATGAAAGTTTTTCATATTGTCCTTAAGAACATTTTTTATTTTGGGATCATCTCCATTTGACCAACACAAAAAAAGTTAGGTCTCAGTGCATTTCAAAATAGTCAGATGAATTGACTGATCAACTTCTCAAGTCCATAACTCATACCTTGATAAATTTATGATTGAGGGTACTAAAAAAAGTTCCAATATGCATGAAATGATTATTTAAAGAACTTCCATTGATTGTATTTGACCATTGGCTGAGGTTGCTTCAAGAGCAAGGCATTATGGATGATCTGATGAACTAGGGTTTCCTTGGGGGAACAAACCCCAAATCCTTTGACTTGCTTTGATCAAAATGATGAATTGAGATGCTAAGGAGGCATATTTGATGGATGAGAGCTTTGGGAACCATTGCCATGTTTGCTATCATCTTCACTTGGCCATATTTCTGCACAAAGGATCTCCTTGAAGCTCTTGACTTTGTGATTGCTCAAGCTACAAACAAGAAATATTAGTGACATATTTTTGTGCTTTTGGTTAGTAAACAAAATAAGAAAAGCAATTCAAGCATGCCTGGTGATCTCAAACCACTCACAAGAGGTCCCACCCAAAGGTAAAGGGAACCAAGATGCTTATGATCCTTGAGGCAATGCAAATGCAATGTTATGATGCCATGAGGGATCCTAGGGACAAAATTGGGGTCTTATAGATGCCCCTATTTAAGGTCATTCTAGCCGGAGAAGTGAAGGTTAAAATCTTCGTCTCAACGGGGTAGAATAGGCTTAAATAATAACAAAGAGACGAATTTTGGTCCCTAAGAGACCTCATGATATGAATGTATGTATGCAAACGTAATACTCTGTGGGAGGATGAGTCCACAAAGGAAAAGATCAGAAGGAATCTAACAATCCATATGAGTAAACCACTCATGAGGCAGAGACTCTACCGGCGAGTAAAGGGATAAAAATGCATGAGCAGGTCACGACTTGAAACTTGACGAGAGGCACAAAGGAAATCCAGTGAAATACATCAATGGAAAGACTCGAGCTGACTCAAAGATGCACGTATTGGGGAATATGCCAATACAACAAAAATTATCCATAACGGATACTTCGGATAAAAATCCGGACTCAGGTGGGGAAATAACAAATGAGGTATTACCGGTTACTGGGTAATAAGCTCAAAGAGACATGCGATCTGAACTCCGGTATAAGGGTGAGAGAAAACATGCTCCGGGAGAATGAATATCTAAGACCGGTATAAGGGTGAGAGATATCAAACGTCCGAAATCATCTGAGGTATACCTAAAAAGGTAAACTCTGGCTCAGGAAAAACTGACTCCGCAGGGGGATAAAAGGTCATAATAGGGAGCAGAAGGAAGGAACACCAAGGATACCAGTTACTGGGCATATAATAGGTGACCAACCAAAATGTGAGTTGGGGAATATTCCCAAGACACTCATCATCCGAAAGAGGGCTAAAAGCAAACTCGATTATAGGATGGACATTCGATTCCAAAAGGGATATGAATCTTACTCAACTGGGGAAGAACAAAAGGCTTCGACGAAAGAGTGCATGAGATATATTATCTATTACCGTCAGAACATAGATAATCTACTCGTATGAAATATTATCCACAACCGGTTACTGGGTTAATAAAGGATAAATCGACCGACAAAGAAAGGCATTGGGATACCGAAACTAGGTATATAATGATGGCCAATCAAGGGGAGCAACAACCATTACCGGCAATCGGTATATGAAAGATGACTTGCTGGGGATAAACTGCCTGATTAGAGCAATTATCCAAGTGATACATCACCGGGGGGTGAAAGACTTATCAATATCGAATATTGGATAATGATAATTATCAAAGAGGGGATTATATCTACCGGATACTGGGTAGAAAACCACGGAAAAGTAACCGTCATCGACTAGGATGAACAAGAGGTTAACTATGCAAGGGAATGAAATATGGTTTACAACTACCGGTATAAGGGTAGAAAACCACAGACTCCGTTGAGGATAAGATGAATGATTATTAACTACTGGTCAATTATTCATTTATACCACAGGGAGGCGCAGGAAACAGTCATAAGAGGCCAATCTAGGATCAAACTAGAGAGGCAAGCTGAATCAAGACTCGTCCCAGTGAGGATATAACTCAGTGGGGACTCCCATCCCAATATATGTGTTGGGAGGAAACAGAAACAACCATCATCTACGAGGATATAACTCGGTGGAGAATATGGAAGGAAAGATAAATACTTTCTACTTAAGGGGTTGATTCTATATGGGGAGTTCAGACACCGACATCTGCTTGGGGAAATGTATTAACAACTAGCAGGGGATCGCAAACAAAGATATATGGCAAAGAATGCAATATGAATATCCGAATGTTTGAAAACTATATGCCCACATACGCAGTTTTATGTATGATGAATGCTGACAAACAGGTATCTCTAACACCAACAAGTCCATCGAACAAGTACAAACATCCGGTACTACATCTCAAAAGAGAAAGCCAGGACAACAAAGATCTCTGCAGGGGAATGAGCAAAACATTCCAGCTGGAGGCAAAGATCATCAAAAATCCACCATGGAAACACTCTACTAGGGAAATCATCAGAGGGGATCATGGAACTCTATGGGGAACAACCATCAAATCAAAAATTTCCAAAGGTCGTCAAACATTGTCCCAAATAATGAAATCACATCTTCCGAGGAGGAAGAATCACTATTCTGCTGAAAGAAGGAAGGAGGAATAAATCTTCCCAACACTCTGCTAGGGGAAGAAACCACAAAAGGCTCAGGAGGAAGAGGACACCAACATGCCAGGAATATGGACAACTCCCTTACCCTGTCAAGAATCTTACCATCCTTGGGAGAGCATTGAAGGCATTCTCAGTATCCTTATGTCATTGTGAATGTTCACTTTGTTTAAAAACAAATTATGAAAAATTTGATTATTTAAAACAATGACATATTTTTTCAATTAAAACATGCAAAACATTTGTTGAATAGAAACAAATAAGAGTGCAAATAATTGGATAAAGGCTCAAGTTTATTTGATGGAATGGTAGTCTACAAATGGCAAGACTCCATAGATCTTTACAAATTTGAAATTGGTGATATATATTGGGAAAGGGCTACATTGAACATAATGACCATTTCTCCACCAATTCTGAATCTGATGTATTTGAAGCTTTGGTTGATGATGAATGGGCGAGAATCTCTGACGGATAACAGTTGTAGAACAAAGTCTTGTCAGGATGCAGTTACTTGCCAAATCCCTATTTTTTTGCCTAGATTTCCCCATGGTGAGGTATTCAATCTAGCGGGATACATATATTCATCTCTTTATATGTCTCTAACTTTTGCCTGGATCGCCCTTTTAGGTTTTCAATCCACCGAGACGCTCATTTTTGCCTAAGCCGCCCTTTCGGGTTTTCAACTTAGCGAGCTATTCTATTTTTATTTTTAGGCGAAGTATTTCTTGACTGCATCTGAATTCATAGGACGAGTGAAATCCTCCCCATCCATAGTTGTAAGTATCAAAGCACCGCCTGAAAAGGCTCTCTTAACAACATATGGATCTTCATAGTTTGGAGTCCACTTCCCCCTGGAATCGGGCGCGAAAGACAAAACTTTCTTGAGGACAAGGTCGCCTTCTCGGAACATACGAGGCTTGACCTTCTTATCAAAGGCTTTCTTCATCCTTTGTTGATATAATTGACCATGGCACATGGCAGTCAATCTCTTTTCTTCTATCAAATTCAACTGGTCATAACGACTCTGAACCCATTCAACATCAGTCAACTTGGCTTCCATCAAGACTCTCATTGATGGGATCTCCACCTCTACTGGGAGCACAACCTCCATTCCATAAACGAGAGAGAAAGGGGTTGCCCCTGTCGAAGTGAAAACAAAGGTACGATATCCATGTAAAGCAAACGACAACATCTCATGCCAATCTTTATACGTGACAACCATCTTCTGGATAATCTTCTTGATATTCTTATTAGCAGCTTCAGCAACCCCATTCATCTTGGGTCTGTAAGGAGAAGAATTATGATGCGCAATCTTGAACTCACTACACAGTTCTTTCATCATCTTGTTGTTCAAGTTAGATCCATTATCAGTAATGATCTTATCTGGCACACCATATCGACATATGAATTGATTCTTGATAAACTTTACGACCACCTGCCTGGTCACATTAGCGTATGATGCTGCTTAAACCCACTTAGTGAAGTAATCAATTGCTACGAGAATAAATATGTGTCCATTGGACGCTTTCGGTTCTATCATGCCAATCATGTCAATTCCCCACATGGAGAAAGGCCATGGTGATGAAATTACATTCAAAAGTGTCGGGGGAATATGAATCTTATCCGCATAAATCTGACACTTATGGCATTTCTTCACGTACTTGCAGCAGTCAGACTCCATTGTTAGCCAATAGTAGCCTGCTCTCGACATCTTTCTAGCCATGGCGTGTCCATTGGAATGAGTACCAAATGAACCCTCATGGACCTCAGTCATCAACAGGTCTGCTTCGTGTCTATCCACGCATCTGAGCAGAACCATGTCAAAATTTCTCTTGTAGAGTACATCACCTTTGAGGTAAAAACTTCCTGATAATCTCCTTAGAGTCTTCCTATCTTTCACCGATGCCCAAGGCGGGTAAATTTGGCTCTGAAGGAAACACTTGATATCATGATACCACGGCTTATCATCTTTCACTTCCTCTACTGCAGACACATGAGTTGGTCTGTCCAAGCGCATCACAATGATATTGGGAACTTCATTCCAAAGTCTTACCACAATCATCGAAGCAAGCGTAGCAAGAGCGTCTGCCATCCGATTCTCGTCTCGAGGAATATGATGGAAGTCAACCTCAGTAAAGAATGTTGAAATCCTCCTCGTGTAATCCCTATATGGAATAAGGCCAGGCTGATTCGTTTCCCATTCACCCTTAATCTGATTAACAACGAGGGCCGAATCACCATAAACATCAAGATGCTTGATCCTTAGATCAATGCACTCCTCCAACCCCATAATACAGGCCTCATACTCAGCCACATTATTCGTGCATTTGAAAGTTAGCCTTGATGTGAAAGGTGTAAGACCCCAATTTTGTCCCTAAGATCCCTCATGGCATCATATCATAGCATTGCATAGCCTCAAGGATCTTTGAGCATCTTGGCTTCCTTTCCTTTGGGTTGGGATCTCCTGTGAGTGTTGAGATCACCAAGCATGTTTTTCATTATATATCATTGCTTTTCTTGTTTTAATCACTAACCAAAAGCACCAAAAATATGTCATCTAACATTTGTTTTGCAGTCTAAGCAACCACAGGTCAAGCAATTCAAGGAATTCCTTTGTGCATTGAATTGAGGTATTTTCTTGAGATGAGGAGACCACATGATCATTATATTGAGCTTATATGAGCTAGAGGTTTCATTTTGAAGCAAATTCCCCAAGTGGCAAAGGCCCAAGTTCATCAAGGTATTGTCAAGGTCATCTGAGGACCATATAATCAACTGTGTAGTCAACTGAGGGCTTTGAGGTGTGGGAAATGATTTGAGACATCCCATTCATGTTCAAACAAGGCCTATTAATCATTTCAAACATCTATCTTGAAGATTTTGAAGTCATTGCAAAAGTTTCCCAAAATGGAAAGTGACCTGTAATTTCAAGTTTCCAAAAATGGCAAGTTTTTGGTCCACATTCAACTTGACTTTCCAACATCAAAGAAGCTTCAAATGGATTTTTGTTGAACATGAAAGTTGAAGATCTTTCTCTCCTATTTTCAAAGAGTCCTATATCATGATCATATGATAATTGGTTGAGAAGTTATGAACAAATGATCACAAAGTATGCATGGAACCTCAAAATTCCATAACTTTTGATCCAAAACTCCAAATTGGTCCACTCTTTTTGCAAAATGCTCCTTGTGACCAAGAGATTCCAAATCAATCATTGCCTTGCATGAAAGAAACTCACATGACCATTTGTTCAAACATGTGCATTTTGGAGGGAAAATGGAGAATTCAAAATTGGTGAATCATACAAGCAAATCAACACTTCCATGTTGTTTATTGACTGATTTTAAGTGGAATTGAGGCATAACATGGCACTGTTCACGTGCACATTAGCCATGCATAGTCACATTTGCATTTTTTGCATTCCACCTCATTTTTCCTTAATCACAATTAACCAAGGCCTAATCCTTATTTCAGCATGATTAAGGGATGGTATATAAGTCAAATCTTAATCATAATTGAGGGGAATAACAAAATTTGGATCAAAATTTCATTTCCCTCTCAATTTTCTCTCTCTTCAATTTTCAAATTTCTTCATCCAATTCCACAAAATTCTTGCATAATCATGTTTATCATGCCTCACTGATGAAGAATCATCATCTTGTTTGAAGAATACAATGCAGGTTCGAGCTACACAAGCACATGAACATGAACATGGAAGCTTCAAATTGAGCTGGATTCAAGGTGTTTCAAGTGCTAATTCTTGCATCAAGCTTCAAGTTGAGGTTAGAGGAGAAGATCTGGACGTTCTGGAGGCTTGAACACGTGAATTTGAAGAACTGTATCTCAAGTAGGTGTGAAATTCGTCATCTCTTTTCTTCAATTTCTTGCCATCATAAGATAGATCCTGTTGTGCTAATGATGCTGATATAATTAGATTTTGAAATGGTTAAGTATTGCTCAAGATATGATGATTTAAAGTTTGGTTGTTCAAAATGTTTTCCTTCGATCTACTTGATTCATGAGGTTTTAGGCTAAATGATTATGATATCTGTGATCTACGTTGCAAGACGGTTCTAACGGTGTATGGTTTGCATAATTCTGGAAAAATGTTCTTGAGCTCCGCCGTGTACACGGTCGGAGAAGACGGTGGAAAACACCGTGCGCCACCGCCTGCAAATGGCCTAGGGCTTGTGCTTCAAAACGCCGCGTTTTGGAAAACGCTTCGAGCTTAGGAGCGTGCATTCGATCCTGGCGTGCGTATGCTTTGGATTTAATTTTTGATATTCGCTTGATCCGTCCATACCTGTGTCCGATACCTTCGCGCATGCTTTTTTCTGATTTCCAATTCATTTTTCATTGAGCGCCTTTGACTGGCTTTGCATGTGTTCGACTCTCCACTGGCGCATGTTTTCTGATTTTCACTTGAGCGCACTTTAACCTTCCATGCGTGGGTTCAATACTTGGCTATGCACATTCCAATTTCAATCTTATTTCATTTTCCATATTATTTTCATATTATTTCCTTTCATTTCATCCAGTTTCAAAAAATCATAAAAAATAGTAAACATGTCCAAATTGATCCAAACTTTTTTTCACTTTCTTATTTTAATCTCTAGATTTTATAGCATTTATCTCATGATTTTTTGTGCTTCTGGATTTTTAATTGTGATTTGTTTGTTTGAACATGATGCCATATTGATATGTTGCATTCATTTACTTGTATAATGCTCATGGTTTATCCAATGGATGTGAAATTTGACATGCTTGATCCTAACATGTGATATGATTTTTGAGCTTTGGTTTGAGTGTTTTATCATATGCCATCACTGTTTTGGACACATGAACATATGGTGTGACAATTTGTGTCACTTATTTGATGTTGCATTTGTGCATTTTCATTTACATATCATTTGAACTCTTCTGGACCTAAGTTTTTAAATGATGTTCATTCTTAACATGTTGAGCTTGTATAAAAAATTTCATATCCATTGGATGCTTTTCTATTTTGATTTGGATTTTCTATATTTGATGCCTTTGCCTTATGAATTGGTTTTGGTCCTTTTGAGGACTATTTCTTGTTTGATTGAATGTGCTTCATGTGAAATATTGACTTCTGTTTTGGTCATTTGACTTGCCTTTGACCCTAGTCTTTGCACTAGTGGTTTGTACTCACCAATTGTGTTGTGTGTTTCAGGTATTTAGCACTAATGGTTGGTGTGGTCTCATTACTTGAGATGCCAATTGCTTTGATCACTAACTATTGTTGTGTCGTAGGTCCATTGATGTGATGAACTCATTTGAGTGCTTGCACTTGTGACTTACATTGTGTAGATATTGGTAAGTTACACTATTGTCTGTTTGGTTTTCTGAATACAATATTAACTGTTTGGCTCTTGCTTGAGCTTTGCTTTAGTTTGTGGTTGATATACCACTTAGGTAACCACTCTCTTACTCCATGTAGTCTAGAAGTCCTGTCACCTTTTTGGCAGGCATTTGACTGAAGTCCTCCTTATGAGGCCATGTTTGTGATTGTTTACATTTGTGCCAAAGACCTCTAAATGAGGCATGTTACTTGATAAGTCCTCCTAAGTGAAGAGGCAATTGAAAGATAGAAAGGATTAGCAATCAATCCCCTGTTATTCAGTGAGTCGTTCATTATGCTCGCACTACATGCTGATGCTCTTGAACAAACACCTAAGATCTTTGTATAGTGTCTGTCAAGTGGAATAGGATCCCACATTCTGGAACCCCACACTTTCTTTGTCATAAGATCACCCAGGCCAGGGTTAAGAGCATGAGGTCTCATCCTCATTTCTCCATTTGATCAGCTTCACCCTAACTCTCAATGTTAGTGGTTAAGAGCTCACAGATTACCTGATACAGTTTGGCTTGTTTGTCGAGGTTGATATGACCCCTCTTGACTAAAGCCCACCAATTTGATTGAGCCTCTTGTTTGTATATAGTGTGTGATGCATTGTATTGTTTGTTTGATTGCTTAGCATGTGTTTGCTTTTGCTCATTTGTTTGCTTTGAGGAGTTAGATATAAGTCCATCTATTGGCATTCTGTTTCCTGTTTGTGTTGAGGAGTTAGATATAAGTCCATCTATTGGCATTCTGTTTCCTATTTTGTTTTGTGGAGTTGGATGTAAGACATCTATTGGCATTTTGTTTCCAGTTTTGTTGTTAGGAGTTGGATGTAAGTCCATTGATTGGCATTCGGTTTCCTCTTCCTGTGGTTCTCTTATGAAACTTGCTTATTTCTTTTACCTTATGTTGCCTAATTCCAAAGGAACTTACTTGGATCATCTCTATGATCTTGAGAAAGGAACTCCTATTGTAGCTTTATCCTTACCCCCCACCTCTTGCATGCTTAACCTTGATCCATATTTTCTCATCCCTAACCTTGAACCAAAAACTTTTGTGCAAACATTTGACTTGTTTTCAACATTAGAAACCTAGGCCTTATGCCTCTGATTTTTAAACTTTCTTTTCATAATACTCATTTTGAATTGAACTTTAAGTCAACTTTGACCATCTTTGTGAATACTTCTAATTGGTTAATTCAACCCACTCAATTGCTTTTGTGGCCCTTGTCCACTTCTTAATCAAAATTTTCATGCATTAGCCATAGATCTGAATTATCTTAGTGGTTGATGTAAATCTCACCTTTTGTCCTTAGTGATTGAATTGTAAGACTTCCCTGCTTATTATAGGGTTAACCCCTCACTAGCATGTTGAAGTTGTTCTCACATGGTGGACTTGTGGTTGTTCAGGTCGATTTTTCTCCCTTTGATAACGAAAGACCTTAAGGCTTTTGTTTAAAATCAATCCACTCACTGTTTTGAAATTTGTTACCCGAACTACGGGGTTTTGATCCTTATCTTTCATGAGAGGGTACGTAAGCAATGGGTTCATCCATCCAAACACCACAAAATGTAAATAAACTTGTATATTCTTCTCTCATCTCTTCAATCATGTTTGCACAAAATAATTTCATAAACAATAACTTTTTACAACAAGCGTGAAAAGGGCTCCCTAGGAGTACCTAGGATGTTGTGGGTGCCTAACACCTTCCCATGACATAACTGAAATTCTGGTATCAGATATAAGATGTCGAAGGTAATGTCACGACACTGATATCTGGTTATAAACAATGGATAAACAGAAACAGAATGGTAAAGCAAATAACACAAGCAATTGTTAACCCAGTTCGGTGCAACTCACCTACGTCTGGGGGCTACCAAGCCAGGAAGGAAATCCACTAAAATAGAATTAGTTCAAAGACTATCCGTACACTTCACCAAGTTACAGTCTTTCTCACCTAATCTCTACCCGTGCAATTTCTACCTAAGCACTCTTAGATATGAGAACCCACTCACTTCCCTTACAATCACACACCCGTGATTTTAAACAACAATCCCTTGTGAAAAGAAAATACTTTTCAATTACAATATTCTTGATTTTACTTCACAATTTCAATCAAGAAGACACACTCTTGATCTTGCTTCAAAGCTTTGATCAAGAAGACAAATCAGTCCAATTCAATCATCAATGGATGACTTGAATGACCTACAGACACAAACCCTAGCTCTCTCTCTAAATTTCGCTCAGTCTTGGTTGTGTATTCAATCAGGTTTTCTAAGTCCCTTTTTATAGAAACGTTGGACAGCTTGAAAACCCTAAATATATTTTCCAATTAAATCTTTTCATATCAGCTGTAAAGATCTCCTTGGAAAATAAACAAATCTGGTTGATATCCCTGATAGATTGCGCCAGCTAGCCATATCTTCAATCAACCAATGATTGCCACCAATTGTGCAATCATAAAACACCAGACATTCATACTGAATGTTCTGTGTACAGGATGTCATGACATCGGGTCTGACATCTGGAAAAATCCTGCATAATCCAGTTTCCTTTTATAGCAGGTACAACCATATCAGTTACCATGACAATGAGTATGTCAACTGAAACAATCCTGCAGCATATGTCTTCCATATAAGCTCCAGCAGGTACACCCAATATCAGAAGCCTTGTCTTTGTATGTGGCATTCTGAAACAATCCTGCTTGCATATCTTCTTTAACTCCAGCAGGTACATAGGATATCTCATGTTAAGACATCACACATAACATCTTGTGAACACTCTTTGTTTTACCAAAATTGCTGCCAACACTTAGAATCCACAAATTTCCCCTTTGGCAAATTTTGGCTAAAACATATATCTGTCCTTTTTGTTCACAAGGCAAACTATCAGCAGTTAAACCACTAAACAGTAGTTTAATCAGCAGCAAAAGCAAAACAATTACTAGCTATGGCTACTAGTAATACACACATGCACAAGGGTACTTCTCCTCCCCCTAAAACTGTGCAACAATAAATAGAATTACTAGTTATGGATGCCACTAGTAAGACACACAAATGCACAATGCACCAGGGTACTTCTTCTCCCCCTAGATCTGTGCATCCACCAAAAAAATTTGTGCATTCACCAAAAACAGCTACTGTAACTCCAGCACCTGTACCAGCCAGAATGTCACACTGACATCACTTGTGCACCTCTTCATCAGCACCTGTGCACCTCTTCCAATAATGGTTGTACTTTTGTTCAGCCACAACCAACTTCCACATCAAGCACTTCTCCCCCTTTTTAGTCAAAATTGACCAAAGGTGACCAATCAGACAAAATAAATGTCTATTAGTCTAGCAGAGAAAGTTAAAACAGATGTTATAACATTAAGCATGTTAGAACAAAAAAAATTCAGGAAGTACACACCAACATTATACACAGCAGACAGCTGAGATAATGCACAAATCCAAGGAACTCTTTAAGAGCCCTAAATATTACAAAATAGGCATCAAGAGGACTGCCACAAAATAAACAAAAACAGACAAAACAACAGCCTTCCAAACAGCAGCAACTTCCTTCCAGCACCCCTCCAAGCCTCCAATACAGCCAGGGACAATTAATCAGAAGAAGAAGAATCACCTTCACCTTCATCTTCATCTTCAGATACACCTTCAGAGTCTTCTGAGTTTTCAGAACTGGACTGTGATCTTGTATTTGAGTCCTTTCCAGCTTTCTCTAACTCCTCCTTTTCGAGGCTACAGATAATATCTTCCAAAGCTTCTTTTCTTGCCTTGGCCATCCTTATCCCATTGTCCAGTTCCTTGCAGGTCTCTTTCAGTTGGTCAATCAAGCTTCCTTTTGTTGTAGACTCCCTTCTGGCAGATGTCATGACATCATTGACATGACTACCCTCAAAAAGCTTATAGTGAATTGATAGAGGGGTCTTTCTCCTGCTTGGAATATCACTTGTACTCAGGATTCCTGGTTGTTGACTCAGAATGATCCCACAGATGATAGATGGGAATGCAATGGGCAACTTAACAGCACTGGTGGAAGCATGTCTAATGGTTTGTTCAAATATGAACTTGCCAAAATCATAGTTAACCCTTGTTCCAATAGCATGAATGATCCTCCCAAGAGCAATGGAGATGGTAGATATGTGATTAGTAGGAACCCAATTTGCAGAACCAATGTTATGCAAGATGGCATACTTGGCAGTTAGTGTTCTAGCTGCAAGGTGTTTCCTACTGGGCCATTCATTAACTTGGCCAGCTGTAATCATCCTACAGATCTCATTATCTGTGGCCTCTAGATCTACCCCTTCATCAGTTCCTCTCCCCAGGAACTTGTTGATTATAGTAGGTGATAGTTTCACACACTTACCCCTTACAAAAACTTTGCAGCCCTTCCTGCTGTTTCTTTCATATATCTCCTCAGGGATGTTCACAATGAATTGTTTGACTAACCCCTCATAGCACTGAGGCAGAGTAGTCACAATTTTCATAAGACCAACTGTCTTAATTAACTCCATGACTTCCTTTACTTCACTTGCCTCTTTTCCCAATTCTCTTTCAACTGCTACCCTTCTTTGAGTCACAAACTTCCATTTGGCAGCACCACCTTCCACGTGTAACGAGATATTGTCAAGGTGAACAGCAACCACTTTGTTTGGAGACTTCTTTATAGGCTTCCTTTTAACAGGGGAAATGTCTGAGACATCATATTCGACATCCTCATCAGATTCAGAACTCTCACTCTCCTTCATCTTTCTGACCTCTTCTTTACTCCAAGTCTTGGAGGGACCTATACCAGCACCCCTTTTCTTTTTCCTACCTGTCCTTATCTCAGCCATACTCTTCCTCTTCCTCAGTCTATTAGTTACACTTGTTTTCACAAGACTGACCAACGTATCATCTTCTTCCTCAGACCCTTCTTCCTCAATGTTCTGAGCAGTATCAGGGGACATACTAGGTAAGTTTTTTCCAAGAGAACACAGACCCTCAGCAGCTACTTCCTTTTCTGTTTTAGATGAGTTATCATCTTTCTCAGCTTGGCTTTCTACCTCAGGTGAGGGTTCCCTTCTGGACAGGGGGGTAAAAGTGTCCTTAACTCCATGCTCTTCGTTCAGTATGCTAGTAACTAGGTTTCTTATGATGCGATCAGTAGAGTGCATGTCCTCAGGAGATTTTTCAGGAGTGTTACCTTGCTTAGCTTTGGCCATGGAAGGTGCGCTTGGAACGTTACCTGGTATCATATGCAGAGGAGTTACTTCCATCAAATCTTCATCTAAAAATTCCATGGAGGAAGTTCTAGTATGAAAGGATTTTGAGCTAGATGTTGACGGATGTTGAGACATGTTGTTAAACTTCTGTGAAAACTTTCTTTGCCCTAACAGAGGTTCTTTGATTGTGTTCAGGCAGAGCGTGCTATTTCCAATACTAAGAGATGGTTCATTAGTAATGTGGCTTTTTCTTTTCATTGGCCAGACAATATTATTCTTGCCTTTTCCACTCCACATTAATTGCCATACTTTCTCAAAAAAACACGCCCCTAATTTTCCCTTTTCCTCATGCAAGTCCTTTGCAGTCAGGTTGTCATAATACAATGTCATAGCATCGAGTGTGACATTGTAGATAATTCTCAGCAATTTCATCCACCCTGGTTGAGCATTGTTGTTTTCAACTGACAAAGTTCCTTGTGTCTCAGTTCCAGCAAAGCTCTTACTGACTTCAGTCTTCATACCACTAGTCATGTGTTCAGGTGTTTGTGCCATCAAGACCTTTTCTTTCTTGGGGTTAGCTATTAGCACCCTTACCTGACACTTTTCTTTTCAATTGATGATTCTTCTTGCAACAGTACTCATGTTAGAGGGATTATCCATTTGAGAGCTCCACATGTAGCAGTTGTTATTGGTCCTGATTCCTTTCATAATTACTTCACTATCTTTGTTCATAATCAGACATTCAGTTTTAGTGAAGATGATACTTAGACCTTGATCCCCTAGCTGACTGATGCTTATTAGATTTGAAATCAAGCCCTTGACCAGAAGAATATTGTCAAGTTTAGGAGCTCCAAGACATTCAAGCTTGCCTATCCCCTTTATTTCACCTTTAGCTCCATCACCAAAGGTAACATAGCTTAAGTCATGAGGGTGAAGATCAGTTATCAAGTCTGAGTTCCCAGTCATGTGTCTAGAGCATCCACTATCAAAATACCATTCTTCTTTGAGAGCCATTAGACTTGTGACATTAGTCTTAGGAACCCATTGCTTCTTGTTGATAGGCATGTAATATTTCGGTCTGGGTTGATAGTGAATCTATTGATGCCCATGGGTAGGATAACCATACAACTTATAACAAGAAGACTTAGAGTGTCCAGCTTTCCCACAGTAATGGCATATCCATTTTTGGTGTCTGCCATATTGCTGTCTTCTCTTCTGCTGTTGCTGATGAAGGTGGGTAGGGTAACCATACAGCTTATAGCAGAAGGCCCTTGAGTGTCCAAATTTCCCACAGTAATGACATTTCCATCTTTGGTGTTTGTATTTTTGCTGTTCTTTCTTCTGATGGTGTGACATATGATGTGACATCTTGGAACTCCTCTTACTCTTGCTGCATTTATGTTTAGCTTGAGGTTTGCAGCCAGTGTAGCTACTTTCAGCCTTGGTTTTATGGTACCCTAATCCAGATTTGACTCCTGTGACTTGTCCAGTCTGAAGAATCTTGTCTAAGGAGTTAGATCCATTGTTCAGCATCCTTACATACTTGGTTGTTTCTTCTAGTTTTGAGTTTAAGAGCACAACTTCAATCTTTAGCTTGAGGATAGTTTCCACATGTTCTGCTTTTTCTTTCTCCAGTTGGACTATCTTCTGGCTCTCAACTTGTTGATCTTCTTCTAGCTTAACCTTTAGAGCCACAACTTCTGTTTTCAATTTGGAGATGGTTTCCAAGAATTCTACCTTCTCATTCTCAAGTTGAGATATGTCCTTTTCTTGATTTAAAGACTGTATGTTCAGTTCAACACTTTTCTGACACAGTTCTCTGTAGGTAGAGGCCAATTCCTCAAAGGTTACTTCACCATCACTTGACTCTTCATCAGATTCACATCTTCTTGTCAAAGCAGTCACAAGATTTGCAGCCTCTTCAGTGTCACTCTCATCAGACCATGTGGCAGCAAGGCTCATCTTCTGTTTCTTAAGGTAGGTCCCACATTCAGACCTGATGTGTCCATACCCATCACATTCATAGCACTGAACCTCTTTTCCTTCTTTGGGCTTCTCATCTGCTCTTGCTTTTCTTCCAACATTGTTGGATTTACTGATGTCAGACGAGATGTTCTTGGCATTTTCCTTGGATCTGACATCCATTTTCTTTAACAGTCTGTTAAACTGTCTCCCCAGCATTGCAACTTCATTGGCCCATGCTTTATCCACATCTTGACTGTTTTCCTCTTCTGTGTTGGAAACAAAGGCAATGCTCTTGGTTTTCTTTTCAGTTCCCTCAATCAATCGCATCTCAAAGGTTTGGAGGGAGCCAATTAACTCATCTACCCTCATGTTGGAGATGTCTTGAGACTCTTCTATGGCAGTTACCTTCATAGCAAATCTCTTGGGGAGTGACATGAGAATTTTTCTTACCAGTTTTTTATCAGTCATCTTTTCTCCCAGGGCTCCTGAGGCATTAGCAATTTCAAGGATACTCATGTGAAATTCATGAATATTCTCTTCTTCTTTCATCCTTAAGTTTTCAAACTTGGAGGTGAGTAGCTGTAGTCTAGACATCTTCACCCTGGATGTGCCTTCATGAGTGGTCTTGAGAATGTCCCAAGCATCTTTAGCTATTTCACAATTGTTTACCAATCTGAAGATGTTCTTGTCCACTCCATTGAAAATGGCATTCAAAGCTTTAGAATTCCCAAGGGCTAGGTCATCCACCTCCTTGGACCATTGTTCCTCAGGCTTTTTCTCAGTGGTGGCTTCTCCTTCTTTAGTAACAACAGGATGCACCCATCCTGTCAAGACAGCTTTCCACGCCTTGTTATCAAGGGATTTTAAAAAAGCAACTATTCTTGGTTTCCAATAGTCATATTTAGAACCATCCAAAATTGGTAGCCTATGAACAGATCCTCCATCCCTCTCCATTGTACCAGAAAGTATTCTCCCTAGATCTCACTCAGAGCCAGAGCAGGATGCCTGCTCTGATACCAATTGAAATTCTGGTATCAGATATAAGATGTCGAAGGTAATGTCACGACACTGATATCTGGTTATAAACAATGGATAAACAGAAACAGAATGGTAAAGCAAATAACACAAGCAATTGTTAACCCAGTTCGGGGTAACTCACCTACGTCTGGGGGCTACCAAGCCAGGAAGGAAATCCACTAAAATAGAATTAGTTCAAAGACTATCCGTACACTTCACCAAGTTACAGTCTTTCTCACCTAATCTCTACCCGTGCAATTTCTACCTAAGCACTCTTAGATATGAGAACCCACTCACTTCCCTTACAATCACACACCCGTGATTTTAAACAACAATCCCTTGTGAAAAGAAAATACTTTTCAATTACAATAATCTTGATTTTACTTCACAATTTCAATCAAGAAGACACACTCTTGATCTTGCTTCAAAGCTTTGATCAAGAAGACAAATCAGTCCAATTCAATCATCAATGGATGACTTGAATGACCTAAAGACACAAACCCTAGCTCTCTCTCTAAATTTCGCTCAGTCTTGGTTGTGTATTCAATCAAGTATTCTAAGTCCCTTTTTATAGAAACATTGGACAACTTGAAAACCCTAAATATATTTTCCAATTAAATCTTGGCCTATTTTTAGGACGTAGTGCGGAGGTCGTTCAAATGTAAGATTTGATATGATTGTTACGCAATACTACACTCATAAGAGTCTTTCTTGAGAATATTTTTGGAATACGAGTAGTCCTTTCTCCGATAATATTCGAAAGATGGGATGATGACTATGGGAACCTCTGGTAGAACATGTCTGGCAGGTTTAAACCCTAGTACACTCCCTTTGGGTGGTTCTTAACCGAGACTCCATGCTCGTGACTCGCAACAAACCCGTGATTCATGGTTGATCCGTTCACACATCCTTAATATCAATGGAACTTGGGTGTTGATAATGTGTAAACCATAATCCACCAAAATGGATGATTGATATTAAGGATGATTGAGTCGTTCATATATCGTTAATATCAATGCAACTTGGGTGTCGATAAGGTGAAAACCATAATCCACCAAAATGGATGATTGATATTAAGGATAATATGAGCCATCCCGTGACCTTTGTTTGGTGTGCTTTGCTTGATCCTTGAGTGTGATTGTTGCATCAATGCATTCATCTGCATCCATATCATCAGATAAAAAGAAAATTTTCAAGGAACTTAAGGGGTTTATTTGCAAAATTTTCAGACAATGGAAAGACAAAAAGGCATACAAAGAAGTACAGCTTCAGACAACCCGATCTGAAAGAGTTAAGGAATCTGACATCCTATGTACTAGATCCCTTGGGTTTCAAAGCTCGTTTTGGGAAACTTCTTCCTCTGCTGACTACTCAGGTTGATGAAGGGTTGATGGGTACTTTGGTGCAGTTTTATGATCCTCTGTACCGTTGCTTCTCTTTTCCGGACTTTCAGCTGTTGCCTACCCTTGAGGAGTATGCTTATCTGGTGGGTATACCGATTCTGGATCAGGTGTCGTTCAGTGGCTTGGAGAGTATTCCTACTTCTCAAGAGATAGCTGACCTGTTGCACATAGATGAATCTCTGATTCGAGCTCATATGACTACCAAAGGTGGAATTCAAGGTCTCTCTTCTGAGTTCCTCATCGCTCAAGCTACTGTTTATGGGAAGGCCGTGAGTGAGGATGCCTTTGAAGCCATATTTGTACTTCTCATCTATGGATTGGTATTGTTCCCCAACATCGACAAATTTGTGGATGTGAACGCTATTAGGATCTTCTCTGCTCTTAATCCCGTTCCGACTCTGTTGGGTGATACCTATGTCTCTTTGGATATGAGGAATGCAAAGGGTGGTGGCGCTATTGTGTGCTGTTTGCCTCTGTTGTATAAGTGGTTTATTTCTCACTTACCTCAGACGCTCGCCTTCAAGGAGAACAAGGGATGTCTACGGTGGTCCACGAGACTTATGTCTCTCACTAATGATGATATCTCTTGGTATAACCGTATATATGATGGTGTGCAGATTATTGACTCTTGTGGTGAATTCTCCAATGTGCCTTTTCTCGGTACATGTGGTGGGATTAGCTACAACCCTGTGTTAGCACGTCGTCAACTTGGGTTCCCCCTAAAGGATAAACCTAATAATATTTTGTTAGAAGGTGTGTTCTTTCAGGAGGGTAAAGATCCCCAACGCTTGAAGGTCAAAATGGTTCGCGCTTGGCGCAAGATCCATAAGAAAGGTAGGAATGAGTTGGGCCCCAAGAATTGCATTGCTTTGGAGCCGTATACTGCTTAGGTAAGGAAGAGAGCATCTGAGTATCTCATGCCTTATGATTATCCGAGACCTACACCTTTGGTTGTGGCTGGGCCTTCAACCTTCCCTAATCAAGGAGTAGAGGAGTTGAGAGACGAAGACCTTTCACGTGCCTGGATCCGTGAAAGAGAGGAGTTGCTTCAACAGATTAAGGAGAAAGACGCTTTGATCGAGTTCCTTGAGCATCAGGTCATTGATGATCCTGATGATGCATGGACTTCTCTACTTCCTCAGTCTTCCAAGTTCTGGAAAAGGAGGTATGACAGGCTCGCCAAAGAGAAGGCGGATATGGAAGCAGCCTATGAGAGAGAGGTTAAGAGGCTTCGTGCAGCTTATCTTCCTGTGTCCCAAGCTCCTAGGGATCCATAGGATGTTTATTTTCCTTTTCTCTTGTAATAGTTGACGATGCTGTACTTCTTTTTTCAGATATATATGATGAGATTTCCATATGCAATAAAATGCTTAATATTTCAAAATTTGCAAATAACACCCTAAAGTTCCTTTGAAATAAAAACAAATCATGTGCACAAGCATTGCATGCATCATTTGCATAAGCAGGTGTTGTTCTTAGCTTCTGGTCTTGTGGTCTAACTCTCTGTGCTCTTCATTTATTTTGAAGACAAGCTGACTCACCGGTACTACACCAGAGCCAACTCTTCCAGATTGATGGATCATCTAGAGCAAGAGAACCGTGAGCTCAAAGACGAAGTCGCCAGACTGAGTGCTTTGATGGAGTCATTCTTGGCTGCCCAGAGCCAGTCGTCTCCAACACCTTCAACTCCTCCCCAGAGGAAAGTCATCTCTAAGATTGTCTCCTCTACTGTGCCTGCTGCCAGTGCCCACTTCGTGCCAACAGCCATGCCAATCGGGTTCCCGTGGTGGATGCCTCCCAGCTTTATGCCTGATATTCCCGCTCCAACCTTTGCTTCGATGCCGGCATCTAGCCCGGTCCTTGCTGTTCCTCCTCCTGTCGTGCATACCGTTCCTAGGGTAGACAACACCATCTATCATTCTGAGCCGTCTGAGGGCCCAAATGTTCATGAAAAGATGGACGCGATGAATGACCAATTTCTTGAGTTGCACAAGGAATTGAAGAATATTCGAGGAAAGGACCTCTTCGGCAAATCTGCTGCCGAGCTGTGTTTGGTTCCCGGTGTTAAAATTCCTGTGAAATTCAAGGTCCCAGACTTTGAGAAATACAAGGGGAACACCTGCCCTCTCAGCCACCTGGTCATGTATGCCAGGAAAATGTCAACTCAAACAGATAATGATCAGCTACTCATTCATTACTTCCAGGACAGTCTGTCGGGTGCTGCACTGCATTGGTGTATGAGTCTGGACAGTGCGAACATCCGTTCCTTCAATGATCTTGGTGAAGCCTTCATCAAGCAGTACAAGTATAACGTGGATATGGCTCCCGATCAGGATCAGTTGTGGGCCATGTCCCATAAGGACAAGGAAACGTTCAAAGAGTACGCCCAGAGGTGGCGAGAGTTGGCAGCTCAGATTGTGCCTCCGCTGGAAGAGAAAGAAATGACCAAGATCTTCCTGAAGACCTTGAGCTCATTCTATTACGAGCGGATGATTGCTAGCGCTCCTTCTGACTTCACTGAGATGGTGAACATGGGGATGCGTCTAGAGGACGGAGTCCGTGAAGGACAACTAACCAAAGATGAAGGCTCTTCTACCAAACGATATGGGGCGTTTGCGAAGAAGAAAGATGGAGAGGCACATGCTGTCCAATCCCATGTGAAACCCAGAAGACCCTCTGTGAGGAGGAAGCCCGTGCGTTCAGCCAGCAACCAGCATCAGGTGGCTCACATAGCACCTGTCTTCAGAGACAACCAACAGTATCATCAGCACAGCAATAATCAACAACCATCTCAGCATTATCAACAGCAGCAGCATCGCCTTCAGCAGCAGGCCTACCAGCCTCGCAATAGTAATTAAGCAAGTACGAGTTATGAAAGGAAGTAATCACTTTCGATCCGATTCCGGTGTCATATGCAGAACTGTATCCCTCTTTGATAGAGAGGAAACTGATTACTCCGAGAAACCCGCCAGCTATACCGGTCAACCCTTAGTGGTGGTACAAGCCTGATTTGCATTGTGTCTATCATTCAGGTGCTCCCGGTCATGATGTGGAGAACTGCTTTTAGCTGAAGACTAAGGTTCAAGACCTTATGAGATGCAGTATTTTGAGCTTTGAAGACTCAGGTCCTAATGTTAAGAAGAACCCATTGCCCGAGCATGGGAAATCAGTTAACATGGTCCAGGGTTGCCCTGGCAAATACAAAGTCAAATATGTTAGTCATATTCGACAGTCTCTTGTTGAATTGCACCGCTTGCTGTGTGAGTACAGTCATCTGGAGCATGATCATGACAAATGCCGAATCTGCTCTGTTAATCGTTTGGGTTGTCACCCAATGCGCAAGGATCTTCAGGAATTGATGGATGAAGGTGTCATTGAGATCCTTCAGAACAGGAATGTTGATGAAGATGAACCTGAGGTTAATGTGATTTCTCTGGTGTTTCGGATCCTTGAGCCTGTTATCATTAAATATGATGGTAGCAAGCAGAAGGTTTCTCCTTCACTGATTATCAAGCCTGCAGGTCCTGTGCCTTATTCTTCTGAAAAGGCAATCCCATTCCGATACAATGCTGTTGCTGTGGAAGATGGAAAAGAAGTGCC
This sequence comes from Lathyrus oleraceus, assembly GCF_024323335.1. NCBI lineage: Eukaryota > Viridiplantae > Streptophyta > Magnoliopsida > Fabales > Fabaceae > Lathyrus > Lathyrus oleraceus. Next base: position 60,398,796 of record NC_066583.1, read on the forward strand.
TTTGCCTTCTCCCTCTGTTGTGAATATTGCTGATGTGAGCGGGTTGACCCGTAGCGGTCGTGTGTTTTTTGCACCCCCGAAGCCTCGGGCTGTTGCTGACTCTGTTGAGCGTCCGGTTGGGAATGCAGTGAATTCTCCGAACCCGACACTTGTTGTTAAACCCTCCTCTGTACAAAAGACTCCTGCTTCTGTTGGCCTTGTGACAATTTGAAAGAAGATTGTGATGAGATGCTGAAGCTCATCAAGAAGAGTGAGTACAGTGTTGTAGACCAGCTTCTACAAACACCATCCAAGATTTCTGTGCTATCTTTACTTCTGAATTCAGAACCGCATAGAGAGGCTTTGCATAAAGTCTTGGATGTGGATTATGTTGATCACGATGTCACTATAGAACAGTTTGACAGCATTGTTGCAAACATTACTGCTTGTAACACTCTGAGTTTCTGTGACTCTGATCTCCCTGAGGAGGGAAGAGACCACAACCTCGCATTACACATTTCCCTGAATTGCAAAGACGACGCCATGTCCAATGTGTTGGTGGACACTGGGTCATCCCTGAATGTATTGCCGAAATCCACTCTCTCTAGATTGTCATATCAAGGGCCTCCTATGAGGCAGAGTGGAGTTGTTGTAAGCTTTTGATGGGTCGCGTAAGACTGTGATTGGGGAAGTTGATCTCCCAATCAAGATTGGACCAAGTGATTTCCAGATTACCTTTCAAGTTATGGATATCCACCCATCTTATAGTTGTCTCCTTGGTAGACCATGGATTCACGAGGCTGTCGCTGTGACATCCACCCTACACCAGAAGCTGAAATTCGTGAAGAATAAGAAACTGCTAGTGGTAGGGGGAGAAAACGCTCTCCTGGTTAGCCACTTGTCTTCCTTCTCATACATAGATGCTGAGGATGAAGTTGGAACTCCTTTCCAAGCTTTATCTATAGGCGAGCCTGTTGAGAAGAGAACTCCTTCATTTGCTTCCTATCGAGATGCAAAACTGGCCATTGAATGTGGTGCAGTTGCTGGTCTAGGAAAAATGATCGAGCTTGAAGACAATAAGTCTCGGGCCGGCATTGGCTTTTCTTCCTGGGTCTTCAATGAGAAAGGGTTGTTCAAGAGTGGAGGTTTCATCCACACCGCTCAGAGCGAGGAAACTGCTGCTGTTCTGGAAGAGGATGCAGAGGATTCTGACAATTTTGTCATCCCTGGTGGGATCTGCAACAATTGGGTCGCTGTGGATGTTCCTACAGTTATCCATAAGTCAGAGTAATGATCACTTTGTTTAAAAACCCTTCTCCCATGCCAAAAGGAGAAGTAATGACATTGTTGGCAACATTTATACAATGATATTTTTTTCATTCAATAAATTCATGTTAAATGTTTGTTTTTCCAATTATTTTCACTTTTTGCTTTTTGCATGAAATTGGTGATCACAAAAAACCCTAAAAACAAGAATAAAATCAATCTTTTCATATGCATAATGATTGCCTTGTTTGATTTCTAAAAAGCTTTTCATATCCAAAATCATTATGCAGGTTGTTAATCAAACCCATTGAACATAATGATCCAACGCCATATCCCAATTTTGAATTCCCTGTATTCGAAGTAGAGGAAGATGATGTTGACGAGATTCCTGACGAGATTACCCGTCTTCTTGAGCATAAAAAGAAGATCATTCAGCTGCATTTTGAGAACCCGTAAACAGTCAAATTGGGGTTTTACAAATGTAAAAAAAAAGGGGGGGTGAAAAACAAAATCAAAATCAAAAATCAAAATCAAAATCAAAATCAAAAAAAAAAAAAAATCAAAAAATATAGAGAAAAATAAAAGAAAAAATGGGCCCCTCAAATCCCAAGTTGACTAATGCTGAATGGGTTCAGAGTCGTTACGACCAGGTGAATTTGATCAAAGAGAAGCGATTGACTGCCATGTGTCATGGTCAGTTATATCAGCAAAGAAGGAAGAAAGCATTCGATAAGAAGGTCAAGCCTCGTGTGTTCCGAGAAGGTGACCTTGGGCTCAAGAAAGTCTTGTCTTTCGCGCCCGATTCTAGGGGCAAGTGGACTCCAAACTACGAGGGTCCATATGTTGTTAAGAGAGCCTTTTTAGGTGGTGCTTTGATGCTTACAACTATGGATGGGGAGTGTAGTGGTGTATTCGTTACCTTTAGATTTATTGACTAAATCAAAAGCAAAGCATACAGAGATAGAGTCGCCACCGCACTTCTATTTATCCAAAGGAATGGCTAGAAAGCGAACAAAAGCCTAAGAAGTTTTACGCAAAGAAAACTAATAAAAGGTCAGAGATCTGGGTAAGGGGGTAATTATGTTGTGGGAAGGTGTTAGGCACCCACAACATCCTAGGTACTCCTAGGGAACCTCTTTTCACAACTTGTTGTAAAAAAGTATTTGTTTATGAAATATTTTGTGCAAACATTGATTGTAGAGATAAGAGAAGAATGTACAAGTTTATTATTTTTGTGTTTGGATGGATGAATCCATTGCCTACGTACCTTTCATGAAAGATAAGGATCAAAACGCCGTAGTTCGGCTAAAAGATTTCCAAAAGGTGAGTGGATTGATTTTAAACAAAATCCCTAAGGTCTTTATCAACGGGAGAAAACTCAACCTGAACCAACAATCCACCATGTGAGAACAGCTTCAACACGCTAGTGAGGGGTTAACCCTATAATAAGCATGGAAGTCTTACAATTCAATCACTAAGGATGTGGTGAGATTTACATCAACCACTATGATAATTCAGATCTATGGCTAATGCATGAAAACTTGATTAAGAAATGGACAAGGGCCACAAAAGCAATTGAGTGAGTTGAATTAACCAGTTAGAAGTATTCACAAAGATGAGGTCAAAGTATGACATTAAGTTCAATTCAGAAGAAGTATTGTGAAAATGAAGTTTGAAAATCAGAGGTTTAAGGCCTAGGTTTCTAGTTTTGAAAACAAGTGAAAATGTTTGCTCAAAAGTTTTCTGGATTGGGTTAAGGATGAAAACAAGGTTCAAGGTTAAGCATAAAAGGGTTGAGGGACAAAGCCACAAATAGGAATCGCTTTCTCAAGATCATAGAAATGATTCAAGGAAGTTCCTTTGGAATGAGCACAGGGCAATAAGCAAATAAGCAAGCTCAAAGGAGAAACAAAACTGGAAATGGATTGCCAATAAATGGTCTTACACCCAACTCCGAAAACAAATGGGAAACGGAGTGCCAACCAATGGTCTTACGTCCAACTCCACAAAGCAACATGGGAAACAGATAGCCAATCAATGGTCTTACATCTAACTCCACAAAAGAAACAAACACAGGAAACAGATAGCCAATCAATGGTCTTACACCTGACTCCTCAAAACAAAACAATATAGGAAATGGAGTGCCAATCAATGGTCTTATATCCAGCTCCCCAAAAGGAACAGGAAACAGATAGCCAATCAATGGTCTTACATCTGACTCCTCAAACAGAACAAATAACAAATGCAAAGCAAAAATATGAATGATGCACAAATAAGCAAACAACCAATCAATTATCACACGCTATACACAACCAAGAGGCTCATATAAGGCTGGGCTTTAGTCAAGGGGTCATATCAACCTTGACAAACAAGCCAGATATGTAAGGGTGTTTAGGCTCTTAACCTCTGACATTGACCGTCAGAGTGAGCAGATGAAATGGGAAATGAGGATTAGACCTCATAGCTCTTAACCCTGGCCAGGGTGAGCTTGAATCAAAGAAGGTGTGGGAGTCCAGAATGAGGAACTCTATTCCACAATGACTGACTCTATATACAAGATTTTGGGTATTTTTTCAAAATGCGTCAGCACTTAGTGCGAGCAAAGTGAAAGACTCAACTGAATAGCAGGGGATGGATTGCACATCCCTTCTATCTGCCAATTGCCTCTTCACTTAGGAGGACTTGAATTACATGTCACAAAAGTAAACAATCACAGACATTGCCTCTTAAGGAGGACTTCAGCCAAATGTCTGCCAAACATAAACGACGGGGCTTCCAGACTACATGGAGTTAGAGAAATTACCTAAGTGGTAAACCAACCACAAGCAAAGCAAAGCAACTCAAGTAATGAGTTAAAGCTACTAAAGTACCTGTAAGAAAAACAAACAAGTCAATATTCACATTCAGACAAACCAAACAGACAGTCAACAGTGAGACAACCAATATACACAATGCAAGTCAACAAACTCAAGTGAGTTAGCCACCAAAATACCTACAACACAATCAACATTAGTTAAACAAAGCAAATTGTATCTCAAGCAAGGAGATCACATCATCCATTAGGACTAATTGCTTGAACCTGAAAGGCAAAGCTCAAATTGTGAGTACAAACCCCTAGGGCAACGCCTAGGGTCAAAGGCAAAGCAAAAAGTCAAAACAACAACCAATTTTCAACATGAAGCTCATTTAAACACGTGAGAACATGTCCTAAAAAGGACCAAGTCAAAAGCATCAAGCAAAGTCATCTAATGAGCAAGTTATGGCAAAGACAATTTCAAAGCACACAATTGGTCATCAAGAATGAAAATTCCATGTTAAAACATAAATGAATCAAACAATCATGAAAATTTTTATGTGCATACAACATGTCAAACACGGTCATCATGAAAAAAATTAGAATCAACAGAGTTCAATTGACCTAGAAATGAAAATGCACAAGTATGACATCAAATTGTGTGACACACATTGTCACACCATACAATCATGTGTCAAAAACAGAAATGGAAAATGAGAAAAATGCACAACCAAGCCTCAAAAATCATGCAACATGTTGTGAATCAGCATACCAAATTTCAAATTAATTGGCCAATGTATGAGCATTTCACAATAGAATGAATGAAGCATGTCACATTTTGCATACATGTTCAATCAACAGTCCACAATCAAAAATCCAAAAATGATAAAAATCAGACAATCACATCATAAAATAATAGGCACTCCAAGGAATATGTGAGAAAAAATTTGGAATTATTTGAATCATTTTCAATTTTTAGTGATTTTTTGAAGTTGGAAGAAAATAATGAAATAAAATGGATCATGTACATGAAAATATGGAGGGAAATGGAAAAGGTTGATTAATTTGAAAAAATGCTACCAGCCAGAATCGAAGCATGTATACACGCTACCAATCAAAACGACTGCATTTAGTTAATGAATAAATTCACAATTGGAAATTCAGAATGTCATCACGCGGATTCGAACACACAACATGAATGATACAGGCGCTTCTACAGTGCATTTTCACACGCTGAACCAGAGGAAGCCCTAACTGTTCACGCACGGCCAACAGTGGTGGTTTCCACTGTCTTCTTCATGAAGACGGTGGCGCTACAGTGATGCGCTTCAAATTTTTTTCCAGATTCACACAAAATTTATATCAAATTAAAGCTTGCAACACGTAGAACATGAATCCAGCATCAACTAAGCCTAAATCAACACGAATAATGAGAATCGAACCAAAACATTTTCATATCCAAAACTTTAACTCAGCATAACTCAGTCATTTCTCAACAAAATTTCATGAAATTTATATCAGTATGATCAGCATTAGAAGCTCTACAACATTATGCACATAAAAAGGATAATTAAGATACTCGAAAACTTAACCTCTTGAAGAGCAGTCACTGAAATCTATAGATTCAAGGCCTGGCAAGTATCCAGATCTACTCCTGAGATGATATTATGAAGCTTTATGAGTGAATTGAAGCTTGGAGATGCTTGGATCTAGCTCAAAATTCAGTTTCCATCTTCATGTTTTTGAGCTTGCACAACTTGATTCTAGATCGAATTCTTCAAATCAAGGCTTGATCTACACTCAATGATGATCAGAGAACAAGAATATCCAATAAAATCAATGGCTTATGTGAAGAAAATTGAAGTTTCAATTGAGAGCAAAAATGGAGGGAAAAGAAATTTTGGATCTAGAATGAGCAAAAACTGTGAAATTCTGTTATGCTTTGGTTTATATATGGTCTCTTAATCACATTGCTAATCCACATTTACATTGGTTAATTGAGATTAAGCAAAATAAGGTGTGTGACCAAAAAATGAAATTGTGAGGTGCCATGCAAATTTACACGTGAACAGTAGCATGTGCATGATCAAATTCACTTAAAATCCTCCAATGAACACATTGGCAATGGTATTTAGCTCATGTGATTAACAAAATTCAAATTTTCCATTTTCCCTCCAAAATGAACATGCATGGGCAAATGGTCATGTGATGAAATTTCATGCAATGCAATGATGGATTTTGGAATTATTGGCAATGGTATTCAACCACTAGGGGAATTTGCTCCAAAATGAACCTATAGCTTATATAAGCTCAATATAATGATCACATGATCCATATCTCAATGGAAACCTCATCTCTTGCACAAAGGATTCACTTGACTGTGCCTTGACCTGTTGACTGCTTAAGCCGCAAGACAAATGTTAGATGACATATTTTTGATGCTTTTGGTTAGTGATTAAACAAGAAATGCAAATGATATACAAATGCAAGCAATGCCTGGTGATCCAAAACCACTCTCAGGAGATATCCCACCCACAGGGAAGGAAGCTAGGTGCTCAAAGATCCTTGAGGCTATGCAATGCTATGATATGATGCCATGAGGGATCTTAGGGAAAAAATTGGGGTCTTACAGATGCCCCTATTTAAGATCATTCTAGCCGGAGAAATGAAGGTTAAAATCTTCACCTCGATACGGTAGAATGGGCTTAAATAATAACAAAGAGAGAAATTTTGGTCCCTAAGAGACCTCATGATGCAAATGTATGAATGCAAAACAAACAACTCTGTGGGAATATGAGGGTCCACAAAGAAGAAAAGGACAAAACAGGAGAAAAACAATCCATAGGAGTAGTACACTCACTAGGAACACAGAGACTCTAACAGGGACTCTCATGGGGATAAGAAAAGAAAAGAATGCATGAGCAGGACACGACTTGAAACTGGAGACTTTACTGGGGAGTAAAAGATAGACACTGGGGAAACGAGTTCCAAAGGAAAACACATCCGATGGAAAGACTCAAGTTGACTCAAAAATGTGTGCGCTGGGGAAAACGCCAACACAGCAGAACTATCCACAAAGGATACTTCGGATAAAAATCCGGACTCGGGCTGGGGAAAAGATTCACACAGAACCTCCCTGCTGGGGAAAATTGCATATATTGGGGAAAACACCAATATAGAAAAAGGGTGAATCACAACAGAAACTCCGCTGGGGAAATGTCTAACAAAGACTCTCCAGAGGAAGCAAAAGGATGAGGTGTTACCGGTTACTGGGTAACAAGCTCAGGAAGAATGCATATCTAAGACCGGTATAAGGGTGAGAGATATCAATCAACAAAAAACATCTGAGGAAGACCTGAAAAAGGTATATCAACTCAGGAAAATCTGACTCCACAGGGGACCAAGGTCATAATAGAGAACAGAAAGGAAGGGACACCAGGGATACCGGTTACTGGGTATATAATAGGTGACTAACCAAAGCGTGAATTGGGGTTTACTTCTAAAACACTCATCATCCAAAAGGAGGGCTTGAAAAAGCAAATCGACTTACAGGCTGGACATTCGACTCCGCAAAGGGAAAATGAATCTTACTCAAATGGGGAAGGACAGAAGGCTTCAACCAAAGAGCGCATGAGATATATTATCCATTACCGTCAGAACGTGGATAGTATACTCGCATGGAAGGAACACCAGGGATACCGGTTACTGGGTATATAATAGGTGACCGACCGAAACGTGAATTGGTTTTTACTTCCAAAACACTCATCATCCTGGAGAGAGCAAAACGCAAACTTGTTAAAGGATGGACATTCGATTCCACAAGGAATACGAATCTTACTCCGCTGGAGAAATAATCAAAAGATTTTGACCAAGGAGTGCATGAGATATATTATCTATTACCGTCAGAACGTAGATAATATACTCGCATGGAAGGAACACCAGGGATACCGGTTACTGGGTATATAATAGGTGACCGACCGAAAAGAGAAACAATCGTTACCAACAACAACAGGGTAGACGAAAGATAACTCGCTGGGGATAAATTGCAAGCATACGACAATTATCCAGGAGACATATCACCGGTTACTGGGAGATACGCTCAAAAAAAAGGGGTAGAAATGAATATTAGATTCCGCAAAGGGAACACGAATCTTACTCAACTAGGGAAACACAACAGGCTTCGACGGAAGAGTGCATGAGATATTATATCTATTACCGTCAGAACGTAGATAATATACTCGCATGGAAGATTATCCATAACCGGTTACTGGGTTAATAAAGGATAAATCATCCGAACAGAAAGGCATCGGGATATCAAAACTAGGTATATAATGATAACCGATCAAAAGGGAGCAACAATCATTACCGGCAAACGGTAGATGAAAGAGGACTCACCGGGGATGCATTGATAAAAAATCAATGATCCGGGGAACATATCACTTGAAAACGGAGAAAGGACCCTACTGAGGATAAAATTGCTAGCATACGGAAATTATCCACAAGGAGTGGAAAAGACTCACTGCGGATACAATTGCTTACTCAGAGCAATTACCCAGAAGAGGGTGAGGAAAGATCAACATCGAGTATTGGATATTGATAACCACCAAGAGTAACCGTCATCAACCAGGATGAGCCACAAAAGGTTAACTCTGCACAGGGGAGAGATTAGGATTTACAACCACCGAATACTGGGTAGAAACGGTCGACTCTGATGAGGATAAAAATATAGGGTTTACAACTACCGAATACTGGGTAGAAACCAAAACCTTTGCGTGGGGAGCGAAAGGATCACTACTCCGCACGGGGGAACAAATAGGGTTTATAACTACCAGTTACTTGGTAGAAAACCACAAACTCTGCTGAAGAGCAAGAAAAATAGGATTTACAACTACCGAATACTGGGTAGAAAACCACCAAATCCGCCATCAACCAGGATGAACCACAAAGGTTACCTCTGCTAGGGGATGAAAGTAGGATTCATGACTACCGAATACTGGGTAGAAAACCACAAAGATCAGACTTACAACTACCGGTTACTGGGTAGAAGCCAAAGACTCCCCTGAGGATAAAGTGAATGATTGCCGGTTACTGAGCAACTATTCATTTATTCCACAGGGAAGCACAAGAGACAGTCACAAAAGGCCGATTTAGGATCAAACTAAAAAGGCAAACTGAATCAAGACTCATCCTAATGAGGATATAACTCAATAGGGAAAACCCATCCCATTATATATGTGTTGGGAGGAAACGGAAACAACCGTCATCCACGAGGAAATATCTCAGTGAGGAAATGGCAGGAAAGGATAGACACTTTCTGCTTATGGAGCTGACTCTATTTTGAGAGATTAGACACCCGACATCTGCTTGGGGAGATCTACTGGGGAGATCTACATCACCAACTAGCAGGAGATAACAATCAAAAGATATATGGCAAAGAATACAACATGAATATATGAATGTTGAAAGTAATGCATGAATGTGCTTGATTTATGTTTGATGAATGCTGACAAAACAGACGTATCTAACACAAACAGGTCCAGGAATCAAACGCCCGGTACTACACCACAGGAGAGAAAGCCAGGATCACCGGAGAATAACCAATTCTGCCAGGATCAAAGACAACAAGGATCATCTGCAAGGGATGAATCATCAGGCTTAGCTGGGAAAGAGGAGCTCACTGCACCGGCGAAAACTGCCACAAAAGCAACTCCAAACAACTCCACTTGGGGAAAACCCACTGAGGGAGAAAAGATCACACAAATAGATCCTGCCACACAAGCAACTCTACTAGGGATCAGAGATATCAGGAAATCACCAAATCTCTGTAGGGGACGAATCATCACAGATACAATCCACCATGCCACCAATCTACTGGAGATTTATCCGAGAAAGAGAAGGAGAGCTGGGGATCAACCACCAAACACTGAACCTTCCACAAGGAATCACAACTGCTGAGGAGGAAAGAATCACTGCTCTACTGAAAGGAGGGGAGGTGAAAACCTTAACACGCACTCTGATGGGGGAGAGTCTTAATAAAGGCTCTGTTCAACAAAAACATGTTCGGGAGAAATCCCAACAAACACCCTGCTTGGGTAAAAATCTCAACAGAAGCTCTTCTTGGGGAGAAACCCCAACAACAATCTGGAGAAAGAGGATACAGCCATGCCAGGAATATGAACAAAAGTCTTACCCTGTTGGAAATCATGCCACCCTTTGGGAGAGCACTGAGAGTTTCTTAAGTATCCTTTCATCATTGTGAATGTTCACTTTGTTTAAAAACCATTTTGAAAAATTTGTTTGTTTAAAACAATGACATTTTATCAATTAAAACATGCAAAACATTTGTTGAATTGAAACAAATAAGAGTGCAAATAATTGGCTAAAACCTCAAATTGTTTAGATGGAATGGTAGTCTGTAAATGCCAAGACTCCATAGATCAGTACAAATTTGAAATCGGTGATATATATTGGAAGAGGGCTACATTGAACATAATGACCATTTCTCTACCAATTTGAATCCGATGTATTTGAAGCTTCAGTTGACGATGACTGAGCGAGAATCTCTGACGAAAAGACGGTTGTGAAACAGAAAGTCTTGTCAGGATGCAGTTACTTACCAAATCCCTAATTTTTCCATAGATTGCCCCAGGGCGAGGTACTCAATCTAGCGGGATGCAAATATACTTTTTTTATGTCTCAAACTTAGCGAGCTATTCTGTTTTTCTTTTTTTTAGGCGAAGTATTTCTTGACTGCATCTGAATTTACAGGACGAGTGAAATCCTCCCCGTCCATTCTTGTAAGCATCAAAGCTCCACCTGAAAAGGCTCTCTTGACAACATATGGACCCTCGTAGTTTGGAGTCCCCTTGCCCCTGGAATCGGGCGCGAAAGACAAGACTTTCTTGAGCACAAGGTCACCTTCTCGGAACACACGAGGCTTGACCTTCTTATCGAATGCTTTCTTCATTCTCTGCTGATATAACTGACCATGACACATGGCAGTCAATCGCTTCTCTTCAATTAGATTCAACTGGTCGTAACGACTCTGGATCCATTCAGCATCGGTCAACTTGGCTTCCATCAAGACTCTCATTGATGGGATCTCCACCTCTACTGGGAGAACAACCTCCATGCCGTAAACAAGAGAGAAAGGGGTTGCCCCTGTTAAAGTGTGGACAGGTGTACGATATCCATGCAAAGCAAATGGCAGCATCTCATGCCAATCTTTGTACGTGACTTTCATCTTCTGGATAATCTTCTTGATATTTTTGTTAGAAGCTTCAACAGCCCCATTCATCTTGGGTCTGTAAGGAGTGGAATTATGGTGTGCAATCTTGAACTCAGCGCACAACTCTTCCATCATTTTGTTGTTCAAGTTAGATCCATTATCAGTAATGATCTTATCAGGCACACCATAACGGAATATCAGCTGATTCTTGACAAACTTCACGACCACCTGCCTGGTCACATTCGCATACGATGTCGCTTCAACCCACTTGGTGAAGTAGTCAATTGATACGAGAATAAACCTGTGTCCGTTGGACGCTTTCGGTTCAATCATGCCAATCATGTCGATTCCCCATATAGAGAAAGGCCATGGTGATGAAATCACATTCAGGAGTGTCAGAGGAATATGAATCGTGTCCGCGTAAATTTGACACTTGTGGCATTTCTTCACATATTTGCAGTAGTCAGACTCCAATGTCCGAGCTTGTTACTCACTAACCGGTAACACCTCATTCTTTTGCTTCCCCTGGAGAGTCTTTTAGATTTCCCCAGCGGAGTTGTTGTTGTGATTCGCCTTGTGCTATGTTGGCATACTCCCCAATACATGCATTTTCCCGGCAGAGTTTTCTTGTCAGCTCTTTCCTCAGCCCGAGTCCGGATTTTTATCCGAAGTATCCTTTGCGGATAGTTTTGCTGCGTTGGCGTATTCCTCAGCACATGCATCTTTGAGTCAGCTTGTGTCTTTCCATCAGTTTTGTCTCCCTTTGGAATTTTTCTCCCCAGTAAAGTCTCCAGTTTCAAGTCGTGTCCTGCTCACGCATTTTTCTTTTTCTTATTCCCAAAAGAGTCCCGTTAGAGTCTCTGTCCCATCAGTGAGTATGTTACTCCTATGGATTTTCATATTTCTCCTGATTTTTTTTTCTTCTCGGTGGACCCATATTCCCATAGAGATATTTTGTTTTGCATACATACATTTGCATCATGAGGTCTCTCAGGGACCAAAATTTGTCTCATTGTTGTTATTTAAGCCCATTCTACCTCGTCGAGACGAAGATCTTAACCTTCATTTCTCCGGCTAGAATGATCTTAAATAGGGGCATCTGTAAGACCCCAATTTTGTCCCTAAGATCCCTCATGGCATCATAACATAGCATTGCATAGCCTCAAGGATCTTTGAGAATCTTGGCTTCCTTTCCTTTGGGCTGGGATCTCCTGTGAGTGGTTGAGATCACCAGGCATGTTTCACATTATATATCATTGCTTTTCTTGTTTTAATCACTAACCAAAAGCACCAAAAATATGTCATCTAACATTTGTTTTGCAGTCTAAGCAACCACAGGTCAAGCAATTCAAGGAATTCCTTTGTGCATTGAATTGAGGTATTTTCTTGAGATGAGGAGACCAAATGATCATTATATTAAGCTTATATGAGCTAGAGGTTTCATTTTGAAGCAAATTCCCCAAGTGGCAAAGGCCCAAGTTCATCAAGGCATTGTCAAGGTCATCTGAGGACCATATAATCAATTGTGCAGTCAACTGAGGGCTTTGAGGTGTGGGAAATGATTTGAGACATCCCATTCATGTTCAAACAAGGCCTATTCATCATGTCAAATATCTATCTTGAAGATTTTGAAGTCATTGCAAAATTTTCCCAAAATGGAAAGTGACCTGTAATTTCAAGTTTCCAAAAATGGCAAGTTTTTGGTCCACATTCAACTTGACTTTCCAACATCAAAGATGCTTCAAATGGATTTTTGTTGAACATGAAATTTGACGATCTTTCTCTCCTCTTTTCAAAAAGTCCTATATCATGATCATATGATAATTGGTTGAGAAGTTATGAACAAATGATCACAAAGTATGCATGGAACTTCAAAATGCCATAACTTTTGATCCAAAACTCCAAATTGGTCCACTCTTTTTGCAAAATGCTCCTTGTGACCAAGAGATTCCAAATCAATCATTTCCTTGCATGAAAGAAACTCACATGACCATTTGTTCAAACATGTCCATTTTGGAGGGAAAATGGAGAATTCAAAATTGCTGAATCATACAAGCAAATCAACACTTCCATGTTGTTTATTGATTGCTTTTAAGTGGAATTGAGGCATAACATGGCACTGTTCACGTGCACATTAGCCATGCATAGTCACATTTGCATTTCTTGCATTCCACCTCATTTTTCCTTAATCACAATTAACCAAGGCCTAATCCTTATTTCAACATGATTAAGGGATGGTATATAAGTCAAATCTTAATCACAATTGAGGGGAATAACAGAATTTGGATCAAAATTTCATTTCCCTCTCAATTTTCTCTCTCTTTAATTTTCAAATTTCTTCATCCAATCTCCACTGGCGCATGTTTTCTGATTTTCACTTGAGCGCACTTTAACCTTCCATGCGTGGGTTCAATACTTGGCTATGCATATTCCAATTTCAATCTTATTTCATTTTCCATATTATTTTCATATTATTTCCTTTCATTTCATCCAATTTCAAAAAATCATAAAAAATAGTAAACATGTCCAAATTGATCCAAACTTTTTTTCACTTTCTTGTTTTAATCTCTAGATTTTATAGCATTTATCTCATGCTTTTTTTTGCTTCTGGATTTTTAATTGTGATTGTTTGTTTGAACATGATGCCATATTGATATGTTGCATGCATTTGCTTGTATAATTCTCATGGTTTATCCAATGGATGTGAAATTTGACATGCTTGATCCTAACATGTGATATGATTTTTGAGCTTTGGTTTGAGTATTTTATCATATGCCATCACTGTTTTGGACACATAAACATATGGTGTGACAATTTGTGTCACATATTTGATGCTGCATTTGTGCATTTTCATTTACATATCATTTGAACTCTTCTGGACCTAATTGTTTGCATGATGTTCATTCTTAACATGTTGAGCTTGTATAAAAAAATTCATAGCCATTGGATGCTTTTGTGTTTTGATTTGGATTTTCTATTTTTGATGTCCAATTTCGATCACATTGCTTGCCTTTGCTTCCCATTGATCATTTGATGCATTTTCCTTATGAATTGGTTTTGGTCCTTTTGAGGACTCTTTCTTGTTTGATTGAATGTGCTTCATGTGAAATATTGACTTTTGTTTTGGTCATTTGACTTGCCTTTGACCCTTGTCTTTGTACTCACCAATTGTGTTGTGTGTTTCAGGTATTTAGCACTAATGGTTGGTGTGGTCTCATTACTTGAGATGCCAATTGCTTTGATCACTAACTATTGTTGTGTTGTAGGTCCATTGATGTGATGAACTCATTTGAGTGCTTGCACTTGTGACTTACATTGTGTAGATATTGGAAAGTTACATTGTTGTCTGTTTGGTTTTGGATTTTCTATTTTTGATGTCCAATTTTGATCACATTGCTTGCCTTTGCTTCCCAATGATCATTTGATGCCTTTGCCTTATGAATTGGTTTTGGTCCTTTTGAGGACTCTTTCTTGTTTGATTGAATGTGCTTCATGTGAAATATTGACTTTTGTTTTGGTCATTTGACTTTCCTTTGACCCTAGTCTTTGTACTCACCAATTGTGTTGTGTGTTTCAGGTATTTAGCACTAATGGTTGGTGTGGTCTCATTACTTGAGATGCCAATTGCTTTGACCACTAACTATTGTTGTGTTGTAGGTCCATTGATGTGATGAACTCATTTGAGTGCTTGCACTTGTGACTTACATTGTGTAGATATTGGAGAGTTACATTGTTGTCTGTTAAGTTTTCTGAATACAATATTAACTGTTTGGCTCTTGTACAGGTACATTAGTTTTTAGCTCTTGCTTGAGCTTTGCTTTGGTTTGTGGTTGATATACCACTTAGGTAACCACTCTCTAACTCCATGTAGTCTGCAAGTCCTGTCACCTTTTTGGCAGGCATTTGGCTGAAGTCCTCCTTATGAGGCCATGTTTGTGATTGTTTACATTTGTGCCAAAGACCTCTAAATGAGGCATGTTACTTGATAAGTCCTCCTAAGTGAAGAGGCAATTGACAGATAGAAGGGATTAGCAATCAATCCCCTGTTATTCAGTGAGTCGTTCATTATGCTCGCACTACGTGCTGATGCTCTTGAACAAACACCCAAGATCTTTGTATAGTGTCTGTCAAGTGGAATAGGATCCCACATTCTGGATCCCCACACTTTCTTTGTCATAAGCTCACCCAGGCCAGGGTTAAGAGCATGATGTCTCATCCTCATTTCTCCATTTGATCAGCTTCACCCTAACTCTCAATGTTAGTGGTTAAGAGCTCACAGATTACCTGATACGGTTTGGCTTGTTTGTCGAGGTTTATATGACCCCTCTTGACTAAAGCCCACCTATTTGATTGAGCCTCTTGTTTGTATATAGTGTGTGATGCATTGTATTGTTTGTTTGATTGCTTAGCATGTGTTTGCTTTTGCTCATTTGTTTGCTTTGAAGAGTTTTAGATATAAGTCCATCTATTGGCATTCTGTTTCCTGTTTGTGTTGAGGAGTTAGATATAAGTCCATCTATTGGCATTATGTTTCCTATTTTGTTTTGTGGAGTTGGATGTAAGACCATTTATTGGCATTCTGTTTCCAGTTTTGTTGTTAGGAGTTGGATGTAAGTCCATTGATTGGCATTATGTTTCCTCTTCCTGTGGTTCTCTTATGAAACTTGCTTATTGCTTTTACCTTGTGTTGCCTAATTCCAAAGGAACTTACTTGGATCATCTCTATGATCTTGAGAAAGGAACTCCTATTGTGGCTTTATCCTTACCCCCCACCTCTTGCATGCTTAACCTTGATCGATATTTTCTCATCCCTAACCTTGAACCAAAAACTTTTGTGCCAACATTTGACTTGTTTTCAACATTAGAAACCTAGGCCTTATGCCTCTGATTTTTAAACTTTCTTTTCATAATACTCATTTTGAATTGAACTTTAAGTCAACTTTGACCATCTTTGTGAATACTTCTAATTGGTCAATTCAACCCACTTAATTGCTTTTGTGGCCCTTGTCCACTTCTTAATCAAAAATTTCATGCATTAGCCATAGATCTGAATTATCTTAGTGGTTGATGTAAATCTCACTAGCATGTTGAAGTTGTTCTCACATGGTGGACTTGTGGTTGTTCAGGTCGAGTTTTCTCCCTTTGATAATGAAAGACCTTAAGGCTTTTGTTTAAAATCAATCCACTCACTGTTTTGAAATTTGTTACCCGAACTACGGGGTTTTGATCCTTATCTTTCATGAGAGGGTACGCACGCAATGGGTTCATCCATCCAAACACCACAAAATGTAAATAAACTTGTATATTCTTCTCTCATCTCTTCAATCATGTTTGCACAAAATAATTTCATAAACAATAACTTTTTACAACAAGCGTGAAATGGGCTCCCTAGGATTACCTAGGATGTTGTGGGTGCCTAATGTAACACCCCGATAATAATATGTATTTATTTAAATTAAATTAATAATATGTTTATTAATTTAATTAGAATATTTGAATTATTATTATTATTTTGGAATAATAATTATTGGGATAATTATTTAGTGGAATAATATTATTGGAGTATATAAGTTGGAATAATAAAAAGTCCCAATTTTTGGAAAAAGGTTTTCACGTGAAAAGGGAAAAGAGGCAGAAAGGGCAAAAGGCAGAGCAAGAGAAGAGGAGGAGCTTGAAGCTGCGGAATTTGCCGGATTAACTCAGGTAAGGGGGGTTTATCGTTGATTAACGGGTATTATATGATAATATGTCATGGGTAGTGATAGACCTTTAATTTACCTTTGAATTGGATGAGTATGGTGAATTTGTGAAAATGATTGATGAATGGAATTGGATGATAAATCGAAGCAAATCCGTAGAAATTAGATGGAATAGTGTTAGGATTTTGTGAGATTGAACAGGATATGAAGTGTATAAGACGATAGGAGTGATTTTGTGTAAGAATTGAACCGTGGAAGGTTAGATCGAATAGAACTCGTAGCAGAAAAGCCATTGCAGATCTGAGAATGCTGGTTTCTGGTCATACGCGTATGGCACTAGGCAATACGCGTATGAGATGGCTGGTACGCGTATGGCGCTAGGCAATACGCGTATGGATGAGGAAGATGATGTTTTTAACGTAAAATTGTCTCTGTTGGTACGCGTATGAGGAGTTGGTACGCGTAGCATACGCGTATGAAAGTGGGCAATACGCGTATGGCTTGGTCAGGATTTGGGCAATACGCGTATGGGACTAGGCAATACGCGTATGGGCAGGATTGTGATTTCCTGTGCTGCTGTTGTGCAGTTTTTGACTGTTTAGGCTGAGTAGTGAGACTTAGCTGAGGTATGATGTTGTAGGGATCATTCCCGTTGTTTTGAGTGGCATAGGTATTAGTAGAGTGTGCTAATACTGTGTTTGCTTTTGTGGCATGATATGATATGCTTTTGTGATTAATTATGTTGATGAGGTGTGATGGTATACATGATGATGTGAATGTATACATTTGTGAATAGACTGTATTTTGGCTTAGAGTGTGAGCATGTGTCTATTCTTGATTATTGTTGATGTTGCATTGCTAGGTGATTAGCATGCATATTGTGGCCTTCGGGTGGTAGCTAATTCCCATGGTGAGGAATTAGTGAGTTTAGTCATTTTTGGACTGTTGTTGATTGTTTGCATGCTAGGTGAGTAGCGTGCATTTCATGGCCCAATTGGGGTGGTAGCTAATTCCCATGGTGAGGAATTAGTGAGTGAGTCACTATGTCTCAAATGAGTGGGACTAGTGAGCTTGGTAGCCGTGCCTGGATTTGGACGGTGAGGTTGAACTATATGTTCACAAATAGTCGGTACCGCATGCATAGAGTCTCATTGCATAATGAATGTATGGCATATGATATGAATGGATGTATTCCAGTATCATATGTGTGTTGTGTGTTGTGTTGTTAATGATTGAATATGATGGAGATTGTACTGTTGAGTATAATGTTTGGATGGATATTACTGTTGCTGAATGCGTAGTCTAATTAGGGTGAATTAATGTGTTAGTTACTTGGCATTACATGTTGTTCTATAATGCTTATTATATTGATTGAGGAACTCACCCTTACGCCTATTTTTCAGGTAACGAGAAATGAGTTGAGTAGAAGCTTATGCTGGGAGTCTAGAGTAGTTTCTTATGGGTCATGCTCTGATAGATGTAACATCGGGAGGGAATGTCTTAATTAATTTGATATTGGTTGTTGGATGATTTACATGTATAGTGTTACATGTTTTACATTGATGTTGAATTTGATTCCGCTGCGAATTATGCAAAAGACCTTATTTTGATTTAAATAAATGAGCATGACAGGATATTTGATGAATGTAGTGAAATGATTGTGTGACACCCTTCGGGGCATAATTACTCTGATGAATATATGTGTATTTTAATTATAAAAATTTGGGGTATTTAGAAGGGTGTTACATTAGTGGTATCAGAGCATAGTCGGTCGTGTCGAGTCGTAGTTATTCTGTTTCCCCTGTACGGGATAGGTGTTGTGTAACCCTATCAGTACTTATTGTTTTAGCTTGTTGGGTTTTCAGAATAGAGATGGCTGGAAGAGGTAGAGATGATGCTGCAATTGCTGAGGCTCTGGGTATGCTAGCTGGAGTACTTGGAGGAAATCCGAATGTTGTGGGAATGGGAGCTGCTCGTCAGTTGAGTGAGTTCCAGAAGAACAATCCTCCAATGTTCAAAGGAGCATACGATCCAGATGGTGCTCAGAAGTGGTTGAAGGAGATAGAGAGGATCTTCAGAGTAACTGAGTGTGCTGATAACCAGAAGGTCAGGTTCGGTACACATATGCTGTCAGAAGAAGCTGATGATTGGTGGGTTGCTACCCGCACTGAGTTGGAAACTGCTGGAGATACTGAGATTACTTGGGCAGTGTTCAGAGAGAGATTTCTGAGGAAGTACTTTCCAGAGGATGTCAGAGGGAAGAAAGAGATAGAGTTCTTGGAATTGAAGCAGGGTAACCGGTCTGTTACTGAGTATGCTGCTAAGTTCACAGAGTTGTCGAAGTATTATACTCCCTATGCTGAGGCTGCTGGGGAATTTTCAAAGTGTGTGAAGTTTGAGAACGGGTTGCGTCCCGAGATCAAGCAGGCTATTGGGTATCAAAGGATTAGAGTGTTTTCTGATTTGGTTGACTGTTGCAGGATTTTTGAACAGGATTCCAAGGCCAGAGCTGAGAGCTATCAGCAGAGAGTTGATAGGAAAGGTAAGAATCAGATCGATCGTGGGAAACCGTATGCAGCTGGCAAAGGTTTCCAGAGACAGAGTGGGATGAAGAGGCCTAGTGGGGGAGATTCTAGTGCTCCTGTTAAGTGTTACAGATGTGGTCAGGCTGGACATCGTATCCATGAGTGTACCAGTAATGAGAAGAAGTGTTTCAAGTGTGGAAAAGGTGGTCATTTAGCTGCAGATTGCCGGTTGAAGACTGTGACTTGTTTCAACTGTGGAGAGTTGGGTCATATCAGTCCACAGTGTCCTAAGCCGAAGAAAGAGAATCAGTCAGGAGGCAAGGTTTTTGCTTTATCAGGTTCTGAGACTTTTGCAGATGAGCGTTTGATCCGAGGTACGTGTTATATTAATGGCTTTCCTCTTGTAGCTATTATTGACACAGGTGCTACTCATTCTTTTATATCGTTGGATTGTGCTGCGAAGCTTAAGTTAGAGATATCTGAGATGTTGGGTAGTATGGTGATTGATACTCCTGCAAAGGGTTCAGTGACTACTACTTCAGTTTGTTTGAATTGTCCTTTGAGTATTTTTGGTAGAGACTTTGGGATAGACCTTGTGTGTCTTCCATTAGTGCAGATTGATGATTATTCTGGGTATGAACTGGTTGGTGTTTAACCGAGTCTATATCAACTGTTTTGATAAGACTGTGATATTCCCTGAGATTGAGGAAGGAAAGAGTTTGTTTCTATCTGCAAGGCAGGTGAATGAGGAAGTAGCAGATGGGGCAGAGTTGTTTATGCTGTTAGCGACTTTGGAGGCTAAAGATAAACTGGTGATTGGCGATGTCGCTGTGGTGTGTGATTTTCCTGATGTGTTTCCGGAAGAAGTGAATGAATTGCCGCCAGAGCGTGAAGTTGAGTTCTCGATTGATTTGGTACCTGGTACTAGACCGATATCGATGGCTCCATATCGTATGTCTGCTGTTGAGCTAGCTGAATTGAAGAGTCAGTTGGAAGATCTGTTGGATAAGAAATTCATTCGTCCGAGTGTGTCACCGTGGGGTGCACCAGTGCTGTTGGTTAAGAAGAAAGAAGGTACTATGAGGTTGTGTGTGGACTACAGGCAACTGAATAAAGTGACGATCAAGAATCGGTATCCTTTACCGAGGATTGATGATTTGATGGATCAGTTGGTTGGTGCAAGTGTGTTCAGCAAGATAGACTTGAGATCTGGGTATCATCAGATACGTGTGAAAACTGAAGATATTCAGAAGACTGCTTTCAGAACAAGGTATGGACATTATGAGTATTCTGTAATGCCTTTTGGTGTGACTAATGCGCCTGGAGTATTTATGGAGTATATGAATAGGATTTTCCATCCGTATCTAGATCAGTTCGTTGTGGTGTTTATTGATGACATTTTGGTGTAT
The DNA here is from genome assembly GCF_024323335.1 of Lathyrus oleraceus. Classification (NCBI taxonomy): domain Eukaryota; kingdom Viridiplantae; phylum Streptophyta; class Magnoliopsida; order Fabales; family Fabaceae; genus Lathyrus; species Lathyrus oleraceus. The sequence continues at coordinate 60,419,696 of NC_066583.1, forward strand.
TCGAAATCTGAAGAAGAGCATGCTGAGCATTTGAGAGTGGTTTTGGGGGTTCTAAGAGAAAAGAAGCTGTTTGCTAAACTGTCGAAGTGTGAATTTTGGTTAGAAGAAGTTAGTTTTCTTGGCCATGTGATTTCCAGAGGTGGTGTTGCCGTTGATCCTTCTAAGATAGAAGCGGTATCTAAGTGGGAAGCTCCGAAGTCAGTTTCTGAAATAAGAAGTTTTCTTGGACTTGCAGGTTATTATAGAAAATTCATTGAGGGATTTTCCAAGTTGGCGTTACCGTTGACAATGTTGACTAGAAAGGGGCAAGCGTTTGTTTGGGATTCAAAATGTGAAGAAGGTTTCCAAGAGTTAAAGAGAAGGTTAACTACTGCTCCTATTCTGATATTACCGAGTTCATCGGAATTATTTGAGGTTTATTGTGATGCTTCGTTGTTGGGTTTAGGTGGTGTGTTGATGCAGAATAAACAGGTTATAGCTTATGCTTCGAGACAGCTGAGGGTTCATGAAAGGAACTATCCGACACATGATCTAGAGTTGGCAGCTGTGGTATTTGTTCTGAAGTTGTGGAGGCATTATTTGTATGGATCAAGATTTGAGGTTTTCAGTGACCATAAGAGTTTAAAGTATTTGTTTGATCAGAAGGAGCTGAATATGAGACAGAGGAGATGGTTAGAGTTCCTGAAGGATTATGATTTTGGTTTGAATTATCATCCGGGTAAAGCAAACGTAGTAGCTGATGCACTGAGTCGGAAATCATTGCACATGTCTATGTTAATGGTTAAGGAATTGGATTTAATTGAACAGTTTAGAGATTTGAGTTTGGTGTGTGAGAGTACTCACAATAGTGTTAAATTGGGAATGTTGAAATTAACAAGTGGTATTCTGGATGAGATCAGAGAGGGTCAGAAATCTGATATGCTTTTGGTTGATAAGTTGACTTTAGTGAATCAAGGTCAGGGTGGTGAATTCCGAGTTGATGAGAATGGTGTTTTGAGATTTGGTAATCGGGTGTGTATTCCAGATGTTACAGGACTTAAGAAGAGTATTCTTGAAGAAGGACATCGTAGTGGTTTGAGTATTCATCCTGGAGCTACGAAGATGTATCATGATTTGAAAAGATTATTTTGGTGGCCGGGAATGAAAAGAGAAATTGCAAGTTTTGTGTATTCCTGTTTGACTTGTCAGAAGTCAAAGATTGAGCACCAGAAGCCGTTTGGGCTAATGCAACCGTTGGCTATTCCAGAGTGGAAGTGGGATAGTATCAGTATGGATTTTGTTTCTGGTTTGCCGAGAACAAGTAAGAATTTTGAGGCTATTTGGGTGATTGTTGATAGATTGACGAAGTCGGCTCATTTCATTCCGATCAGAATGGATTATCCGTTAGAGAGGTTGGCTGAGTTGTATATTGAGAAGGTTGTAAGTTTGCATGGTATTCCGTCTAGTATTGTTTCGGACAGAGATCCTAGATTTACATCGAAGTTCTGGGAAGGTTTGCAGAGGGCTTTGGGAACTAAGCTGAGATTGAGTTCTGCATATCATCCGCAGACTGATGGTCAGACTGAGAGGACGATTCAGTCATTAGAAGATCTTTTGAGAGCTTGTGTTTTGGAAAAAGGAGGTGCTTGGGATTGTTATTTGCCTTTGATTGAGTTCACCTACAACAATAGTTTTCATTCGAGTATTGGTATGGCACCGTTTGAAGCTTTGTATGGTAGGAGATGTCGGACGCCTTTATGTTGGTATGAGTCCGGTGAGAGTGCTGTGGTTGGACCGGAGATTGTTCAACAGACTACGGAAAAGATTAAGATGATTCAGGAGAAGATGAGAATTGCTCAGAGTCGTCAGAAGAGTTATCATGATAAGAGGAGGAAGTCACTTGAGTTTCAAGAGGGAGACCATGTGTTTCTTCGTGTTACTCCGATAACTGGGGTTGGTCGAGCATTGAAGTCGAAGAAGTTGACACCTCGATTTATTGGTCCTTATCAGATTTTGGAGAGGATAGGAGAGGTAGCCTATCGTATCGCTTTACCGCCGTCGCTTGCGAATTTGCATGATGTTTTTCATGTGTCTCAGTTGAGGAGATACGTTCATGATCCGTCGCATGTAGTCCAAGTAGATGATGTACAGGTGAGAGATAACCTGACTGTTGAAACATCACCTATGAGGATTGAGGATCGAGAGTTGAAGCAGTTGCGGGGTAAAGAGATTGCCTTAGTGAAGGTAACTTGGGGAGGACCAGCAGGTGGCAAT